>NC_090648.1:161841397-162152397 GCF_040937935.1 Hyperolius riggenbachi | reverse complement strand
CACTGACTAGGTCCATCATACTGGAGTTTCTTCAACTATTATGGCAATAGTTTAACCACTTGCAACACTTTGCATCAATTGTAACATTCAAAACAATATTCTATTCCTCCGCTGACTTCATTCAGTGCTTTTCCAACCATTTCAGCAACCAAAATCATTGCAAAGTGTCTCGTTTTCACACAAAAGCCCTCTCAGACTGAAGATTCAACTCAGTCATGCACAGATGTCCATCTCAGTCTGAGAATTTAACTCATGTACAGGTGTCCATCTCTAAATGACATCCAAAAGTTCCAGTTTCCACATAGGACTCGACCCTCCAATGTGTAATATACAAAGAGGTATTTATTAATCCATAGCGGTGATACAGCACACAAAAAAGCACAACGTTTCGGGCAGAGGCCCTTTCTCAAGTGCTCAAGTGAATCTGGCAAAACCAAATGAATATATAAAATCAGACTTACACACCACACCCAATTAATTGGGGGGCGGGCACATGCTTAAAAGATACATTAACCCTTTCAGGGTTAGAGAGCAGCTCAAAAATTCATAGGTAGCATCTGAGACTGAAGTCTTCATTCAAGCCATATGGTGACTGAGTCCCCAGTTTCTCCATCCACCAGGCCTCACGTCTAAGTAAGGTGGTTCTACGATCACTACCTTCCTGGAATTGCACTACCTCTAAAATCAGCCACCTTAAAGGGGAACTTCAGCCTAAACAAACATACTGTCATCAAGTTACATTAGTTATGTTAATTAGAATAGATAGGTAATATAATTTCTTACCCACCCTGTTTTAAAAGAACAGGCAAATGTGTGTGATTCATGGGGGCTGCCATCTTTGTCATGGGGGAAGCCATGTTTTTGGTTGAAAGGAGGTGACAAGGAGCAGGAGACACATTTCCAACTGTCCTGTGTCCTGATAACCCCTCCCAGCTGCACACACTAGGCTTCAAATGTCAAATTCAAAATGTAAAAAAAAAAAAAAAAATTCACCAAAACAGCAGAACGAGAACAACAAAATCAGAAATCCCATCATGCTTTGCACAGCATCAAGGGAAAAAAGCCCGGGCAGTTTTCTTCTGTGCAGCTAAAAATGAGGCTTGAATAAGACAATCAAAGTTCTGATGCTGTGAAACTGTTAGAGAAACACAAAGCCTTTTCAGTGCTGCTGAGTCGATTTTTAGTCCAGAGGTTCACTTTAACTGACTAACATTATGATCTTGTTCTCTAAAATATCTTGCTAAAGGGGGATCCCGATTGCTTTCTCCCTCCCCACTTTTGTTTTTATTGGGGTTCTGAATGTTACTTTTATGTTCGTTTAGTCGGGATTTAATATCTCTTTTGGTCTGTCCTACATAGGCCAGACCGCAAGGACATTTAATGCAATAAACTACCCCTTTAGTGTCACATGTGGCGAAATCCTTGAGGGGTATCGGGGTCCCTGATCGACTTACCCCTTCTATATACTATCCTAGGTGGGGTCCTGCAGATTGAAGACAACTTCAATCTGCAGGACCCCACCTAGGATAGTATATAGAAGGGGTAAGTCGATCAGGGACCATTTGGTCCGAGCCGACATTGGGAGATCTAGGGGCCCCACACAGAGGTTTCTGGGACCACCGAGAGTGGGTACCTTCCCCTGTTTACACTGCCAACACTGTAACAGTATTATTAGAGGCACTGAGATCCACCATCCACGACAGGGTACCCCGATACCCCTCAAGGATTTTGCCACATGTGACACTAAAGGGGTAGTTTATTGCATTAAATGTCCTTGCGGTCTGGCCTATGTAGGACAGACCAAAAGAGATATTAAATCCCGACTAAACGAACATAAAAGTAACATTCAGAACCCCAATAAAAACAAAAGTGGGGAGGGAGAAAGCAATCGGGATCCCCCTTTAGCAAGACATTTTAGAGAACAAGGTCATAATGTTAGTCAGTTAAGGTGGCTGATTTTAGAGGTAGTGCAATTCCAGGAAGGTAGTGATCGTAGAACCACCTTACTTAGACGTGAGGCCTGGTGGATGGAGAAACTGGGGACTCAGTCACCATATGGCTTGAATGAAGACATCAGTCTCAGATGCTACCTATGAATTTTTGAGCTGCTCTCTAACCCTGAAAGGGTTAATGTATCTTTTAAGCATGTGCCCGCCCCCCAATTAATTGGGTGTGGTGTGTAAGTCTGATTTTATATATTCATTTGGTTTTGCCAGATTCACTTGAGCACTTGAGAAAGGGCCTCTGCCCGAAACGTTGTGCTTTTTTGTGTGCTGTATCACCGCTATGGATTAATAAATACCTCTTTGTATATTACACGTTGGAGGGTCGAGTCCTATGTGGAAACTGGAACTTTTGGATGTCTTTTGGGAGGTTTGATGGGCCTCTTACCAAACTGGACTCCCCGTGTGTGACTTGCACAGTCTCGGTGGCCGGCAGGATCTACACCATCTCTAAATGACACCAATGAAGGAGCGATGGATAAGCACATTGTAGTCTGACTAACAGTCACACTTCCCACTGGAAGCCACTTGGTCATGTGATGTGCACCATTGCTTCACCTCCTTCCATTGAACAGTACATACAGCTTGGCTATAGCTAAGCTATATGTCTGTATAGTACTCATTCCCTGCAGTAAACGTCATCTTCCTAATGACAGAGCATACAGTAATTGTTACAAGCAACACTGATTGTTTGTGTGTATGCAGCTTTAGGCTAGATGTGACATGACAAGGAACAAAAAATGTTTTCAATAAAAAAGAGAGGAGAATTCTATGCAAAAACATATATATATTTAGGTCCCTGCATATGGGAGAGGGAATTGTGAACTGAAATAAAGAGAGCAGGTATACTATAAATGTGTGCCTTGTTATGCGAAATCTGTGTCAATCTTATTATGTGTTAGAGTAAGGGTCACTCTAATAAGATTGTCTGATTTGGTATAAATAATAAGCAATTTCTGTGGAAAAAAAAAGTTTGAATAAGCATGCAGATATTATTTATTCGAGAAACTTCCAAAATTGCTTCAATGTGAGTGAATATTTAGTGTTGTGTTTCTGACAGTCCCCTTGCAACTCTGTGGTGTCTGCTGCCACAATTGCACATCTTGTACATGACAGCAGTAGGAAACTCATGCTCACGCCGAAAATCAGGTTGTAGTGTTAATGATTCAGTATCCTATTAAATATTAAAATATGTCTAAAGCAATCATCTGCATAGGTTGTTAAAAAGTATGTATTTTATCTTCCACATTACAGAGGCAAAACAAGGTTAAAACATACATTTTGTAACTTGCTATTGTGGTAAAAAAAAGGAATAAACAAGAGACAACTAGTGTACCCTTTGCTATCCCCAGAGTGAGGCCAGCTTCACCCTGCATATTGGTGTCAGTGGTGCGGCGACCACGTTGTACTACCTACCGCCAAAAACAGGCCTTTGGGGAATACTGTGTTACTATGCGGTATACCCCTTTGGGCATTTGTTAAAGCAGGAAGTGATGCGCGCTTGCGGTCACTTCCTGTTTTGGGTATACAGAATTGCACGGAAGCGCTTCCACGTATGCGCATCACAATGTTGCCGCGCCGCCACCCCAATATTTTTAAAATCCCTGCGTCGCCATAGACTTACATGACTTCCGGTCTGCCGCATGTCGATGCAGATACGCATGGCAACGTAGTAATGGAAGTGCGTCAAATTGAGCACTTCCGGCGCACCACAGGTAATATGAAAGCACCCATAGACTTACATTGCCCTGCGGTAGCAGTGCAGTAAATTGCCGCAACTCACCGCACCAGTGCTTAATGCTTGGCACTTTAGCCTCCCATCTTCCGGGCATCAAGTACCTTCTGGTTGCAAATTTTATACAGGCAATTGGCAACATTTGCAACTTAATGTGTATCACCATTTGACACATAGTGGAGTTAACTGGTGGCAAAAAAACCCTATGTCCTATCACTCTTAAACAGGTGTGGCCAATCTCAGATGTGACTCAGTATTATGCCCATCTTACCACCAGCCGTTTCGCAATCTAACAAGTGCTTTCCCGGTGCAAGGAAATATAGAGTAAAACTCAAGCAGTTGTCTAGAACAACTGATTAAGTTTTGCCTGCTGCGTAAAATACTGATATTGATTGGCCATTCTGAGCCATTGCTCCATTTAACTATAGTCTTTTTTGGGCATGTCTTGATATGTCACCCCACTAACATGTGCAAGACTGACATTAGCCTGTAATCCCTCTACCATTTACTTTGCAGCTGATAATGCAGCTCGCTATTTTTTTACATAATGCAGCCCCTGTTGAGAAGTAACTTAGACCTCTCTAACAGTCAGGGCTGGTTTAAAGGAGTTGTCAGGCGAATTTTAATAAAATAAACGCTACTTACCGGGGGCTTCCTCCAGCCCCAAGCTCCCAGGACCTCCCTCGCCGCAGCTCTGCCAGCAACCGTTTGCCGAAGCTCCGACCCGGTCACCGGCAATGACGTCAGAGCGACCTGGAGATCGCTCTCTACTGCGCCTGCGTGATCGGCGCTGTCAATCACTGCCACGTGGGCTGGAGCGGACTGCGCAGGCACAGTAGTTCTGCGCCTGCGCAGTCCGCTCCGGCCCACCTGGCGGTGATTGACAGTGCTGATTGCGCAGGCGCTGTACAGAGTGACCTCCAGGTCGCTCTGACGTCATCGCCGGGGACCGGGTTTGAGCTCCGGCAAACGGCTGCGGGCAGAGCTGCGGCGAGGGAGGTCCTGGGAGCTTGGGGCTGGAGGAAGCCCCCGGTAAGTAGCGTTTATTTTATTAAAATTCGCCTGACAACTCCTTTAAGCAGCACAGGGGCCCAGAGGCAAAGGTAACCTTGGAGCTCCCTAGCCAGCCTCCACAGTAGAGTCAGCCCATGTGGCGCCTGAGCCGGCTGACGACATCAACCCCCTCTCTGGTGGTCTCCCCTCTACAGTTCCACAGGGCATCTGCACGATTTGTGGCTGTATTGTATTAGCTCACCTGTCCCGGCACGCTGCTTCATTCATGCTCCATATTCAGCCTCAATGTCTGTCTATTCTTCATGTGGTGCATGTTATGCGTAAATAACCTGCACCAGGTCATGGAGAAGAGGCAGGCAGTGGGGATGACAGGGGACAGGGGAGTTATTAAAAAGCAATAATTGTGCAGGGTCCCCAGGGACTTAGGAGCAGTCGATGGGAAACCTCCTGGGAGGTCCGTTGGTGCAGCAGCAGTCAGGTGCCCTGAGGCAATTGCCCCCTTTGCCTCAATGGCAGTGTCAGCCCTGCTAACAGTGGCAGCACAAACCTGGGATGTTATTATTTTAACTACTTAACCCTTTTTTTTTTTTACCATAACAGACCATAGCAATTTTCACTGTCAGCGCTTCTCAATTTTATTCACCAATAACCTTATTACTGATTATCACAACAAAATGATCCATACTTTTTTGTTGCCACTAATGATGCTTTGTTTTGGTAGTACATTTCTCTGAGAATTATTTTATTCTAAATGCATTTTAATGAGAATAATAAAAAAATGGAAAAAAATCATTATTTCTTTGTTTTCAGTCATTATAGTTTTAAATAAAACATGGTACCATAGTTAAAGCCCACCTATTTTATTTGCCTATTTGTCCCAGTTATTACACCATTTAAATTATGTCCCCATCACAATGTATGGTGACAATATATTATTTTAAAATATATGTAATCTTTCTGGTTTTGTTTTTTTGTGTCCAGTCCAAAACTACAAGCCCTTATGTAGTAACATAACAGTTTGTTTTTTTAAATATGTATTTTATCACCTTTGGAAGTGGAAGGAATTAATTTTATTAATTTTTAATTTACTTTGTTGGTACTAGATGGTACAACACTATCCTGGTTCACCAAGAAGTGTTCACTTTTGTTTTTAAAGCCAATGGGTACCACATTAAAAATAAAAAAGTCAGATACTCACCTAAGGAGAGGGAAGGCTCGGTCCTAATGAGCCTTCCCTCTCCTCTCCCGGTGCCCTCGGTGCTGCGCTGGCTCCCCCGTTCGCGTCCGCCGCCGCAGGGACTTCGGAGGTCTTCGGGAGCACTCGGGCTTCCGAAGATGGGCCGCTCCATACTACGCACGCGCGAGTGCGTCATAGAGGGCGCTCGCGCATGTGTAGTATGGAGCGGTCTGTCTTCGGGAGCCCTAGTGCTCCTGAAGGCTTCCGAAAGCTCCCTTCAGCAAGCGGAAGTGGCAGTATTTGACCGAACTGGTCGAATACTGCCACGGGGGATCCTGCGCGGGACTGGGGACCGGGAGAGGAGAGGGAAGGCTCATTAGGACTGAGTCTTCCCTCTCCTTACTGTAGGTGAGTATCCGACTTTTTTATTTTTAAAATGGTAAACACTCACTTTAAATTTTACGATCCTCTAACTACTTCCTTTATTATGAATGGACATGGCCCCTAATCAGGGTCACATCCTTTCATTCCAGTCATTGCAATTACTTGCTTCCCTTCACCAACCATGGATCTCTGTGTTCCGACGGGTAGGAGTGACAGGCGCGTGCGCATGCACAGCAGCGGAAAGGGAGAGCAGTGCATTAAAACTTCCTAGAGTTGTTAAGAGGCTCCAGCAGGACGTTTTAATGTGGCAGCTTGCTGCTAAGAGGTTAACTTGTGAATTTCAGTGGAGACTCATTTGTTTCAGAAATCAGAAGCTTGCTCATTTCTGGTTCTTATTATGCAATGCAGCCGTGATTCAGAAGCACTTACATGAAAATTTCATTTCCATCGCTATTCTTTAAAGAAAAAATGAAGACATAATGTTAGAGCTATTTTAAGGTATGGCGGGTCTGCTTATTTTTGTCTTGACTGTTTTGTGAAATACCTTGATGGAAATTCACTTGGTGTTTAAAATTAGGATTTAATTTGTAGGAAAAGTTATGTCTTAAAATAACCAGCAGTTGCTTTCGTCTGTCAGAGTTCTCACAACAGATGGATGTTATCTAAATAGCATTGATGTTTTGCCTTGCATTGTGCTTGAGTTTGACATTTTCACTTTTAATCATTATGTTCCTACCTGTGTTTTCAAATGCATCTGTCTAATTAAAGTGCTTCAATATGAAACTGCCTCTTATAAACTACACGAATCCTGGTGTTCAAATTTCTACTTAAGTTGTACAAACCAGATGCTACATAGCAAAAGTTAGACAATTAGAACCAGACAGCATGTGAATACTAACAATAAGTGCTTGAAAAACATCTGGACAAATACGTACAAACATGGTTTGCACTTAGTGGATATAGTGGATTATATATATATATATATATATATATATATATATATATATATATATATATATATATATATGTAGAGAGAGAGAGAGAGAGGGAGAGAGACAGAGAGAGAGAGAGATGTTATGGCCGGTACCACTTCGGGATCTGGCCAGCCATTGTTAGAACTGCTGCTGTGGCCAATATGAGAAATGTTTTGAAATAACAGTCAATAATTGGACTTTGGTTGGCCAGAATGTGACCTGACCAGAGCTGGCCAGCTAAGTACCGAAAATCAGTAAAGTGCAGAGACTGCAGGGTGGGTTTCTGATGTCCCCAGGCTCCTCTAACCTCTTCATGATGCATCCCGACTTCCGCTCACTGTGTCACCTCACTATGTGTGTGGCCTCTCCAGTTTCTTATTGCATTCCATGTGTTGGCAGTATTCGCTGCCCTATGAAGTAGAGATGGCCCGAACCTCCGATTTTAAGTTTGCGAACCCGGATCGCAAACTTCCGCTAAAGTTCGGTTTGCACAAACTTTCGCGAACCGCAATAGACTTCAATGGGGAGGCGAACTTGGAAAACTAGAAACACTTTTGCTGGCCAGAAAAGTAATGGAAAATATGTTTCAAGGGGTCTAAAACCTGGAGGGGGGAATGGCGGAGTGGGATAGATACCAAAAGTCCCGGGGAAAAAATCTGGATTTGACGCAAAGCAGCGTTTTAAGGGCAGAAATCACATTGAATGCTAAATTGCAGGCCTAAAGTGCTTTAAAACATCTTGCATGTGTATACATCAATCAGGGAGTGTAATTAGAGTACTGCTTCACACTGACACACCGAACTCACTGTGTAACGCACCGCAAACAGCTGTTTGTGAAGTGACTGCCATGCTGGACTAGTGCGCACCATGGCCAGAGTGCCAGCCGTGGCGGTTTTCAAGCCCAGTGCTTTAAAACATCTTGCATGTGTATACATCAATCAGGGAGTGTAATTAGAGTACTGCTTCACACTGACACACTAAAATCACTGTGTAACACACCGCAAACAGCTGTTTGTGTAGTGACGGCCGTGCTGGTCTGGTGCGCACCATGGCCAGAGTGCAGGCCGTGGCGGTTTTCAAGCCCATATGGTCTCTGGGCTGTGGTAGCTCAATGATAGAACAACAGTGACTGTCCAGCTGATCAAATTCGGTCTGTCCACAATAAAGCAACGACCTTGTTATCTTGGGTGTGCCCCCCCCCCCCCCGAGACACTCATATAGCCGGCGGTCATTGCTTTATTGTGATATGCAAGCCCCTTCACCGCGACAAGGTAATGATCACAAAGGGGAATTGGCACATGTACATGCCTTTTTGTTTTGTTGTTGCAGCTGCAGTGCAGCCAGAAAAATTAGGCAGGCATGTACACGCACCAGAAAAATTAGTACAGCGGTCGCTGCTAGCAGCGGCCTTGAAAATTCAGGAATCCACCTGGAGTCCTGGACCCTGTTGGTGGTGGCGGAGAAGGCAGTCAAGTGGCCTGCGGGCAAAGAGGCTGTGTGGGTAGCGACTTAGTCTTGGGGCAGGCAGTCACACGGTGTGCAGGCAGAGATGCTGTGTGTGGGGACTGACTTAGTATTCGGGCAGGCCTGAGCGTGCTTTGCAGACCAGTCATCCATGGCCAGATGGACCCTTGACCCAACGCTGTGTGCCAGAGAAGTCACCACTTGCCTTTCAACATCATGGTACAGTTTAGGTATCACCTTTTTGAGAAAAAATTGCAGCCTGGTATCTTCCACTGTCGTGTGTGGCTTTGCTTTTGTGTGCTGCTTTTCCTCAGGTGGTTATCCCATTGCAGTTTGTGCTTTGTAATCATGTGCCTTCGTAAGGTAGTTGTCCCTACGTGGGTCTTGGTCTTTCCAGGGCTCAATTTTCGGTGGCAGAGAGCACAGATGGCATTGCTCTCATCTGAGGCAGACACACAAAAAAATGTCCACACCGCTGAACCCTGGGGTGATGGCACTTTGGTGGTGGCGGTCGACTGAGTGTTAAGTGGGGTGCCAGAACCAGAGCAGGAGGAGGAAGATATGTCACGCTTCCGTGCGGAAGCTGAGAAAGATGAGGTGTTCTGTGTTAAATAGTCAACTACGTCCTGACAATATGGGGGGTTGATGGCACGTGCCTTCTTTTGAACAGTGTACTTTGGTCGAGGGCCGCACGAAATCATGACAGCGCAACCTCGAACCAACCTGCCAGGTGGCCTGCCTTTGCTTTTTGTTTTGTCCATATTGGGGGGGGAGGAAGTGAAAGGTATGCACTGGCTTGACTAATACAATGTGCAGTTACACAGGTGCAGTTAACAGGTATGCACGGAGTGGTATATCACACAGCGTGCACTCACGTAGGTAGGTGGGTGCACTGTGAACAACCGGTAGGTAGGTATATGCAGTGATGGGTATTACAATGTGCACCTGTCATACACAGACAGGTACCGGAAAGGCACAGTGACACTGCAAGAGCTCACGTAGGTAGGTGGGTGCACTGCGAACAACAGGTAGGTATATGCAGTGATGGGTATTACAATGTGCACCTATCACACACATAGGTAGTCACTGAATGTGCTGCGCCTGGCAGTGGCACACACAGTAGGAATTACCAAGGCTGTCTATGCAGCACAAGTGTCAGTGACACACACACACACACACACACACACAAAAATAGATCACAAGAACAAGATTAGCTCTCTAAAGAGCTGTTGAGGGGTGATTTTTTTAGCAATAAGAATCAGCAAGGAGCAAGCTAACAAGCCTACAAGAGCCTAACTAAGCTTTCCTTATGAGAGTCTGCAGCAGCTTTCCCTTCTCTAATTAATGCAGGCACACGAGTGAGTCCAATGCCTGACGCTGCCTGCCTTTTATAGGGGGGTGGGGCTCCAGGAGGGAGTGTAGCCTAATTGGCTACAATGTGCCTGCTGACTGTGATGTAGGGGGTTAAAGTTGACCCTCATGAGGCACTATGGGGCGAACCGAACTTCCGGAAAAGTTTTCGGTTTTCTGCGATGGCGAACCATGGAAGTTCGCCGGGAACCGTTCGCCGGCGAACCGTTCGGGCCATCTCTATTATGAAGTAGAGCTTGGGCAATGAATACTGGCAAAGCATGTGGCTGCAACCTGCAATAAGAAGCTGGCCAGTGTTCCTTTCTGTGATTGGGTGCCAGGGCTTAGGCTGGGAGGCCTCTGATTGGCTCAATGAGGTCAGGTGGGGCTGTCCAGGATTCCCCACTGTGATTGGTTGCTAGGGATTCTGCTGGGAGCCCTCTGATTGGCTCCAGGACATCATCTCCTTAGTTACAGTATTTCGGATCCGCATAGCCGCAATATCCGCAGATATCCGTGTTATGCGGCCAAATATCTGCAGATAGCTATCCGGATTTTGGCCCAGATATCCGGAATCAGAATCCGGTCAGATAGCTGAAAAAAGTTTGGATATCCTGATGAGCAGCCCTGTTGATGGCTTCCGAGCATGGACATCTCTCTTTAAAGGGATACTGTAGGGGGGTCGGGGGAAAATGAGCTGAACTTACCCAGGGCTTCTAATGGTCCCCCGCAGACATCCTGTGTTGGCGCAGCCACTCACCGATGCTCCGGCCCCGCCTCCAGTTCACTTCTGGAATTTCTGACTTTAAAGTCAGAAAACCACTGCGCCTGCGTTGCCGTGTCCTCGCTCCCGCCGATGTCACCAGGAGTGTATAGCAGAAGCTCAGTATGGTCTGTGTCTGCGCAGTATGCTCCTGGTGCCAACACAGGATGTCTGTGGGGGACCATTAGAAGGCCCCGGGTGAGTTCAGCTCATTTTCCCCCGACCCCCCTACAGTATCCCTTTAACTCACACCACAGATTTTCAATTATATTCTGGTCTTAGAACTGAGATGGCCATTCCAGAACGTTGTACTTTTTCCTCTGCATGAATGCCTTAGTGGATTTTGAGCAGTGTTTAGGGTCATTGTCTTGTTGAAAGATCCAGCCCCGGCCCAGCTTTAGGTTTGTCACTGATTCCTGGACATTGGTCTCCAGAATCTGCTGATACTGAGTGGAATCCATGCGTCCCTCAACTTTGACAAGATTCCTAGTCCCTGCACTGGCCACAAAGCCCCACAGCATGATGGAAACACCACCATATTTTACTGCAAGTAGCAGGCGTTTTTCTAGGAATGCTTTGCTCTTTTTCCTCCATGCATAACGCCCCTTGTTATGCCCAAATAAATACATTTTAGTTTCATCAGTCCACAATACCTTATTCCAAAATTAAGCTGGCTTTTCCAAATGTGCTTTAGCATACCTCAAGTGTGTAACAAACACTGGAGAGGCAGCCGCGGTGAACAGCGCTACCACCGCAGCTGCCTCCAGCTCCCTGTTTAGCAATGTATCCGTGCCTCAGGTGTCTAGCACGCCGAGGACGGGTCTGTCAGTTGCTCATAGGGTTGCCTTGTCGCGTGCGTGCGCGCACAGACAGGACCTTTATGCGGGGAGGAGGCGCGTCAGCTGACCGGCCGCTCGGCTGACGTCAGAGGAGACGCTCGCCGCTCCTCATTGGTTGATAGGAGGGGGCGTGCCTGAATTGTCTCCTCTGCTTCAAAAGCCTAGCTGAATCACTCGCAACTTGTCTGCTGTTGCGAATACTCTGTGTTAGCGCTCAGACCCTTAGATAGTTCCGGTGTGCTTTGATCCGGGAGGAAACCGGGGATTTTACACAAGATAGGAATTATTTGATAGCCTTAAGATTTACATTACTGTGTTATTATTTGTGTATGACTCTGGCTCGTTCTGACTACTCTTCTGCTCAGTGAATTTATACCTCTGCTCATCTGATCTTGCTGCCGACCTTGCTTGCTGTAACCTTTCTGTCTCTGCCTCCTGATTTTGTACTGCCTCTGTCTGTCTGTTGCCGAACCCGATCTGTCTGACCACTCTACTCTCGCCAGAAAGCCCTTGACTCTGGTGAGGGACACTGTACTATTAGTACCCACCAGCTCCTCTGGTGAGGTGTTGCCAAAGCTATTAGTACTACTGTTTCTAACCTAATCTGTCTAATCACACTACTCTCACCAGAGGGCCCTTGACTCTGGCGAGGGACACTGTACTGTTAGTACCCACCAGCTCCTCTGGTGAGGTATTGCCAAAGCTATCAGAACTATTGTTGCACCAATCACTCATTGCTATTTGTTGTCACATCAACTTCTTATATACCAGTATTATAGGTGATTCTGCAGATCACCCTATAATCAGAATTCTGATTATTAGGTGATCTGCAGTATCACCTATAATGCAGATATATACCTGTTTTTTGCTGACACAAATTGTTACAAAGTGGCTCTGTTTGTGCTGTGCATCACTCTCACATACAGCATCTCCTTGTGTAAAGTGCGCCAAATGGTTGAACGATGCACAGTGACTCCATCTGCAGAAAGATGATGTTGTAGGTCTTTGGTGCTGTTCTGTGGGTTGACTCTGACTGTTCTCACCAATCGTCACTTCTGTTTATCCAAGATTTTTCTTGGTCTGCCACTTCAAGCCTCATCTTGAACTGAGCCTGTGGTCTTCCATTTCCTCAATATGTTCCTAACTGTGGAAACAGACAGCTGAAATTTCTGAGACAGCTTTCTTTATCCTTCCCCTAAACCATGATGGTAAACAATATTTGTCTTCAGGTCATTTGAGAGTTGTTTTGAGACCCCTACTTGCTACTCTTCAGAGAAAATTAAAAGAGAAGGGAAACTTACAATTGACCCCCTAAAATACTCTTTCTCATAATTGGATTCACCTGTGTGGTCAGGGGTCACTGAGCTTACCAAGCCAATTTGAGTTCCAATAATTACTTCTAAGGGTTATGGAATCAATAAAATGACAACAGTGCCCAAATTTATGCACCTGCCTTATTTTGTTTAAACAATTATTGTGCACTTTCTGTAAATTCAATAAACTTCATTTCACTTCTCAAATATCACTGTGTCTGTCTCCTATATGATATATTTTGTATTGTAACAACCAATAATTTATACAGGAAAATCATGACTATTAACAAGGTTGCCCAAACCTTTGCATCCCACTGTATATATATTAAACTGGCTTTTGACCCATCAAAAGCTGGGTAGCAAAGACAGGTGGGTCAGACATTTAGGGGATGGTGAGACACTAGGGGCCTGATTCACAAAGCGGTGATAACTCAGTTATCACGCCTAAAAGACTTTAGGCGTGATAACCTTTGCACCGCTGAGTTAGCACCGCTTTGTGCTCTTTATCGCGCGCAAAGTCCCGCGCGCAAAGTTTTGCGCGCGCGACCGCGCAACTCCGCGCGCAGCGCCCACAGGGTTTAATGGGCGCATCGCGCGCACCGCACCGTGCGCCGCGCGATTGCGCGTGCAAAACTTTGCGCGCGGAAAATTTGCGCGAGTTTCTTCTTATCATGCCTAAACTGAGTTTAGGCGTGATAAAGGGCTTTTCACTGGCGTGCAAACACTTTGCACCGCTTTGTGAATCAGGCCCATGGAATGGTAGGACAAGTGGGTGGGATAGAATGTGGACACTTACTGGGGGATAGACACTGTGAATGGAAGTATAGGAATGGGATTGTACATGAGACAAAGGGCTAATATAAACTGGAATGTGGGTTGAACAAAGGTGCTGGGAGAAATGTAAAATGGTGGCTTAGTTGAGACAGGTGGATGAGAGTGTGAGAACATGTGGAGGTGTTAACCATAGTGGAGGGCCCAATCCATCGTGGAAATGGGTATAATAATAGTTGTGCTGAAAAGGGGGTAGACAGACTTGATTAGTAGAACGTATGAAGGTGGACACTGGTCAGTGTACAGTTAAGGGGTATGTAGGACAAAGGAGCTGAAAACAGAAAAAAAGAGAGTGGATAGCAGACAGTGGAACAGATTACCCATACAGTGGGTAGGATCAGGTGAACACAAAGAATCTTGGAGTGCCTGAATAAATGAAGGACAGTTATCATTAAGTGTGGATGCACAATCTTATTGGGATGGAGGGAGGTGAGTTGGGGTGTTAATAGAGATATGTTTAGTAAACATCAAGTAGAGATATAGGGCTTTATTCACTGAGGGGCAGATCGGTAAAATCCTTTTGGTCTGTAAAATACCTCATTTGGTATTTTACACTTTTTTTTCTAAATTCACTAAATATTTTCCGCAGCAGTTTGGTAATTTACAGAACAAACATGCCTCAATTCACAAAACCCCACTTGGTAAGTGTCACTTACCAGCTGTAAAGCAGAAAAGCGCTGAGGCAGGTAGCTGTGTGTGAGTCAGGGTTTTCCTTCCAGTACATCTCTGACATCCCTTTAGATGTGCTGCAGCCACCAGGGGGATCTCTTTGGTATGCCAGAATACAAATTTTCACATCTAAAGGGATGCAGAAAACCCCTTAAAATGTTACTTTCCTTTGCTCTGATAGGGCTGGAACCCACTGCACAACGCAATCGCTAATCGCAAGCGCTAGCGTTTGTTATGCGCGTTTTACAAGCGATAAACGAAGCGTTTGCCGGCGTTTTTTAGAGCGTTTTTTGCTAAATGATGAGCGTTTTGTCAGCGTTAGCGATTAGCGATTGTATCAAAGCGTTTTGCAATTTCATTGGTTCTTTCAAATTATGTCAGTTTGGGCCAAGATTTAAAGAGAAACACAGACCAAGAATAGTACTTTCTCCCAATCAGTAGATGATACCTCCTTTTACATGTGAAATCTATTCCTTTTCACAAACAGACAATCAGGGGGCGCTGTATGGCTGATATTGTGGTGAAACCCCTCCCACAAGAAAAAAGAAAAGTAGCTACTTTTGCAGTTTACTGTATGTCAACCTTGCTGTATTGTGGGCAGTAGCTATTTAATGTTCTTTGCAATGTGTAAATAAAAAAAGGATTAGGAACATCACCTACCAGCAGTGAAAATGTCACCATGTGATAAATGTCATAATGTAACTAATGGAATAAAGACACTTGACAATGGTTACTCAATATATGTGATCAATATATCTTATAATTTAGCTGTAAATAAACACAAGAAATAACACAGCCCAATATGTTATTCTTCTTTTTAATGTCATGTCAACTAACACAATCACTAAAACAGTTCAGTTTACTGTAACAACTGTAGAAGAAACATTGTAAACAAACCAGCAGTATGTGGCCTTACAGGAAGCATAACATGCATGGTTACTTTCATGCTTGGATAAAGTAGTATTTTTTGTTAATATAGATTGTACATGCACAATAGAAAGAAAGATTATGTTTTCACATCTGTTTATCATTGCAACAGTAGTAAAGGTGAAGTGAAGTGAGAGGTATACGGAGGCTGCCATATTTATTTTGTTGTAATCAATACCAGTTGCCTGGCAGCCCTGCTGGTCTATTTCTCTGCAGTAGTATCTGAATAACACCAAAAACAACCATGCAGCTACTGTACTGAAGTCTGATATTACGGTCATCAACCCCTGTGCTGCTTGTGTGTTTATGGGCTATGGTTAATAGTGTTACAGGCAGATTATTAGCAACTGGCATTGATTAGCTGGAAATAAAAATGGCAGCCTCCATATCCCTCTCACTTCAGTTGTCCTTCCATGTCAAACATTGTTTTGTGTACCAATATGTACTTTAACATATGTTATTTTTTGATAACAATGGTTTTCAAGACAGTACTTATTGTCCAGATGTCATATATACAGTAGTGATTGGCATTACAATGTTATATTAATAAGTAATAGAACAGTAACATCCAAAAAAGAGTATGTCATGGGCTTAATATTTACGCCCATGAAGGCCAAACCAATAAAATTGTAAACACATTGTGATTGTGTCAAACTCGTTACACATAACTAATTTTCATCTCGTGACAGCAAATCCATAAAACATGGTGGTTTTGGGGCAGTATTGTCACTTGTTGGTTGAGGCCTTCTTGGTGCAATATCGGTATATAACAGTGGTTCTTGGGTTGGCTCATTATTGGTTGGTTGTCCTTGGTAAGGGGGGAAATAGCCCATGTTGCTTGGGGGCCTATATGGATAATTTTGGTAGGCATACTCATTTTCAGGCGGATAATAGGTGTGATGGTATGGAAAGGTGCCATATGGTGCTTGCTTGTGATATGGTGGAATTGGCACTGGAGGGGATGGTGAGGGTGTTGAGGATGAAGATGAGCTCTGTGATTGTTCAACAGAGGTAGAGGGTGTAGTTTTGATAGATTTTTTTAACTAGATCTATGATCGCCTGTCTGAGATCTAAAATTCTATCCTCTGGTACTGTTTTCATGTATGGGACAAGACTTACAGCAAAATTGTAGTGATCACAGCTAGCATAATGTAAAACACCTACAGCTTCCTGCATAGAACTTAATACACCACTTTCAAAACTGCTTTGTAATCTGCCACCTGCACCTTGTCGCCTTCCTCTGCTTATTTGTTTTGTATGTTTTGTAGTGGAGGTAGTAGGAGGCGCAGGAGACAATACAGTAGCACTGCTACTATGAGACATATCATCACTTGGTGTGTCTGAGGTGCTTAATAAAGATACAGTAGTATTTCCCCTGTCTTCTTCTGCATCTTCGTCATCAACTGTCACCACAGGATCAGCCGGCATGTTATCTTGTGTCCTATGGAAGGACAAAGGTTGTTAAGTATTGCAAGTGTGAACAAGAAATGTGTTGAGAGATGTGTGTGTTGGCCTCTACAGAAAGTGAATGGATGTTGAGAATAGTCAAAAACAAATATACATTACTTACTCCTCCAAATCCATACATGGTCTTAGGAGAGGATCAGTGAATAATGGCGCACAGCGCCTATGCATAAAAATGGCGCCGCATTAAAAAGATACGCTTATCGCTATTTATCGTTAGTACTGCATAATAATGGCGCACAGGGAAAAAAGAAGAAAAACAGCACACACTAACGTTATTTATCAATAGTGGCACACAGTAACGTTATTTATCAATAGTGGCACACACTTACGTTATTTATCAATAGTGCCCTACATAAGCCAAACTGCAGACGTTATTTAACTGCAAAACGGGGAATGGATTTAATGTAACACTGTCAAGGTTAGGGTTAGGCACCACTGGAGGGGTCTTAGGGTTAGGCACCATCAGGGGGGTCTTAGGGTTAGGCACCACCAGGGGGGTCTTAGGGTTAGGCACCACCAAGAGGGTGGTTAGGGTTAGGCACCACCAAGAGGGTGGTTAGGGTTAGGCACCACCAGGGGGGTGGTTAGTGTTAGGCACCACCAGGGGGGTGGTTAGGATTAGGCACCACCAGGGGGGTCTTAGGGTTAGGCACCACCAGGGGGGTCTTAGAGTTAGGCACCACAAGGGGGGTCTTAGGGTTAGGCACCACCAGGGGGGTGGTTAGGATTAGGCACCACCAGGAGGGTCTTAGGGTTAGGCACCATCAGGGGGGTCTTAGGGTTAGGCATCACCAGGGGGGTCTTAGGGTTAGGCACCACCAGGGAGGTCTTAGGGTTAGGCACCAACCAGGGGGGTCTTAGGGTTAGGCACCACCAGGGGGGTCTCAGGGTTAGGCACCACCAGGGGAGTTTAGGGGTTAGGGATAGGTACAGAGAAGGTTCTGTGTGTTAACGGTAAATAACAATAAGGCTTTAACGTTAAATAACAATAAGGCTTTAACGTTAAATAGCGATAAGCGGCAAACGGATTAGCGGCAACACCGTGCGCCATTATTATGTCCAGACCAAGGATTACCAACACGGGAGCCCCTCAGGGATGTGTCCTGTCATCTTTCCTGTTCTCGCTCTACACCAACAACTGTACCTCTAAGGACAACTCTGTCAAGGTCATCAAATTTGCTGACGATACCACCATTGTTGGCCTCATAAGAAAGGGTAATGAGCAGGCCTACCGAGACGAGGTGGAGAAAATCTGCCAATGGTGCAGAGAAAACAAGCTAGTGCTCAATACCACCAAGACTGTGGAGATGGTCATTGACTTCAGAAGGCAGAGTACGACCCCGCACCCAATTCTCATTGATGGTGCTGAAGTTGAAGTCGTTTCCAGCGTCCGACTCCTGGGCACAACCATATCTGATGACCTGAGCTGGAAGATGAACACCATCACAACCCAAAAGAAGGCCCAACAGAGACTCTTCTTCCTGCGCCAACTAAAGAAGTTTGGTATGGCCCAAGAACTCCTTAAATCATTCTACTCAGCCACCATAGAGTCTGTCCTCTGCACCTCGATACTTGTATGGTACGCTGGCGCCACCGCCGGCGACAGATACAAAATTCAGAGGGTCATCAGATCAGCGGAGAAAATAATTGGGAAACCCCTCCCCCCCCTGGAGCTCATCCACAACTCTAGGTTGTGCTCTAGAGCAGCAAAGATTTCCAATGACCCATCACACCCAGGCCATCGCTTCTTCCAACGGCTCCCATCGGGTCGGAGGTTCCGGGCCCTCCCCACCAAAACATCAAGGCACAGAGACACTTTTTTCCCCACAGCGGTGAAACTCTTGAACTCCCTATAAATCCTGTGGTGCTCCCCTCACACTTGTATTTAGCCATGACACGAGAGGGGTAGTGTGCTGGGATCTTTCTCAGCACGTGTTTTTGCTTCTTGCTGTGATACTGCCTCACGGCTCTTTGCATTGTATATTTCTGCTGTAACTTAATGTTTGTACACTGTTTTGTGTTGTTATGTTTATGTCTCTGCTGTAACTTTGCCCTGTGATGCTAAAACCAATTCCGGGCATGACCCAGTCATGCTTGGCGAAATAAACGATTCTGATTCTGATTCTGATTCTGATTATTCGCAGGTGCCATTTTCAGATGGATGCTCTTAAGAATGCTAGTTCTGCAGTGTAGCTATATTTGGTCCTATTGGATGCCCCCGAACCACTTTTGCTTTCCACTTTCTCTTCCAGCAGCTCCCTTCTAAAGTTATCCTTTATGGACTTCCAGCGAGTTTTCACTTGTTGTACTGTAAAATAAAATATAAACAGTATTAAAATATGTTAATTTGTGACAGGTTTCTAGCTACTGTACATACATATGTGTGATTGCACTACCAGGATCGACTGGGCAGGACAACCATTATAACACTGCAAATGCTGTGACAATTGTAAAGGCTGCATGTGTCCTACATAATTATGTGCGGAACAAAGAGGACATCATTGTGGATGAATAACTTACACCTGTTCCATTATAACCTCACACAGCATCCAAACAGGCAACGTAACATCATCAATCGATTGTGTGTGTGTGTGTTGATATATACATACATTACTGACAGAGAGAGAGAGACTATTGACATCATTTATACATACAAAAGGTACTCACTTTTTGTATCCTGAAGTTTGGGTGACAGCATATTCCATGTCAATCCAGCCTCCTCATACAGTTCCTTTGCTATTTTTGCCCATAATTCGTTGGCTAGCTGGTTCACTTTGTAGTCTCTGTTAGTGTTCTTGTACAGGACTTCATGTGGCTGCACTTTAGAGATGACATCCTCCGTTGTAAACCATTTTTTTCTAGACATTGTCCTGAGGAATCCACTTTCCACACAGCCTGCAGCTCTGTCGCATTTCCGTTCTACCACAAGCCGTCAAGAGGAAACAGAAACCTTATCTTATAGCATTCTGGGAAGCTGTAAGCGTTCTGGGTACTTTCTGCATTTTAAAAACGCTAACAAAACGCGCGCCATTGCATTTTCACAGCGATTGCGCAGCGCTTACATACTTAACATTGAAGCGCTAACGCTCCAAAAATGCTGCATGTCCTGCGTTTGCGATTTTAGGATTCCCAAACGCTACAGTGGAAGTTGACCCATCCGCTTACATTAGCTGAGCGTTTTGGGAAAATGCTAGCACTTTGTAACGCTCACAAAATGCTCAGAAAATCGCCCTTGTGGGTTCCAGCCCATACAGTGCAAGACCCGCCGGATTCCTGCTGCATCAAATCAGCTGAGAAGCAGGGCTGTGTGGCTCTCCCTATTGGCTGCCTGCCTCTCCCTACATGCTGACTGTCAAGTTACCGAACAGAGACAGCATGGAAAAAAATAAGTTACTGGCTGCTATAAGCTGGTGAAAAATATCAAACACTTTTGCCCGATTTACAGAATGGGTAAATCTTTGCGAATTGCAATTCCTTGACATTTACTGAGGCAATTACCGCACAAGTTGGTAATTGCCTCACTAGTCTTTAATTCCAATTTTATGTGCGGTAACAAGTTTAGTGAATTGTAATTTGGGAAGGTAAATGGTAAAATAAGCTGTTTTCAGCATTACCGAGTGTGGTAATGCTTTGTGCATAGATCCAATATAGAGGACAGGTAAGATAGTGGGGAAAGGATACATTACTAAGCAGCAGGTGAATAGCTAAACTAAGTATTTTTTCTCATGATATTTAATATTTGAATAACTAGAAAACAAAACATAGATAATCAGCTTTAAAACAAAACCTAAGAAAAAAAATCCCTATTACTCAGATCTCGGTGACCACAGATCATACAATAAAAAATTATCTTAACTGGCGTCTGGGTAGGATTGGTTAATGAGATACAAATGAGTCTGAGTTGAGACAGGAGTAATCAAATTTTATGTGCAAATTTATGCAGCTTGAAAATAGACCAAACAAATTTTAACTTTGCAGGATTCGATTGGTCTATTTTCAAACTGCATACATTTGTATAATCCTGCATCTACTCAGATTTATTTGCATCTCATTGACCATTCCTTCTTCTGCGTTCTCCCTGCTGACAAGACTTAGCATTGTATGGAAATTTGTGAATGATGGCCAAAGTGATCATGACTGCAACTTATGACTATCATGCTTGCTCAGCTGCAATCACTGTCCTATCAAAAGGAGCAGGGGCAGAGTTATCAAACAAATCTGGTTTGGTTAGTTAGGGTTATGTTGACTGCAGGAGACATGGGATTGCTATGCAGACATCAGACTAGGGATGCTCGTTCGGATTCCACAGAAATGAAATTTATGAATTTCCAATTGGAAATTGCATTTCTGCATCGAAATTCGGAAATCGGTAATGGAAGTGCGGTAGGCAGATTTTCGTAGAAAATTTTACGGAAATCGCGGACATTTCTGCTGACTTTAACATCAATTTTCCTTAAAAACTACAAGGTATTTTTGAAAGATGTTTTTTCCTCTTGTTCCTACTTTTCTGCTTAACATTCCCTGAAAATGTGGTGTTTCTAGCACCTATGAGGGGTTTGCTATTAACCTCTAAAGTCGGCATCAGACCGCATAGCGGTTCCAATGCAGATTTTTGCTGTAATTTCTGCCGATTCTAACATTGATTTTCTCGAAACGTAAAAGGTATTTTTGAAATATTTTTTCCCTCTTCTTTACACTTTTCTATGTAACATACCCTGAAAATTTGGTGTTTGTAGACCCTGCGGGGGCTTTGCTATTAACCGCCATTGTTGGCCACTGTTGACTTAATGTAAAATGTAGAAATTTTGCATTACGGATATGCGGTATTATGCCGACTTTAGAGGTTAATAGCAAAGCCCCCATAAGAGCTAGAAACACCAAATTTTTTGAGAATGCTAAGCAGACAAATGGGAACAAGAAGGAAAAATATTTCTAAAAGACTTTGTAGTTTTTGAGAAAATCAATGTTAAAGTTGGTGGAAATTATTAAGAAAGTCCACATCGGAATGCGGAAATCATTAGCAGGAAGCGGAATCGGTAGCGGTAGCGGTAATTGGCAATGGCGGAATGCAGATTTTTAGCGGGAACGGAAATGAGCATTTCCGACCATCCCTACATCAGACTGTTTTCAAAATGATTACGCACAATACAATAAATCTGTTTGTGAAATGCGATGACAATACCGGCCTTAACAAACTGAGACTTGATTTATTAAGATATCATGGAGACCTCCAAACATCTCAAGAGATGATGTCAGAAATCTTCCAATAAATGTGAACTTGAATAATTAAGATCTGCCTGTAATCAAGTGTTGTGATTTGGTTCAAATATCCATTGCCTGAGCCAAAACCAAAGAAACCTAAATATCGCTGGCATTTTATGTGTTCAGGTGGCTATTAAACTGTTCACTGTTGTCTGTTTGTTTGTTTTTTTCACCAATTGATATCAGTTTCCATTTTTTCAAATGAACAAAACTCATTGTACTACAGATAATAACCTTATACAAAAAGACACAAATGGAAACCTTTTAACACTTGGATGTTAAATTCACTCCAAATTTAACCTGAACATTGGGGGTAATTTAGCCAAATGAGGACCATTTTATGCTTGGCTGATCTATAATACGGACAAGACATGACAAATAACATTCATGTTGTGCTTTTCTCCTGGCGGTCTTAGGCCTGGAACCCACTAGGAGTGCTTTTCTGAGCACTTTGCGATTTGAAAAGCTCTTGCTAATGTAATGCTATGGGTGTGATCCCACTTGAGCGATGTGACTTTATAAAAATACCCCATAGCATTGTGTTAGCAAGAGCGTTTTCAAATCACTAGCGCTTTGAGGGCTCAAACCCACTAGAAGCCTTTTCTAAGTGCTTGAGCTGCAGCCATAAGGGTGCACTCAATAGGCAGTTAGGCAGTCTAGCCCAAGGACCCCTTACTACTAAGGACTTGCTTACTGAACAGTAAGAGCCTTCCACAACCCATGTGGAATACTCATGCAGCTTAGATGCTCTGATTACTGTATCTTTCTGATTTGCCTACCTTCAAAACGATTGACCATAATGCTTTAGACAGTTAGCATTGCAGGCAGTATAATTTAGTTGTTGGTTTTTTTTTTATGGAGGCTGAGATCTCTGCAATGCTATAGTTAGAGATCACCATTAGCGTGTTTGCAAAGTCTGTGAACTCCATCCATGATAAAACATGCACACACACACATCACACATTTACACATTTCTTTCATCATGGGGCCAAGAAAAAGTTTCAAAACCATAAGTGACAACCAGTGTGAATAGAAGGGAAAATAGTGTAGCTACATTGATTATAGGTAGGTATACAGAGGCGCCAGTAGGGATAAAACCGTTTTAAAAATCGTTTAAAAGGGGGAAGTATGGTGAACTTACCTCTCCCGTAGAAAAAAGACAGTGAAACGTTATAATTCACAGTAACTTTTATTAGATACTGCAAAGGTGCAACGCGTTTCGCAGGTCGTGGTCCAGCTTCACCATGCAATAAATTTGGAGAATGCAAAGGGGGGGTCTGTAGCGTGGCCAAGTGCCTCTGGTGCCAGTAAGCACTGGTTTTATCCTTACTGGTGCCTCTGTATACCTACCTACAATCAGTCTAGTCCACCTTTGGTGGAGGGGTGTATCCCCATACCTTTTCTATCTACATAGAGAGACTTTTTAAACCTGAGTGGGGTCAGGTTTTAAAATGCTCCCCACCTGCCTTTCCAGTGGTTGCCTTTGTGGCGACTTCTCTTTGTGAGTATAACCATTGTGTTTTTATATTCACCTACCATTGATCAGAATTACTACACTATATTTGGCTCTCTGTTGTTTTTTGTCTCTTTTCAATCCGTAGCTACATTGGAGGTACCCCTGAACTAAGAGGGATATGGAGGCTGCCATATTTATTTCCTTTTAAACAACACCAGTTGACTGGTTGTCCTGCTGATCAACTACCTCTTAACTTAAAGGAGAACCGTAGTGAGTGGTATATGGAGGCTGTCATATTTATTTCCTTTTAAGCAATACCAGTTGCCTGGCAGCCCCGCTGATTCTCTGCCTCTAATACTTTCAGTCAAAGACCCTGAAAAAGCATGCGGCAGATCAGGTTTTCTGACAATTTTGACATATATGACAAGATTAGCTGCATGCTTGTTTCTGGTGTGTTTCAGACGCTTCTTCAGCCAAATAGACCAGCAGGGCTGCCAGGCAACTGGTATTACTTAAAAGGAAATAAATATGGCAGCCTCCATATATCCCTCTCTACAGTTCTCCTTTAAAGCTGTAAACCTTGAATAAGCATGCAGACTGAAGTCTGACTAAATTATCTGCATGCTTGTTGTAGGTGTGTGATACTACTGCATCCAAAGACATCAGCAGGAAGCCAGGTAACTGATATTATTTGAAAAGAGATACATATGGTAGCCTCCATATCCCTCTCAGGTGTCCTTTAAAACAGAAACTACAGAATCATTTAGAATTACATTTACAAATTGCACCATTTAGCATATATAATTATTATTTTACATCCTGTGCAAAACACTGATTTGTTTAATGTTTCTACTGACCCTGGGATCACACTCTGCTGGGACTCATTCCAGGAATGAAGGTTTCATCCAGGATAAAAGTTTTAGCACAGAAGTGCTTAGTAGACAACATTTAGGATGGTCATGCCAAACATATATATATATATAGTAAAAGTTAAGTGGATTGTATATATCTTTTTTATTTAATGGAAGAGATTTCCAGGCAAGAGACTATGCTGTGTTTGCTGGGATGGCTTTTGTATTGCAGAGGTCTCTCTGAGATCGGATCACACCACCATGGATACTGACAAAGAGACTTAGGTCAGTTTCCAGCAATGCCCATGTCATGACTGGCTTATACTATTATATTGAAAGTGCATCCAAATCTGCAAAAAATGATTGGCTTTTATATCGGAAAACAAAGCATGCTTTGTAAACTGAATTTGAAGAATGAAACCTTGCAACACCAATCAAGGTTTTTTTTTTTCTTCCTCCTACTTAGAAAAAGTACAGTACAGACAAAAAGAAAAAAATTAGGTTGAGTGCTCTGTCCTTGTGAGCTTACAATCTAAAGAGGAGTTGGCTGGTGGCACTATCAAATTAACATGTACCTCTGTTGTTGGATGTTATCACGTTGTGCATACAATATAGGCATTTTTTTACTTTCAGTTACATTGTGCATGAACTGTGTACAATACACACAATAGTGAGTAAATACAACCTGTGCAACAACACAACAGGTGATGGAACTGAACTAATAAATAACAATAAAAAGCCAATCTAAATCTTAAACTAAAAATACATAGCAGGGATAGTATTAACTACTGTAGCACTGCTGTACATTGAATTCTGCTTCTTGCCACTCTTTTCAGTAGTTATTCAGAAGTAGTTTCAGAGTTTGCATCCTCCTCCCTCCTTGGAGCTAGTACAAAGAACCCTTTAGGCAACGGCATTTACCTGGGAGGAAAAAGCTATGTAATACTTTAAAGTGGGGGAGGGGGTAATATAGCAAATAAGACTTCCACCCCCACAATCCACCTCTTTTGCCACTGGATATGGAGGAAATCTTATTGTCTCCTATGAAATGTCAGCCTAGGTTGCAGTGGCTAGGTGGCAGTGTTGGACTGGGAGGTGGAAAAACTAAGGAAATCCACCTGCTGGCCAAGCAGCAGAAACACTGTGTTATCACACCCAATAGAAACCTGCAGCAAGTCTTCACTGTGAGCAGCAATACCTGATTACTGCTGCTTGGGTAGCAAGTGGATTTCCTCAGCTTTTCCACCTCCCAGTCCGGCACTGCTAGGTTGGCTTGTCATGTTGTAAATGAATAAATAATTGGGATCCCTCTCCCACAAAGCAATGCAATTTCTGTCAAATGGCAATGCAGATTCACTGCTAGAGAAAAATGTCATGAGTAGGTGCAATACCCTATTTATTGTATTTTAATGCTGCAGACTGCTATGTGCAGGAAACAGCAAGAACATGGAGTTCTCTGCACACTGGGAGGTTCATGTTGTGGGTATAAAAAAGATCACTGGGGAGGCAAGCCAAAGGATCACAAAATACATCATTTCAGCACTGTAAATCATGCCTACAGTGTTTTTTGCTTTGGGAACAGTGATGAGCGGAAATACAGATATTCTTTTTGCATGCATGTTTGTGAAAATAATGTAAAATTTGAGCAAAAATGCAATTGAAAATAGTTTAGTAATAAGTTTGGGATTTTTTATTTTGTTTTAGCAAATTTTCACACTAAAAGTATAGATTTTCACATTTTTGTGCTAAAAATATCAATTTTTAATTTTGATTTTTTTGCGTTAAAAATAACAACATTTTGTACATTTTTGCCACCGTATTTTCACAAAAATGTTCTCAAAATGGAAGATGCCATTTTAATACAAAAATTACTTGTACAAAAATTGACAAGCAACCCTGTCCTCAGGGCCCACCAACAGTGCATGTTTTGCAAAAATCCACAGAGGTAGTCAATCAGCTCTGCTGAGACACTAATTACCCCAGCTGTGAATGTTTGTGGTTTTCTGCAAAACATGTACTGTTGGTGGGCCTTGAGGACAGGGTTGGGGAGCTCTGGGCTAAACCATCAGTTAGATTTGTGATGGCCATAGAAGTTGCACAGAACCCTAGAGGTAAAAAAAAAAAAAATTCACTTTGAAAAACTTGCAAGCAACTGCTTCAATTAAATTTTGAGTGGAACTGACATTTTCATTGTAATCCTTACTTTTTTTCAGCAGCCACCTATAAGACTATTTAAATGCCGTGTACAGATACAAAATGAAAGGGCTTTTGGTGAAATGATCATCTTGCCCCATAAGTCAACAGCAATGATCCTAAGAAAAAACACGTTGCCACATTGTTTTATTACTGTAATTACTTCAAGAGAACAGTAACTGTCAGAAGAGGTGAGATTAAAGAAAGCTAACCTTGTGAAATTTGGTGCCGACAACATGAATTTATAGACTGTTTTGGTGTGGTTGAACATTAAGCTCAATTTCTCTGCTTCCTCAGAAGGAAAACTGGATCACATGAAATATACAGCTGCCAACAGAGTCGAGTCTAAAGGCTGCAGATGTGAGTACATTGCTAAAACCGTCCACTACGTCTACAAGTACCGCACAGACTCAAGTTTAATGATGCTTCAGACAGCGGGATATTGCTTGGTTACTTAAATAGTGAATTGGGAACTATTTACAAGTATGGATTATGGCAGCGTAGTAAAAAGAATAATGAACAGAAATAGAAGTTTGGTGTCTTTCTAATAAAAAGGGACAGTTAAAGTCGTGATTTGGCTTTGTAAGTGCAAATAAAAACCTCCTGTTAATTGTATAAAGTGTTCTCATTAAATCTTGATCTAGTAAATTATTACAATGAATGACATTTGATAAAAATAATTACAAACAATATCTATACAGGGATTTTCTCAACCAAAACCATCTATCTCTAGTTCATTTGGAGAAACAGTTTCAGGTTAGGAACCCACTAGGGTGTTTTTGGCAGCCTTTTGGGATCACCGACAATCGCCTGCAATTCCCAAAAACACTTTGTCAATGAAAGTGAGTGGAGGTGAACTCATTAGTGCAATTGCGAATTTGCGATTATGGGTCATCGCAATCGCACGACATGCAGTATTTTGAGCTCAATGCAAAAGTATATAAGCGATGCATAAATCACTGATCAAAGCTATTATGCAGTGCTTTTTGGGTCTGAGTGATCGAAATTAAAATAAAACTTTAAATACTCACCTCATGTCCACATTTTCTTCTTCCGTCCTTAACCCCGCCCCATAAAGGAGGAGGTCACAGGCGCTTCTCTAGTTGGTCCTAGAGAAGCACCTATGACGTCTTCCTTTAGGGAATGGGGCTACAGACAGAAGAAAGACAACTGGTAAGTATAATAAAGTTGTATTTATTTATTTATTTAAAAAAAACAAAACAATGAATCACAAATCAGAAGCGCCATACAGTTTACTGTACAGTGCTGTACTGTACAGTGCTCCCAAGCGTCATGAAAACGTATTTGCAAATGCCCCAAGAATTGCTGCATGCAGCGCTGAGTTGATTTTAAAGCGCTGCAGCAATTCCTAGTGGGTTCCAGGCCTCACTAATAGGATAAAGACCTGTCTGTTGAAGATTTTCCAGCATCCTGCACTCCACTGCCTGCTTTGGGCACAGCCTGAAGGAGGAACTGACTTGATTGTCTATCCAACACCTGATGGTGAGAAATGTGGGAAAAAGAGATGAGATCGGTATCACCCAGTGAGTTAGAGGGAAAAAGATTTTACAGCAAATACATAAGAATATCCTTAGATGGTGTGCAGACACAGGATTAAATCAGCTATACTGCTGTCTGCAGTGCTTTTGGCCTGTGACTGGTGGTGGAGTAAGCAGGCTGAGAAGCTGCTTGGTCTTTTTACCATGAATACAGAATCACTTTAAACTTAATTCTCTTTGTAGGCCAGATAGATTTACAGCCATGCCGTTTTTCTAATCACAGGCCCAGCATCTTCTCAGATGTGTACATCTCTATCCAGGTGGGTCACTGCATAAGAACCTATTTACACTGTGACACAAATGCAGTGGATGCAGGAATGGTGCAGTCCACTCAGGATGGGCTTACATCATTTACATTACCTGCCATTTCCATCTGTTGGGTTTGCATCATCACCCATCTGACACCGTGTGCCGCTTCTCCTGTCGTCTGTCGCTATACCTTTTTGTCCACTCCTTGTCCCGGAGACCAGGAAGCATGAGACTTCCTTGTTGAAAGGTAAAACAAATCAATGTGAATCCTATCTAGCAACAGGGAGGATGCTAATTGGTCTGATGAACAAATGAGAATATTTCCTGTGACAGCAAACCAATGAGGCACCCCTGCTTCTTCTGGTCATCAATTTCCTGTAGTGAACATTGGTGGTGGAACCAAAAATCAAGGAGACAGGTGAGCATTGTCCATGTGCCGACCAGCCTAGTGGGTACAGACACCATCTGTTCTCATAAGCTTACATTGAATTCAGATTGTGACATTTGCAGGGCAATTGTGTCACTTTGCAGAATATGCAGCAGGTCCAGTCCATGCACATCCTATGAATAACAGAGGATGCATTCACCTTCCGATTTTAATCTTCCTGCATTCTGGAAAACCATGTTTGATTGTGCAGTGTGAACGGGCCTAGAGGCACTAGAATGCCTAAAAATTGACTTCCTATTTGTGCACACTACCCCAGAAACCACCGCCTGCGCAGTACAGCCCGGCGGACGTCCGATGACGTCAGCGCACCGGCGTGGGATGCAGAAGTGCCGGGCCTTGGAGCGCAGAAGAGCCCGACCTGGCAGCCGGCCTGGCCAGGTCGGGTCGGCCACCGGAGACCACCGGGAGCCTGCGGAGCGGCGACGAGGGCACCTCCTGCCTGCCACGGGCTGGAGGAAGCCCCAGGTAAGTGGAAATTGATTTTTATTTTTTAGCCACCCTCCCTGAACCTTCCCTTTAAGACATTTGTGTGCTAATTCATAAAGATTTTCACAGCTGCCTTTAAAGTTTGGTAAATTACCGCAGCCTATTGAGCAGTACAGCAGAAGTGTGGCGATATCTCTTTTTTGTTACAAGCTGTAATTACGGCTCCCTGCACAGATGACTCACACAGACTTCCCTGCACAGATGACTCACACAGACTTCTCTGCACAGATGACTCACAGAGACGGCTCCCTGTACAGCCACAGATGACTCACACAGACTTCTCTGCACAGATGGATCACACAAACGGCTCCCTGCACAGCCAAAGATGACTCACACAGACTTCCCTGCACAGATGACTCACACAGATGGCTCCCTGCATAGCCACAGATGACTCACACAGACGGCTCCCTGCACAGCCACAGATGACTCACACATACGGCTCCCTGCACAGCCACAGATGACTCACCCAGACGGCTCCCTGCACAGCCACAGATGACTCACACAGACGGCTCCCTACACAGCCACAGATGACTCACACAGATGGCTCCCTGCACAGACTTTCGGCTCCCTGCACTTTGCATTGTTAAGACCTCACCAGAGGTGTCGGTAACTTGTTAAGACCTCACCAGAGGTGTCGGTAATTATTGTCTGGCTTACCGCTTGATGAAGGCTTTATGAATTGACATTTGCTGCCAATTTACTGACATGTGTTGGAGGTAACTATAGCCAAGTCGGTAATTTATCTCCCTGGTCAGTAATTGTAGCTTTTCATGCGGTAACAGCCTTTATGAATTGACACTTTGCTAAGTGCTCGGGAAAGTCTGCTGTTTTCAGCATTACTGCATGCGGTAATGCATTGTGAATTGAGGCCTTATTGTCTCATTCTCTATCCCATTACCTGAAAATAGTACAATATTCTGTGCTTCTGGGGTTCTCTGTTCTTTTTTCTCTCCCTGTCCCTGGGGTTCATCACCCGCATTTCATCCACTGGATAGCCATTATTAGTACTGTCTAGATTCAGAGTACAGAGATTTCTCCTCATTCTCTCTCTCTGCCAATGACAGGACTAATGAGAACAGGACGTTCGAAATAATCTTTCCAACATAGCCAGTAAATAACACATTTTTTTCAATTATATGGAAATGCGTTTATTCATCTTTATACAGTATGTTATTGCTGGTAGTTTTCCTACTTAGCTTTACCTTATTTCTTCTTTGATAATTATCCAGTGAGAAGAGATCAGTCGATACACAGAAAGTGATAATATCCTGCCAGAGGGTCTAACCTTTTCTCACTGAGTACTAAAATAAAAGAACAAAATGTTGGCATGCAGTGAAACATAGAAACACAAAGTCTATAATCTGGAAATGCCATTGTAGGTCTCAAAGCCAGGCAAATGTATTTTGCCAATATTGTTGATACTGCGGCATCTTGTGGTTTGTTTATAAAATCCCCTCTAGCTAGAATAGTGGATTGTACATAGAAAAATGTTAAAACCTTCACAAGTTAATGGTGTAGCTAAATCTGGATGAGTGTTTATTAAGATTGCACACTGCTGATATTTATATAATTTCATGCTGTTTTGAAGAACATTGAAGCAGACTTTAAACAGAATGTATGATGAAAAGTATAAAATGTAATATGTTATAGTGCATTAAATATTAAGATAGATGTTTCTCAAATATTTAGAAGTTTTAATGCCAGGCTTAGTTGAAAATGTGATGGATCTCTTTTTCCGAATTAAGATCACAAAATATAATTTATGAAGCTGCTCTAGGCTGGAAATGCCCTAGTGCGTATGTTGGTCAGTGGCATTTCTGATGACTAATAATTCTGTAAGGTTACAAAGATTATGTTGAAGAATTTACCTCTTACTAAGTATTTCTAATCTTAAAGGACCTCTAACTATTTCTAATGTTAAAGGACCACTAAGTATTTATAATCTTAAAGGGATACTGTAAGGGGGGGTCGGGGGAAAATGAGTTGAGCGTACCCAGGGCTTCTAATGGTCCCCCGCAGACATTCTGTGCCCACGCAGCCACTCACCGATGCTCCGGCCCCGCCTCTGGTTCACTTCTGGAATTTCAGACTTTAAAGTCTGAAAACCACTGTGCCTGCGTTGCCATGTCCTGGCTCCCACTGATGTCACCAGGAGCATACTGCACAGACACAGAGCATACTGGGCCTGCGCAGTACAATCCTGGTGACATCAGCCGGATCGAGGACACGGCAACGCAGGTGCAGTGGTTTTCAGACTTTAAAGTCTGAAATTCCATAAGTGAACCGGAGGCGGGCCGGAGCATTGGGGTGTGGCTGCACGGGCACAGGATGTCTGTAGGGGACCATTAGAAGCCCCGGGTAAGTTCAACTCATTTTCCCCTGACCCTGCTACAGTATCCCTTTAAAGGACGACTATCACAAAAAAAAGTATAACATTTAAAATACATACATATGAAATGTACGGTATATTTCACCCAAAGTAAAATGCACTATAAATTATTTGTTTCCCTATGTTGCTGTCTTACAGTAGATAGTAAAAATCGGGCAGGTCTGATTTTGGAAAATTCCATCTCCTCATAAGGAAGGGGGGGGGGGGGGTTTCTCCTTTATTCTTCACAAATAAACTGGAAAATATGTCACTAACTACTGTAAGTGCCAGCAACATCGAGGAAAAAAGTAAATGTATAGTGCATTGTACTCTGGGAGAAATGTACATTTGTATGTTTTTTTTTTTTTTTTTATTGTTAGAGTTGTCCTTTAAGGAATTGGTGTGTCTGTACAGCAAAACAAACCTTGGCTGAATATATTTGATAGTTGATGTGTAGATAAGTGCAGCATCATAGCCAGAGGTAGGCTGGTGTAAACATATTAGATTCAGTGGCATTCATGAGTGGCAAGAGCTGAGTAGTTAGTGGATTCTGATACTCATATGAATTTATTGGCATCAGGGGATATTTTATCAGCCATTACTTGATTTGGACCAGGCATTTAACTGTGTAATAGATCAAGGGCTGACTATTTAGATTTTGTCTGCTTTATAGGGGCACCATCAATTAGCCTAATCAAAGTGCTTAGTGACAATTAAGATTTGTTTCCCCCTCTTCCCTTGCAATTGCTCAGATTCTCTAATGGGGGTTATCAAAATAATGAACGGCGAGTATTGCTTTGTGGTTCAACATCATTGGATCAGTGTTAGGGAGAGGTTGGTTTTATTGGATAATGTGAGAAACATAGGGTATGTGTTAGGAAGGGCATTACATTAGGAATGGAGTAAGCATTAGTGAAGGGTAAGTTTATATGCCAGGAAGAGTTTAATGTTGGGGTTGTCAATAGTAGACACCAGGAAGGGAATAACATTGCTGAGAATTATCATTGATCCAGATTAATAAACTAATAGAAAGCCTAGAAGGCCAATTCAAAGAAGCTTTTTGCCAGGTCTTATATCCAGATACATGTTTGAATGTTATGGGGGTCTGTGGGAATTAAGATGTAAATTGAAGATCTTCAATAAAAGCCTAAATCAGGGATATGTAGGCTGGTATTTCTCAAAAGGAAGCACCCTTTGCTCTAAGGCTTCAGATGCCCTGGCAATATCAGAAAGTGGGCTGAATCATAGATTTTAATGCAAATAATAGAATTAGCCGCTCTGAATGCAAAACTCTGTATTAAGCAAAGAAAGCTGAAATAGGTAAAATCGATCTGGACTTTCTAGAATAAGAATTTATTTTAATCATACTATGGTAACTGTTAACATGAATAATACTCTGTGACATTGTTATTTCTAATACTGTGGAATTGTATAAATAATGACTGTTACAAAGCTTTCTTTGAATAAAAATTATATAAAAAAAAAAAACCTCTGTATTGAACAATTTCCAAATTCAGTATTTCAACTTGAAAATGAATTTAAAGTCAGACGCTTAAAAGATCAGACTTCTTTGGCATGTGGCAACCCACCCTAATAGTTAACACTAGGATTGAATCGGGCAGCAGATGTGGTGCAGCAAATCATCTTCCATTGAATCAAGGCCAAACTTTCAAACAATTTTAACCAATACTTCCCCCACGTGGTCAATACCTGGTCATCTACCAATTCTATAGACTTCCAGATCCATTGTAGAATTGCATACTGATTAAGCAGGAAAATAGCTTGATGAAATGATTCTTAGCTAAAATGTATGAATATTTTTTTAAAAGGAACAACTTTAAACTGCTAAAGTATAACTTTACCTAAGCAGCTTGATGCCCTTGATGTTGAGTTGCTATACAGTACTCCATAGTTGGCACACATACTGCTAATGAAGCTTTTGCCTGACAGAGCTGATCAAGGATTTTGCTTACTTCAATTAACAGTTTTTTTTGTCCCTTCCTTGACTTCATGGTTTGCTGTACTAGTCATCCTCACCGTGAAGAACAAAATCAAGCCACCCTACCAATTTTATCTCTGCCATCTGGATTTCAGTTTCAGTCATTTCTGTGTGGATAGATGTCTCTGCCAGGAATGGGATCACAATGTCTCACTATAGACAAGTAGATCTGAACCGTGTCTGTGTGCTGTCTTTTTACTCAGTGCCTGTTAACTGCTAAGGAAATCACACTCCCTTTTAAGCATTTATGACTGCAGACAATATTCTGCTGTAACTACTGTAACAAGGCTTGTGTGCTGCTGCAGTATACAAGAAATGTACTGAAGCAAAAGAAGGTAAAAAGAGACCAGTGTGAACATCCATTTCTTTAAAGACAACTTTGTCAGGCTTCTTACATCTCCATTTTCAGGAATCTGTACTTGGTACGTAAAACTGTTCAGCAGAGGAAAAGGGACTTTAATTTCTAAACTCTGGAAAAATAACTTCAAAGTCAGAAACTGGGACATGTCTCCATCAGACAGAGTGAGTGTTTAGAGTTCAGAAAGTATGTTGCAGTCACATAATGAGGTGAATGAAATGGTAACCTTCTTTGTTCACATGTTTAACATCATCTGTAATATATTATTTAAAGAATGTAGGGCTGGTTCACACTGCAAGAGGTTTTTCTAAGCACTTGTGATTTTAAAAGCTCTTGCTAATGTAATGCCATGAGTGTGTTCTCACTGGAGCAATGGAATTTTATAAAAATCCCCCATAGCATTGCATTACCAAGAGCTTTTCAAATCATTAGTGCTTAAAAAGCTCTTGCAGTGTAAACTAGCCACAAGTGTTGGTTAACAAAACAACATTATGCTGTAATGCATTACCATATGTTTTGGCATATAAGAGGCACCTACGTTTTGAGGGCAAGAAAAAAAACACAGGAAAAACATAACTAAATCTGCAGGGGCATCTTCTATACCTTTACCTCCTAACATTTCTTTATCTAAGCTACATTGCCCAGCTATGATACAATACACTTCACTTACACCTGCTATCACCAACTACACTACATTAAACCCTATGCCCACTAGCTATACTACACTAACCCCTGCTGCTATGCTACACTGCACTACACTACACTTCACTGATCCCTGCTGCCTCCACCAACTACACTACACTTCACTAACCCCTTACGCTCACCAGCCACAGACACAACACTACACTAAACCGCTGCACCTGATCCTGCTGCCGCGATCCTCTCCTCCTCCGTCTATCATCCACCAGATGCTGTAACTAGGGAGGACTGTTTCGACAGCGATTGTACTTTAGAAGGATGTGCAGCAGCTGCAATGAGGGTGACTGTGGCAAAGAGGAACGTGGTGGCTGGGATCCTGAAGGACAGTGGATCAGTGGTGCTCAGCAGAGCTCGAATATTCGAGTAGCTCGAATATTCGAGCTCTTTTTCAGCTATTCGAGCTCGGTATTCGAGCTCCGAATAGCTGTAGCTATTCGAATGGGCTATCCGAGTACACTCGAATAGCCCATTCACTATTCGAGCTATTCGAGCAAACCGGCGCTATTCGAGCTCGGTACCGAGCTCGAATAGCGTCATAGCCCAGATTGATGTCCTTAGAGCCAATCAGAGGGCTCCCAGGCCCTCTGACGGCAGCCAATCACAGAGGGGGACCCTGGCCAGCCCCTACCCTATAAATAGCGGCCGCCATGTTAGGTTTTTCCATGCTTGCCTGAGACTTGTACAGAGAGAGAGTTGCTCCTTTGTGCTTTGGCTTAGCAAGTGCTCTATTGTGGTCATTTACCTAGCGTTTTTGCTCACCTACACCTGCCATATACACCTATATTGTTGTTAGTTAGATAGACATTGTATTTTAGTTAGTAGCTTGTGTGTTACATTAGAGAACTGCAGGCAGCTGCTGCAAGCTTACAGGTTTAGGCCTCAGGGGGGCCTTGCCTCTGTGGGCAGCTGTCCTCTGTTTATTTCTCTCATCTATACCAGTATTTCTGCTGTCCTTTACTAATAGTATTGTAGTTATACTGTACTAGGAGTAGGACACTCACTGACTGTCACTGTTTATAGGCTACTAGCTAGCTCCTGCGTGTGTGCACTCACTCACTGTCTGTGTGTACACACACTCTATTTCCTTCTGATTACTGATTGATTATTGTTAGTTGTACTTACTTACTACTTACTTACTCTTACTGTACCCGTAGGGACACTCACTGTCACTGTTCATATAGGCTACTAGCTCCTGCGTGTGCGCACTCACTGTCTGAGTGTACACACACAACACACACTCTATTTCCTTCTGATCGCTGATTGATTATTGTAATTAGTTAGTTCTACTTACTGTTACTACTTACTTACTCTTACTGTACTAGGAGTCTAGGACACTCAGTCACTGTGTTCATAGGCTACTAGCTCCTGCCTGCGTGCACTCACTGTCTGAGTGTACACACACCCACACTCCATTTCCTTCTGATCGCTGATTGATTATTGTAATTAGTTAGTTCTACTTACTGGTGTTACTACTTACTCTTACTGTACTAGGAGTCTAGGACACTCAGTCACTGTGTTCATAGGCTACTAGCTCCTGCGTGCGTGCACTCACTGTCTGAGTGTACACACACCCACACTCCATTTCCTTCTGATCGCTGATTGATTATTGTAATTAGTTAGTTCTACTTACTGGTGTTACTACTTACTCTTACTGTACTAGGAGTCTAGGACACTCAGTCACTGTGTTCATAGGCTACTAGCTCCTGCCTGCGTGCACTCACTGTCTGAGTGTACACACACCCACACTCCATTTCCTTCTGATCGCTGATTGATTATTGTAATTAGTTAGTTCTACTTACTGGTGTTACTACTTACTCTTACTGTACTAGGAGTCTAGGACACTCAGTCACTGTGTTCATAGGCTACTAGCTCCTGCGTGCGTGCACTCACTGTCTGAGTGTACACACACCCACACTCCATTTCCTTCTGATCGCTGATTGATTATTGTAATTAGTTAGTTCTACTTACTGTTATTACTTACTCTTACTGTACTAGGAGTCTAGGACACTCAGTCACTGTGTTCATAGGCTACTAGCTCCTGCGTGCGTGCACTCACTGTCTGAGTGTACACACACCCACACTCCATTTCCTTCTGATCGCTGATTGATTATTGTAATTAGTTAGTTCTACTTACTGTTACTACTTACTCTTACTGTACTAGGAGTCTAGGACACTCAGTCACTGTGTTCATAGGCTACTAGCTCCTGCCTGCGTGCACTCACTGTCTGAGTGTACACACACCCACACTCCATTTCCTTCTGATCGCTGATTGATTATTGTAATTAGTTAGTTCTACTTACTGGTGTTACTACTTACTCTTACTGTACTAGGAGTCTAGGACACTCAGTCACTGTGTTCATAGGCTACTAGCTCCTGCGTGCGTGCACTCACTGTCTGAGTGTACACACACCCACACTCCATTTCCTTCTGATCGCTGATTGATTATTGTAATTAGTTAGTTCTACTTACTGGTGTTACTACTTACTCTTACTGTACTAGGAGTCTAGGACACTCAGTCACTGTGTTCATAGGCTACTAGCTCCTGCGTGCGTGCACTCACTGTCTGAGTGTACACACACCCACACTCCATTTCCTTCTGATCGCTGATTGATTATTGTAATTAGTTAGTTCTACTTACTGGTGTTTCTACTTACTCTTACTGTACTAGGAGTCTAGGACACTCAGTCACTGTGTTCATAGGCTACTAGCTCCTGCGTGCGTGCACTCACTGTCTGAGTGTACACACACCCACACTCCATTTCCTTCTGATCGCTGATTGATTATTGTAATTAGTTAGTTCTACTTACTGTTACTACTTACTCTTACTGTACTAGGAGTCTAGGACACTCAGTCACTGTGTTCATAGGCTACTAGCTCCTGCCTGCGTGCACTCACTGTCTGAGTGTACACACACCCACACTCCATTTCCTTCTGATCGCTGATTGATTATTGTAATTAGTTAGTTCTACTTACTGGTGTTACTACTTACTCTTACTGTACTAGGAGTCTAGGACACTCAGTCACTGTGTTCATAGGCTACTAGCTCCTGCGTGCGTGCACTTAATGTCTGAGTGTACACACACCCACACTCCATTTCCTTCTGATCGCTGATTGATTATTGTAATTAGTTAGTTCTACTTACTGGTGTTTCTACTTACTCTTACTGTACTAGGAGTCTAGGACACTCAGTCACTGTGTTCATAGGCTACTAGCTCCTGCGTGCGTGCACTCACTGTCTGAGTGTACACACACCCACACTCCATTTCCTTCTGATCGCTGATTGATTATTGTAATTAGTTAGTTCTACTTACTGGTGTTACTACTTACTCTTACTGTACTAGGAGTCTAGGACACTCAGTCACTGTGTTCATAGGCTACTAGCTCCTGCGTGCGTGCACTCACTGTCTGAGTGTACACACACTAAATTTACTTGTGATTACTACTGATTATTGTAACTGCTAGTTGTACTTCCTGACTGTTACTACTTACTTACTGTACTAGGGGACACTCACTCAGTCACCTCACCAACCAACCCACTCCATTAAAGTACCCCACTTTTCACCCGCCCTTTTAAAATTTTTTTGTCTATACGCCCAAAACATTGAAGATGTCTGGAAGTGGCAGCCAGCGCGGTTTGGGCAAGGGGAAGGGCAGCAAGGGAATCAGGAGGAGAGGGAGCAGCATTGTGGCAAGCCGCGGCCGCGGGCGCGCCACCATGCACAGTTCCGCAGCAGCAGCAGCAGCGTCAGTGGCTAACATTCCTCCCATAGCCACTGGCCGTGGACGCCTTGGGCGCCGCCCAGCAGGAGCATCTGCAACTCACGCTGCAGAGACACAGCAGCAGCAGCGTGTAGCACCTGCTCCGATTTTCCTCCAGCCGGGTCGGAAACGTCCCATTGAGGAAAAGGATGCAGACACTGTGGTGCAACTCATGACGGAGGATGAGCAGCCCGCCATCAGCTCTGCATCCGAGGCCTCCACCCTCACCACCACCACCACCACCACCACCACCCCTGTTCGCAGCAGCCGCCCAGCAGGGTCTGGGGAGGAGGCCAGTTCACCGTCAGTCGCCGACCTGTCATTCAGCACTCTTTTGACCCCAGGCATGATGAGTCAATTGTCTGCTGTTGTTGGCGATTTTGAGGAGGAGATGCTGATGGGCACTTTGGGGGATGAGGGATTGGACAGCAAGACTGTGGCGACAGTCAAGCAGCCCATCCATGCATCAGGAGAGGAGTTTGGGGGGTCATCATCCCAGCAGGACATGTTTCAGGAGGGGGAGGATGATGGTGATGACCCGGTGACAGACAGAGACTGGGTGCCACCACCTCCAGGGGATGTCGTCCTCAGCAGCTCGGAGGAGGAGGAGGATGCGCTTGTGGGCCTTGCAAGGAGGCGCATCATTGCAAGCATTGGCAGCGTCCCACAGCCTGCTGGTGTCTCAGGCTCAGCAGCAGCAGCAGCAGCATCAGCCAGTACCACCACCAGCCGCACCCAAGCCCCCCCCCCAACCACCACAGGGAGACAGGCAGCAGCGCTTCCATGCCGTAGGGGGATGTTTCTGTCACCAATCTGGCGCTTTTTCACCATGCCCACTGTGTACAGCAAGTACGCCACTTGCAACCACTGTCAGCGGAAGTTGAGCAGAGGTGCAGACCCCTTAAAGTTCAGCACCAGCTCGCTCATCAACCACCTTGCGGCTAAACATTTCCACCAGCATGAGGAGTTCCAGAGGCTGAAGGCATCTGGTGCTGGCAGTGGCACCACACCCATCACTGCACAGCCTTCAGCAGCAGCAGCAGCAACAGCAGCCACCCGCCCTCCTGCTCCTCCAGCAGCACCAGCAGGAGTGCGGAAACGCACTGCTCCTCCCCCCTCTGCAACTCCTGCCGCCGACACTGAGGCCTGTTCTGGCAGCCAGTCCTCAGTGGCCTCCTCCGCTGTGTCTGCTGATTCCCGTGTCAGCAAAAGGCCACGCCAGAGCCTTTTGAGCGAGTCCTTCCAGGGGGTGGTTAGGGCTCTGCCTCCCAGCAGCCGTCGCGTGCGGCAGCTGAACGGCTTGCTGGCACGGGCCATGTGCTCCCAACTCCTGCCGTACACGCTCGTGCAGGAGGGGAGCGACATGCGGGCGCTGCTTGCTTGTGCAGCCCCAGACTGGCAGCTCCCCAGCAGACACTTCTTCGCCCGCAAGGCCATTCCTGCACTGCACCGCTTTGTGATGGCCAATGTGCAGCGAGGGCTGGAGCACGCGGTTGGTGAAAGGGTCCACGTCACCATGGACTCCTGGAGCAGCCGCTTCGGGACAGGCCGCTACCTGTCCTTCACTGTCCACTGGGTCAGCTTGGTGGAAGGGGGTGAGGATGGGAGAGCAGCAGCGGGCACAGCAGCAGCAGCAGCAACACAGTGGGTGGTGCCACCCCGCAGGGTCAGGGGAACTGCAGCGGGTTCCTCCGATCCTCTGCCATCCTCCGCCACACCTGGCCAAACCCCCCGCCTCAGCAGCAGCGTGAAGGCCCGCCACTGCCAAGCGCTGCTGCACTTGGTCAGCCTTGGCAAGACCAAGCTGACGGCAGCCCACGTGTTGGCCAAACTCCAGGAGCAGGAGAGGATTTGGCTGACCCCCAGAGGCCTCAGAGTCGGAGAGGTGGTGTCCGACAATGGGGCCAATCTGGTTGCTGCCATAGACAGGGGAAACCTGACCCACATCCCCTGTCTTGCCCACGTGCTGAACCTGGTGGTGCAGAAGTTCCTGCGCACCTACCAGTGGATGGGCGAACTGCTGGAAACGGCAAGGAATGTTGTGCGTCACTTCCGGCGCTCGGCTGCAGCCTGTGCGAGCCTGGAAGACGTGCAAAAGGAGCTGGATCTGCCACGCCATCGGCTGATCCTTGACGTTCCGACTCGCTGGAACTCCACCCTGGCGATGTTGGAGCGTCTGGTTGAACAGAGGCACGCTGTCAACCAGTACCTTGCCCTGGCCACTGTTTCCGCAGCTCAGAGAAGGGACAAGACCAGCAACATCCCGTCCATCGTCCCCGATGATGACTGGAGGCACATGCAGCAGGTGTGCTTTGTGCTGGCTCCCTTCCTGCAGGCCACAAACATGGTGAGCAGGGACCATGCTATGGTCTGCGAGTGGGTGCCCCTGGTTTCTCTGCTGAACAGGGCCCTCGATGGTTTGCTGGAACAGGGAGCGGCAGCCTTGGACCAGCAGGAGCGGCAACCAGCTGCGCAGTCCACCTCTGAGGGGGAGGAGGAGGAGGACTTGGTGGAGGTCCCTGACCTGGCTGCTGATGAGGGGGATCAGCACAGCGCAGCTGAGTTGGTGCGGGGGTGGAGAGAGGATGAGGCGGCAGAGGAGGAGGATGAGGACAGCACTGACGTCGATGTGCCAGCAGACGTGGCCCGCCTCTTCCCAATGGCAGCGCACATGCTGACGTGCCTGCGCAGGGACCCCAGGGTGATCCAGATGAAGCAGAGGGAGGACATCTGGATCAGCATGATGTTGGACCCACGCCTCAAGGGGAAGTTGAGCCAGTTCCTGCCGCCTGCAGGAGGAGACCCAGCGCAACAAATAAGGAGCTTGCAGCAGGCCCTTGTTGAGCGCTTGGAGGAAGCCTTCCCCCAGCCTTCCACCCCCACTGTCCAGCAGCCAGCACAGAGGCAGCAGCAGGTGCCTGCATCCAGCAGCAGCAAGTGCCCCACAGACCTGCTGTCTCTCAGCCACGAGCTCTACAGGACTGTAGAGGCTCCGGCAGCAGTGACTAGAGAGGAGATGCATGCAGCAGCATCCTCCTCCGGTCACAGCCAGCGCCTGACCCGCATGGTGGCTGACTACATGGGGTCGTACAGCGGGCTTGACAGCGATGCCCCTGTTGATCCCATGGAGTATTGGGTCAAGCGCATGGAGATCTGGAGCGAGCTAGCGCAGTACGCCCTGGAAGTGCTGTCCTGCCCCCCTTCCAGCGTGCTGTCCGAGCGCTGCTTCAGTGCAGCTGGTGGCGTGGTCACCGAGAAACGCTCACGTCTGTCTCACAAATCTGTGGACAGACTGACGTTTCTGAAGATGAACCAGGCGTGGGTGGAAGGCGAGTTCCTGGCCCCTGTTGTCGGCGAGAGGGGGACATGAACTGGCTGCCGGAACCATCGTTAATGTGCCTTACCACCCTTTACCACCTCCTGGCTCCTGCTCACTAAGCCAGCCTGGTTCACTTTGACTATTATGTCGCCTGCAGCCACACATTTTACACCTACAGTGGGCTGCTGTGTACTGCCCTTCTGCTGTCTGTCTGTGTTTCCCACTGCCAGGGTACACAGAATTACCTTCTTCTGCTGCCACTCTGCCACCAGCTATTACGTCAAACAATAGCTATATTGGTTGCAAAACCAAAACCAAACAAACCATTAAAAAAAAAAAGGTTTAATTTTTCTGAGGTGCTCGGGTTGAAAACTGTGTTGTCCCAGTTGTGTATTGGACACAATGTGGGCTGCACGACCGCTGTCTGGGACCTCCTGTTGTGTTTATTTACAGCCCTGGTATCACCGCTAGGTACCAGGGCTATTATGTCACGCTGCCTACCTGCTGCCACACTCACACTACTCCTCCATTCCTCCTGCTGCTGCTGTCTGTCTGTGTTTCCCACTGCCAGGGTACACAGAATTACCTTCTGCTGCCACACTGCCACCAGCTATTACGTCAAACAATAGCTGCTCACATAATTACTCCTCCATTCCTCCTCCTGCTGCTGCTGCTGTCTGTCTGTGTTTCCCACCGCCAGGGTACACAGATTTACCTTCTGCTGCCACTCTGCCACCAGCTATTACGTCAAACAATAGCTATATATCTGTGTAATTGGTTGTAAAACCAAAACTACAAAACCATTACAAAAAAAGGTTTAATTTTTCTGAGGTGCCCGGGTTGAAAACTGTGTTGTCCCAGTTGTGTATTGGACACAATGTGGGCTGCACGACCGCTGTCTGGGACCTCCTGTTGTGTTTATTTACGGCCTGGTATCACCGCTAGGTACCAGGGCTATTATGTCACGCTGCCTACCTGCTGCCACACTCACACTACTCCTCAATTCCTCCTGCTGCTGCTTTCTGTCTGTGTTTCCCACTGCCAGGGTACACAGAATTACCTTCTGCTGCCACACTGCCACCAGCTATTATGTCAAACAATAGCTGCTCACATAATTACTCCTCCATTCCTCCTCCTGCTGCTGCTGCTGTCTGTCTGTGTTTCCCACCGCCAGGGTACACAGATTTACCTTCTGCTGCCACTCTGCCACCAGCTATTACGTCAAACAATAGCTATATATCTGTGTAATTGGTTGTAAAACCAAAACTACAAAACCATTACAAAAAAAGGTTTAATTTTTCTGAGGTGCCCGGGTTGAAAACTGTGTTGTCCCAGTTGTGTATTGGACACAATGTGGGCTGCACGACCGCTGTCTGGGACCTCCTGTTGTGTTTATTTACGGCCCTGGTATCACCGCTAGGTACCAGGGCTATTATGTCACGCTGCCTACCTGCTGCCACACTCACACTACTCCTCCATTCCTCCTGCTGCTGCTGTCTGTCTGTGTTTCCCACTGCCAGGGTACACAGAATTACCTTCTGCTGCCACACTGCCACCAGCTATTACGTCAAACAATAGCTGCTCACATAATTACTCCTCCATTCCTCCTCCTGCTGCTGCTGCTGTCTGTCTGTGTTTCCCACCGCCAGGGTACACAGATTTACCTTCTGCTGCCACTCTGCCACCAGCTATTACGTCAAAAAATAGCTATATATCTGTGTAATTGGTTGTAAAACCAAAACTACAAAACCATTACAAAAAAAGGTTTAATTTTTCTGAGGTGCCCGGGTTGAAAACTGTGTTGTCCCAGTTGTGTATTGGACACAATGTGGGCTGCACGACCGCTGTCTGGGACCTCCTGTTGTGTTTATTTACGGCCTGGTATCACCGCTAGGTACCAGGGCTATTATGTCACGCTGCCTACCTGCTGCCACACTCACACTACTCCTCCATTCCTCCTGCTGCTGCTTTCTGTCTGTGTTTCCCACTGCCAGGGTACACAGAATTACCTTCTGCTGCCACACTGCCACCAGCTATTACGTCAAACAATAGCTGCTCACATAATTACTCCTCCATTCCGCCTCCTGCTGCTGCTGCTGTCTGTCTGTGTTTCCCACCGCCAGGGTACACAGATTTACCTTCTGCTGCCACACTGCCACCAGCTATTACGTCAAAAAATAGCTATATATCTGTGTAATTGGTTGTAAAACCAAAACTACAAAACCATTACAAAAAAAGGTTTAATTTTTCTGAGGTGCCCGGGTTGAAAACTGTGTTGTCCCAGTTGTGTATTGGACACAATGTGGGCTGCACGACCGCTGTCTGGGACCTCCTGTTGTGTTTATTTACAGCCCTGGTATCACCGCTAGGTACCAGGGCTATTATGTCACGCTGCCTGCCTCATTGACTGCATGCTGCCACACACTCATCCTCCTCCTCCTGCTGCTGAATTTACCTCCTGCTGTCTGTGTGTTTCCACTGCCAGGGAGCACATACAATGGCGCTTCCAACATGCGTGCGCCACCAGCTATTTGTTGTTACGCTCAAAAATAGCTGCATTTCTTTAAAAAAAAAATGAAAAGAGAAATAAGTGAATAAGAAGACGATATAGAAGAAGATGAAGAAGAAGAAGATGAAGAAGATGAAGAAGAAGATGAAGAAGATGAAGATGAAGAAGATGAAGAAGAAGATGAAGAAGATGAAGATGAAGAAGATGAAGAAGATGAAGAAGAAGATGAAGAAGATGAAGATGAAGAAGATAAAGATGAAGAAGAAGAAGAAGAAGATGAAGAAGATGAAGATGAAGAAGATGAAGAAGAAGATGAAGAAGATGAAGATGAAGAAGATGAAGAAGAAGATGAAGAAGATGAAGAAGATGAAGATGAAGAAGATGAAGAAGATGAAGAAGAAGATAAAGAAGATGAAGATGAAGAAGATGAAGAAGATGAAGAAGAAGATGAAGAAGATGAAGATGAAGAAGATGAAGAAGAAGAAGAAGAAGATGAAGAAGAAGAAGATGAAGAAGAAGAAGAAGATATAGAAGAAGAAGAAGAAGATATAGAAGATAAAGAAGAAGAAGAAGAAGAAGTATATACAGTACTGAACAAAATTCTGGACACAACTTCTCTTTTCACCTTTTTTTTTTTTAAAGGAACATCCCCACATAATCACTTGCTGTTGTTACTTGGAAAAAAATATGTTTCTTGCATCATTCACCCTCAAAACAAGTGTTGGGAAGCTATTTAAGGCCTATTCGAATAGTCAGCTCGAATAATGAGCTCGAATACCGACTCGAATAGTGAGCTCGAAGTCCGAGGTCGAATCGAATAGTAAAATTTATTCGACTCGAATATTCGACTGACCTCGAATAATTTACTATTCGAATTCGACCAAACTCGAATTTTAAAAAGGGGTATTTGAGCACCACTACAGTGGATGACTGGAGCTAGATGGAGGAGGAGAGGATCGCAGCAGCAGGATGAGGTAAGATCTTTCCAACGTCATCTGCCACATGATATTCTGTATCTTCTGCATATAATATGCACCCACTTTCCCCCCCCAGTTTTGGGGAAGAAAAAGTGAGTCTTATATGTACAATCTGTTAGTTAGTTAGCAAATTACTGTATTTTTTGACATATAGTTTTCTCTTAGGTGATATTTTCACACCTTATCAATTAAATGCCTTTTACGCCACAACAATCAAGAAAATACTCATTATAAGTTTGACAGTACATTTTACCAAATTTTTCGTACTTTTTCAATTGCAGAGTGCTGATCAGGGATGAGCAGAAACTACGCAGGTGCTAATTTACGCATCATAGTTCGCATCTACACATCGTAGTTCGTAGGTGAAGTTTTAACCACTTCACCACTGACGGGTTTTACCCCTTGAACACCAGAGCAATTTTCACCTTTCAGCGCTCCATCCATTCATTCGTCTATAACTTTATTATTACTTATCGCAATGAAATGAACTATATCTTGTTTTTTTCGCCACCAATTAGGCTTTCTTTAGGTGGGACATTATGCCAAGAATTATTTTATTCTAAATGTGTTTTAATGTGAAAATAGGAAAAAATGTGGGAAAAAAATATTATTTTTCAGTTTTCGGCTATTATAGTTTTTACATAATGCATGCTACTGTCATTAAAACCCATGAAATGTATTTGTCCATTTGTCCCGGTTATAAAACCATTTAAATTATGTCCCTATCACAATGTTTGGCGCCAATATTTTATTTGGAAATAAAGGTGCATTTTTTTCAGTTTTGCCTCCATCCCTAATTACAAGCCCATAGTTTATAAAGTAACAGTGTTATACCCTCTTGACATAAATATTTAAAAAGTTCAGTCCCTAAGGTAACTATTTATGTTTTTTTTATTGTATTTTTGTTTTGCTTTTTTAAATTACAAAAAAAAAAAAAAATTGGGGAGTGTGGGAGGTAATGAGTTAATTTATTGTGTAATCCAATGTAATTGTATGTGTAAAATGCTTTAGGGTGTAGTTTACTATTTGGCCACAAGATGGCCACAGTGAGTCTGTTTACATGCGACCTGTAAGCGTCCGGAAGGACGCTTACAGGAAGTAGTAGGAGGCTGGGAGAATCACAATGATCGCGCTGTTTCTAATAGAAGCAGCGGATCCTTGCGGGGGCTTAGATCAACAAACGGGAATGGATTTTCCCGTTCATTGATCTGCGGGTGAGCAAGCGGCGGCGTGCACGAGCGACGGGAGCGCGGACAGTGGCGGTAGCGTGGAAGGTACGGATTTCTCCGTCCCTGGGGTGAAAGGATGGAAAAAGGGACGGAGAAATTCGTACCTAAAGTGGTTAAAACTACGCTTACAAATTTACGCGTAGCGAAGCACTGCTACGCATAGCTTATGCCCACTATGCGTAGTTAACATGTATTGCGTAGTGAACTACGAATGCGTTAGTCGCATCTAATTTTCCATTTGCGATTGTATGCTTACAAATTTATGCATTGGAAAGGGGAATGTACGCATAGAAGAGTTCCCGGTAGAGGCCTGCGCGGGTCCACTTTTTCATACCCGCGACCCGCTACCCGCACCCGACCCGCGACCCGCTTTCTGGTAAATTTGATACCCGCAACCCAACCCGCACCCGCAGAACCGCTACCCGCACCCGACCCGCGACCCGCAGGACCGCTACCCGACCCGCTTTTTTACATTTTTTACATTTTCTTCTAAAGTGCACAAAGTAACATTTAAAGTAAAATAGCAAAAGACACAGTCTAATTTCACTACCCGCAACCCACACCCGCACCCGCAGACCGCTACCCGCAACCCTACCAGCACCTGCAACTCGCTACCCGCACCCGACCCGCACCCGCAGCTTAAATCAATTCGGGTACCCGCACCCGACCCGCAATTCGGGTTACCCGCGGGTACCCGACCCGCTGCAGGCCTCTAGTTCCCGGTCTAAGCAATTAAAGAGGAATTAATGCGTAAAATTTTCTGCATACGGGCATAAGCATCCGCATACACTACGCTTCGCACTACGCGTAATTGCATATTTTAGCGCGTAGTCTACGAAATGCATACGAAACGAATATTTGATTTCCAAGTCGTAGTTTGGTGAAGCGTAATTGCTTAAAACTACACGTAGTTCCAGTGTAGCGACGTTGGCTGACTACGACCATCCCTGGTGCTGATGTGTTAAAGAGAATCTGTACTCTAAAGTTCTTACAATAAAAAGCATACCATTCTATTCATTATGTTCTCCTGGGCCCCTCTGTGCTGTTTCTGCCACTCCCTGCTGCAATCCTGGCTTGTAATTGCCAGTTTTAGGCAGTGTTTACAAACCAAAGACATGGCTGCTAACCAGTTTGTGATAGGCTCAGAGATGCTCAGTCTGTGACTCATACAGAGCCTGCAGGGGACATGGAGAGGGTGTGTATAGCTTATCCCTATCACAAGCAGAGAAGTACATTCTTGCCTGAGCCGACAAAGCTGACGAAGGAAAGAGAGACAGATGGAGCTGCACCACCTGGAGGTGAGTGTGTCTCTCTCCCTCTGTCTTTATAATGCTTGGCAGCGCGCAGGGGAGAAGCAAGTCAGGGGTGAGATCTGGCCGGCAGCAGCCACGGGGGAGTGCGCAGAGGTATCTGGCCAGCCCTGCAGCCATATGATTTGAGGCAAAGAGGGACACTTGGGGGCCCCTATGGATGCAGAGACCCTGGTGCAGTTGCCCCCTTCACCTCTATGGAAGTGCCAGCCCTGTTCATAAAGTAATGGTTGAGAAAATAAAAGCTTCAATATTTGTGTCTTCCTGCTTACCTGTTATTTTATGTGTCATATACTGTAGTTAGTTTTGGGCAACCACACTCAGCCCATGTACAATGCTATGCAAAAAATGTTATGTGAAAGAACAAGTGTAAACACACATGTTACAGAGTCAGTTCCTCAGAGTCACATTTACTCCCTCCTTGTTGTTTGGCTGTCATGCTATTTTTTTTACCTATATCGTTTGTGATTCACCCAAATTGAAAAAAAATATTGTATATGGTCACTCAGTGCAGTCAGGGGAGTCAGGATACTTGATCTGCCTATTCATTCTGTGTGAGTGATTTACAGAATATCAAAGGAAGAAGATTAGCACAATAGCCAATCTTTTTTTTCCCAACTCAGCTGCCAGGTGTGGCTTTATCTGGTCAAATGATTTGGCATTATCAGCTCACTCCTGATGCATTATTTGATTTTTTTTATTATTATTTTGTAATTCTTATTTGCTTGATTAAGAGAGAATAAATCAATGAAAATCCTGTAGTTTGGTTAGATTACCAGTCTAGAAGAGTTGATGATAGGTGAGGTGACCCTGGGTGGAGGGAGAGGGGGGAAAGAGGGAGAGGAAAAAGAAAAGAGACATTTATGCACTACCTATTACACATTAGTTTTAGTTGTACCTCCGAGAGCCACCTAGTATAGTGTCCCAGCTATAGGTTTGTAGTTACCATGAGATACTTTGGTGCCCTTTTTTGCTTTGAAGATTGCATCAAACCCCTTGCGCCACTTGTCAAAGGCTGGGATATGTATACTCCGCCAATATTTTGTAATAGGGTCCAGTTCACACTGGCAATTAAGTGTCAAATGGATCCGTTGCCACTCAGCTGCTTCCATTCTGTTTTTCCACATCCTCCCCAGACCCCCATCACCAAAGTGGATTTTACTGTCTAGAACGGTCTGTTTATTTACTAGTGTCAAGAAATGTTACGCTTTCTTATTACCCCCAATGCAGGGCTTCAGCTTCCCTTTCCTTTACGCTGGGCTCAGTGGGCCGGAAAAATTGCTGCAGAAACAAATTTGCAGACCGTTCAGTGGATCATGCGGAACAGATTCGTTCTAACAGACCAATGTGAACAGATCTATAGGCTAACATTGGATTTGTTTGCATCTGTTAGGATCCGTTCAGTTAGAATACATGAACAGAACATGTTTTTTCCATCAGTGTGAACTGTGCCTAGGTTTCTTAACCCTTTATGTAGGTCACCAATCTTGCCACTTCTATCTGAGACCCTGAAAAATATTTTTAAATTGTCTATGTTGTCTAAGTTTGAGATAACAAATGTGTTGTTCAGACATAGAAAGGATTCTATTTTTTCCCAAATAAGAAGGTTAGTTTGCGGCAAGTTCACCAAAATATCAATTAAACAGCATTTTTTAGTAAAAACAAACCACCTATGTGTAATTTTGTTGACCCTTAAAGGGACGGGGGTCGGGGGAAAATGAGTTGAACTTACCCGGGACTTCTAATGGCCCCCCGCAGACATCCTGTGCCCGCGCAGCCACTCACCGATGCTCCAGCCCCGCCTCCGGTTCACTTCTGGAATTTCAGACTTTAAAGTCTAAAAACCACTGCGGCTGCGTTGCCGTGTCCTCGATCCCGCTGATGTCACCAGGAGAGTACTGCGCAGGCCCAGTATGGTCTGTGTCTGCGCAGTGCGCTCCTGGTGACATCAGCGGGAGCAAGGACATGTCAATGCAGGCGCAGTGGTTTTCAGACTTTAAAGTCTGAAATTCCAGAAGTGAACTGGAGGCGGGGCCGGAGCAGCGGTGAGTGGCTGTGTGGGCACAGGATGTCTGCGGGGGACCGTTAGAAGCCCTGTGTAAGTTCAACTCATTTTCCCCCGACCCCCCTACAGTATCCCTTTAAAATGAATCTAATACCTCTGATACCACATGCAAAACAGTATAAATGAATTAGAATAACCTGATCAGATAATCAATCAAATAGCAAAATGTACTCTTGATGGTAAAAATCGCTTACTTCCTGGTTCCACTGGAATCCTGTCTTATGATAATATCTGTTCCATTGACTGACGTGAAATTATCTGAAGCCAAGTTACAGTTCAAAGCACATATATAGGAGGAGGCTGGCAACTCAAGCTTAGGGTGCACAAGTATTTTCCACACTGGAAGCTCTAAACTAAGACATTTGTGTGTGAGCAGAAGTAACGGGCTTGAGTGAGCAGGGAAAGCATAGCTTCAGATCATTTACCATCAGCCAATCATTCCGTCTGCATTCATTGTCACATCACATGACTCCATTAGAACTTGATAGAAAATGTTCATCCTCAAAAGTAAAGTTTTTATTACTGTGACCTAGTTTAGTCTAGTTAATGTTCCAGTCCTACATGTGGAGGCTCAGTCATATTGCAGGATTTACCTACAATTTAAACTTCAACCCAAGGCAAACCACTAATGTTCACTCCTTTTTCCAACAGAAGGATTGGTAGTTATACAGTACTTACCAAAATGCTAGGTTTCTTACAGTAAGGCTCTGTTCACAGTGCTCAGGTGCATTGCAGAATAGTTCTGCATGCCAACTCACTGCCCATACAAATGTATGGGCCTGTTCACAGTACTTATTTGTAAATTATCACATTTTTCTAACTTGCTGCATGCAGGCTTTGTATTAAAGCCTATGTTTAGTTTCCATTGTTGTTCACAGTTATTAAAACACATTATAACTCGTGCGTTATGCAGCTGACCACTGTGCACCCAGCCTAACTTGTCATACACTGCATTAGTAGTCATGCAGTACGTCCACTCCCATATTTATAGGGTCAAAAACTAACTTGCACAATATAAGTACTGTATAACTTGCTGAGCTACATATGCAAAGGAATCATTTGTATATCTTGCTAAGCAGAAATTATTTTTTATGATTTTTTTTTTTTCATATGGAAGTGAAACGCTGACATTTTTTTTCTCTTTTAAGAAGGAAAAAATGTGCATAAAGCATTGGTTCATAGTTGTGCATAAAGCATCAGTAGAACCGCATTGGTTATACTTTTGACAGATCGGTAGTACGTGGTATCTATTCAATACATGCATAACTAGGGTACTGTATACCAGTGACGAGCGAAAATGCTAATATTATTTTTGCATTTGTTTCGTGAAAACAAATTTGACTTTCAATCGAAAATGGCATTGAAAATCATTTTGTAAGTTTGTGATTTTTTAAATTTTTTGTGCGTTTTCACATTAAAATAAGTTTGTATGCTAAAAAAAAACTTTTTTTGTTTTGTTTGCTGTAAAAATAAGACATTTTCTTGAAATCAAAAATGCCATTTTCGATGTGAAAATGACTTTGGTGACAATTTGTGAGCAACACTGTTGTATGTTATGCTACTTCCAAGTGTGAGGTACTCTGGCAATGCCTTACCTAGGATTGTTAATTGCACAACAAGTGCTGTCTGTGGTTACTAGTACAGATTATATTGTGCTATCAGCCCATGGCAGTGTTACTGATTTGTTCTGCATACACCCCTATGCCATTAAGTGGTTCACCATCAGGCTCTCTCTTAAATTGTATTTGGGCCAATACCATTTTTTTTTACTATATGGCAAGCATTTATAGTGAAACGTATAATTCACCTCTACGGCTGTGCTCCCCCCTCATTTGACAAGCCACATCAGATGCTAGAAAATTGGCATCCACAAGTGATAAAACACTTGTTCAAATGCCTGTCATGCTTTCTTGTCTTTTTACATGGATACCAGTTTGTATCTATAATGCTTTGGAGAGAGTAAAGCCAGGTTCAAAGGCTTGATCATTCTTCTTTCATCAGACCATGGTTTTAAAGCGGGATTGTCACCATAAAAATTTCAACAGCAACTGGTCTGAGTGTATTAAGTAATAAAGATGCTAATCCTGCATTCAAAACTTAAACTTTTTCTGCTGTTATGATTTGACGTTATCACATACTTAAGGAGCACTGGCCCTTTAGTAGTCAGTGCCAAACAGTTGAATGCTGGGGGTTCTTTTTATCTATAATATATTCCTCCTCTTCCATTTATTTCTCTGCCTAGCTGCAACATGATCATCTCTGCTTACTTGTGTTTACAAGCAAGGCTGAGGTGACTCAGTGATTGGAGGAGAAAAGAAAAAAAGTAAAGGGCAGAAATGACATCAGCATTTAGCCTAATCTGTGGGCAAAAGACTTGGTTCCCACCAGGAACAGAATTCTCGTCAATTACTATATAACATTCACTGAAATCAATACACGTGTTATGTAAATAGATCAAATATTTATATACTTATATATGTGTTTTTTCCCCTGGCATAGTATGGCTAATCCTCCTGCTTTAATATTGAGGGACATTGGCATGGGTATTTGGTGCTAAGAGGGTCAGGTTCTAAGCTACAATCATATGACTGGAGAATTTTCAATGTATTTCAAGCCTAGTTTTTGCTACTTTACGTTGACTGTGCAGGCAAGTTCATTAATGTGTTATTTCATGGAAGTAAAAAAAAGTAGTACTTTCTTAGCAAAAGTACTTTCACAATCTTCCGACAACTCATCACTAATTAAAAAAAACTAATGTAATTGTAGCATTAGATTAGTGCTGCTTGTCAGTCAGTAAGGGGAAGCAAATTACATACATCAATCAAAGAAGTTTGCATACTGAATTGAGAAAGCTTGCTAAACTAAAAACTTAAAATGCCTTTGGGATTTTTGTAAGAGTATTTGGGAGGCATTGCCATAAACTTCTATTCTACATAATGATAATAATAATAATAATAATAATAATAATAATAATAATACAATATGATAAATAAACATTTATTCGCACCAGTTGATAATACCTTTATAATCTATACCTCTAATATGAATGTCAGGTTTGATCATGATTTGAATACGGAATCAGAGACAGGAAATGAACAGGTTACAGATAGCAGTGAGCAGAAGATATGTAAGTAGTAATCATAGACAGCATGAGGAAGTGAAAACTCTTAAAGGACTTCCGAGGCCAAAATTAATAAAATCACACTATACCTTTTTTTTTGCAGAATCCACGGAGGACGTCCTGCCCGTCCTCCGCTCCGTTCCGCCATCAATGCAGGTCTTTTCGTTCCCCTAGGGCTTGGCCCGACCCCACCAAACGGGTCGCATCAATGCCACCTCTAACATGGCCGTCGCCTTGCTCCGCGGCTGCGCAGTGGATTCTGCAAAAAAAGGTATAGTGTGATTTTATTAATTTTGGCCTTGGAAGTCCTTTAAGACATGTATGAGTACTGTTGCCTGTGGCAGGAATCAGGAATCAGGATTGTGCCCTCCGGCCGGTGCTGTACAGATAAGTCACCAGCCTGCAGGCTAGTGACTCATCTATTGCTATGGAGGGCGTGGAAGGCTGATGCATGATGCATGGCGGGGCAGGAGAACAATGTGATTGGGGGCTGCTCAAGTGTCGGAAGTCACTTAAGATCAGGCATGCCAGCTTTCTAGGCAACGTCGGGCAGCCGCTGTACACACATTAGATAAATGTTAGATAGTTAAAATCGAGACTGAGGTTGGAGCATAAGACTGGCAATAAATGGGAAGCACATGTAAACAACAACGAACAGACATTCAGTTGGTTTTAAACATCTTATTCTGATTAGAGATGGCCCGAAAGGTTCGCCAGCGAACAGTTCCCGGCAAACTTCTGGTGGTTCGCATTCACCATCTAAGACGAACTTTTCTGGAAGTTCGGTTCGCCCCCATAGTGCATCATTAGGGTCAACTTTGACCCTCTACATCACAGTCAGCAGGCACATTGTAGCCAATCAGGCTACTCTCTCTCCTGGAGCCACTCCCCCCCTAATAAAAGGCAGGCCCTGCCGGCCATTACACTCACTCGTGTGCCTGCATTAATTAGAGAAGGCACAGCTGCATCAGACTCTCTCATAGGGAAAGATTAGTTAGGCTCTTGTAGGCTTGTTAGCTTGCTCCTTGCCGATTCTTATTGCTAAAATAGCACCCCACAACAGCTCTTTTGAGAACTAATCTTGTTCTTGTGATCTATTTTTTTTCTGTGTGTCCCACTGACACTTGTGTTGCTGTTGCATAGACAGCCTTGCTAATTCATACTGTGTGCGTGCCACTGCCAGCCAGGCCCAGCACATTCAGTGACTTTCTGTGTGTGTGACAGGTACACATTGTAATACCCAGTACTGAATATACCTACCTCTTGTGTTCAGTGAACCCACCTCATCACTGCATATACCTACCTGTTGTGTTCAGTGAACCCACCTCATCACTGCATATACCTACCTGTTGTGTTCAGTGCACACACCTACCTACGTGAGTGCACACAGTGTGATATACACCTACCTACGTGAGTGCACGCAGTGTGATATACCACTTCGTGCATACCTGTTAACTGCACCTGTGTGACTGCATGATGTCAAGTCAGTGCATACCTTCCACTTCATCACCCCCAATATGGACAAAACAAAAGGCAGAGGCAGGCCACCTGGCAGGTCTGTTCGAGGTCGCGCTGTCGTGATTTCGTGCGGCCCTCAACCAAGGTACAGTGTTCAGAAGAAGGCACGTGCCATCAACCCCCAATATTGTCAGGACGTAGTTGACTATTTAACACAGAACACCTCATCTTTCTCAACCTTCCGCATGGAAGCATGACATACAGTATCTTCCTCCTCCTGCTCTGATTCTGGCTCCCCACTTAACACTGAGTAACCACCAAAGTGCCATCACCCCATGACTCAGCGGTGTGGAAAATTTTTTGTGTGTCGACCTCAGATGAGAGCAATGCCATCTGTACTCTCTACGACCGAAAATTGAGCCGTGGAAAGACCAAGACCCGCATAGGGACAACTACCTTACGAAGGCACATGATTATAAAGCACAAACTGCAATGGGATGACCACCTGAGGAAAAGCAGCAAACAAAAGCAAAGCCACACACCGCAGTGAAAGATACCAGGCCGCAATTTTTTCACATGCAAGATGTTTGAAAGCACTTTAGGCCTGCAATTTAGCATTAAATGTGATTTCTGCCCTTAAAACGCTGCTTTGCGTCAAATCCAGATTTTGCCCGGGACTTTTGGCGTCTATCCCACTCCGCCATGCCCCCCTCCAGGTTTTAGACCCCTTGAAACATATTTTCCATCACTTTTGTGGCCAGCATAATTTTTTCTAGTTTTCAAAGTTTGCCTCCCCATTGAAGTCTATTGCGGTTCGCGAAAGTTCGCACGAACCGATCTTTCGCGGAGGTTTGTGAACCCGGTTACCAAAAATCAGAGGTTTGACCCATCTCTAATTCTGATTTGACTGTATGCTGGCCTGCTATTCTGCAGTTAGCAGTTAACTATCAATATATAAAGTCAGCGCAGGTCTATAGTAATACAGCTTTCATCATTTTTTGGTATACAGGATCTTCGAACAAAAGGGTAAAGAAGCAAGGCTTCTTGTTGAAATCTGGTAAGCCTTGCTTCTTTACCCTTTTGTTCGAAGATCCTGTATACCAAAAAATGATGAAAGCTGTATTACTATAGACCTGCGCTGACTTTATATATTCATTGCTTGTGTGGACTTTTGGACATTGTCCTTCTCGGCTGCGGTCGCCTTCTGCCATGGCGCTGACACTTGTTTTTTATAGCAGTTAACTATCGTTCACAGAGGATTAAATGCAAACTAATCACAGATTCTCTGCAATAGCTTCAACTGCATTTGGCAGCACTCACCCTCTGTAGGAAATACTAAGAAGTGTCCATAAACACTGGTGAATGTTATTAGCAAACGGTTGTGAATGCAAGCAGGAAAATATGCCCAGATTCCATTAGTCTTCACAAACAGACCCTTTAATCGTAAGACAGCTCGGCGGAGAAGTCACAAATGAAGCCTCCTGCAGCCATAACAAGAACAGAAATACAACAAAGTAAATACGCCATGTTCATTAATGGAATAAGGTTTTTTAATGTAGTAATTAAAGTGCATCTCTCGAAGTGCATCTGCTTCAAAGCTAAGAATGCAATTAAATCCCAAAAAAATGTTTACCAAACAACTGTTTTGCGATGTGGTAATAACTAGCCATAATGCTGAGTTATTCTGCAATATTACAAAGCCTGTGTTGTCAAACTGACAATTCATTACATTTTCAGTCTGTTATTTTGCACAGCGGCAGTGGTAATAGGTATTGCTGGAATGTATGTTGAGTGCAACACATGAGTGTTAAGAGAAGACAAGGCTTACAAGTAAACAATAAAGACATTTCCACAAAGAACAGGAAACACTACAAGGCAACTGAAGGTCACATTGCTTCTATGTCTCCATATAGCGAGAAAAGTTGATGGTCAGGTAAAGGAAAGATCTTTTGAAAAGAATCCTTACCACACAATTAAACTACTTCAGTATTTACAGGGATGTGAAAAAAGTTTCTGCCCACTTGCTGATTCCCCTGTTATTACACATTTTTCACATTGAATGGTTTCTGGTCTTTATTCTTCTCAATTCAGATTTCCTTTAAAGAACATGCTATTGCTGACTTCCTTTTTAATACATGTTTCTTGCTTAAACAATAAATAAATAAATAATTAAAAACCCATCCTTTTTAATGTATTGATTTATTTTTGCCACATTAGGTCTTTAGCTAACAATGTTGGTAATTACTAATACTGTATATGTGACAGACCTGTTGTAAACAGACAATACAATAAGCACATACTACACTTGAACCTGAAATTGTGACAGCCATTTTACTGGGATAATGTCATACAAAATATGGTAACCAAGAGGGGCTCAGTGCAAACCAAAAGTTTTACTTATTGTTTGTTGTCACTTACGGGAGTGAACTTTTAAGTAAAATAATTATTAAAAAAGAACATGCATTTGAAAAAAACAGGGGAGTGTTTGTGGATTAACTGTGACAGCCATGCTGTAAGCATTTTCATCCACAGCCTAAGCACCAATGAGTGAGGCAGAAGTGGTTTCAGATGTAGGAGTGGTCAGAAGTGTCGATTTCCAATTCCTGCAGAAATGTTGATCTCCGCCAATGCCGATTACCAATTCCACAGATTTCTGATGAGGCTTTTTTTGTCATTTTTTGCATTCTCTGATTGGTCCAATGCTTCCAAGTTCTGTGATTGGGCTAAAATTACTGAGTTGCAGAAAAGCGGTATTTCCGCAGAAATCCAATTTCCAATTTATATCCGGAAATCAACATTTCTGATCTGAAATGCAGAAATTTCAATTCCGCAGAGAGCGTCCCTATTCAGATGGGTTGGAGTTGGAGCATGTTCACATATAGTAAAGGGAAGGTCCACCATGGCACTTTAGACCAGTGAGACAACTGTAGTAGGTAAATCCCTTTGATTAAGTATGAGTTTTTTTCCCCTAGGTTTACAAAAAAAAAAAAAAAATTCTGATAACTTTGCAATAAAGGAGCATGAGCTGCCCATGGAACCTGAAAGGAAAATGTGGACATAGTATAAGGAATGTACCTGTTATCAGTGTATGTGCTGCCGAGACCCGTGCAGAATCTGTCACTACCAGGTCTCAACGCTTGTTCCCAGCTGCCGGCCCTGCCGGTGACTCACAGTCTGCACAAGCTGATAGGCGGAGGGTGCGTTCGCAGTACGCACTCGGCAAGAGTAAACAATAGTCAGCTGACCTGCTCAGCTGATTGGAGCGTGGTCAGCTGATCTCTCCCTCTCTGAGTTAGCTGTGTGATTGGTTGTGCAGAAGGAGTCCGGCCACTGATTGGAGAATGATTGATATTTAAGTGTGCAGAGTGCTCACAGTCATTGCCCGTGATAAGCACAGCTTTGGCTAGTTGCTGGGTGCGCACTCTGATCTTTGCCGATATTCTGGACTTTGACCTCGGATTGTATTTGACTACTCTGTTGTGTTTAACCTCTGCTTGATTCCTGGATAACCCTTTGCTTGCTGCCTGAACCGACCTCTGCTAGTTACTGGACTTCCCTTGTTTGCTGCTTGGTCAGACCTCTGCTAAATTACTGTGCATCCCTTGCTTGCCACCTGGACTGACCTTGGACTGACCTTGGATTGTTATTGGATAATCCCTGTATGCCACTACTCTGGACGATAAGTATAAGGTCTACTCTCCTTATCAATCAGTTAACAGTGTGCATATGCTCTCACATAACTTGTGATATATCATCTGGATCTTCTGTTAACTGTTCACATAATCTTGCATGCAGATTTAAGGAACTGTGTCATACTACATCCATTATTATGTTTTGCTATTCTGCATGCAAGTCTACTGGAACTGTTTCATAACTCTGATCAAAATTGCTATTGCTGTTGCATAGTTTTGCATGAAGATTAAATACTTGGATTGCTCTGTCTGAACTGTGTATGCAATACTGCAGAACTGTGTTACATGCCTCAGTACTGGCCTCTGGTGGTGTATCTGCCTTCTCTGTCAACTTGTATGCCTTACTCGTTTAAGTCCTAATTAGGGCCAGCTAGTGGTGTGCCAGGCAGGGACAGTTAGGTGTCAGTTAGTGTGTGCTAGGCAGGGATAGCTAGGTGAAGAGTGAGACCTAACCTGGACATACACGCTGACTCCTCAAATTATATCACCAAGCCTTACACATAGTCAACTGATTTTTCATGTTATAGACCTCCAGCACTTTGGCACCAAATATGACTACAGCCAGAAATTGGAATCCCTAAGATAAAGAGGAAGAAATTTCAGAGTCTACCTCTCTCTGTGCACATCCAGTGCCAAGCAAGCATTTTTTACTAGTACTTTGAAAGTCTTATGGAGAAAGTTATCCTAAAGCTTATAAGTCTACAAATGGCATTGAAATATTTACAATATAAATATACAATATGTACAATACATTTCCATGGAATGTAGACTTCCAATTTTCCGATCGGTAATGGGCTTATCACAGTGGAAATCAGTGTGCATGAAGCGGCATACGAAAATAAGAATTCAGTGGAAATACCACATTACCGCAAATTGGAAATTTTAGCCTAACCCCAGAACTCAGGAGCATTGGACCAATCAGAGAATGCAGAATGTATTTGTGGAAATCGGATTACTGCGGTAATTTTAGGCCAATCAGAAGGTTTCAAAAGTATTATACCAATCAGAGAATTCAGAATACTAGCATACATCTGCAAAAAGTAGCAGATTCCGCTTTTTTTTTTTTTTTTTTATTTCAATTGTACGATTAATTAACTTTATGGGCCAAAAATTGAACATTCTTCAGAAATATGCAAAAATACAAAATCGGATTTCCGTAGAAATCCATAGTAACTTTTCGTAAAGAAGAAATTTTGTTAAAATCTGAAATTGGCATTTCCAACTAATTTCATACTGGGATTAAAAAAAGCTATTTTTGACTCCTCCACTTCTATGAATATTTAATAAATAATTTTTAAGAAAGAGAATTCCCTTTGCCCTAGTCAGGAATGCGTTATTACCCATGCAAAGTAGTGGTCCCCCTTTATTTTATGTACTGTATATGTCTTATGTTAATTGATCATCTGATTTTGAAAAGAAACCGTGACCAAGAATTGAACTGCATCCCAATCAGTAGCTGATACTGATACCCCCTTGTACATGAGAAATCTATTCCTTTTTTACAAACGGATCATCAGGGGGTCTGTATGGCTGATATTATGGTGAAACCCCTCCCACAGGAAACTGTGAGGACCATGGTCCTAGCAGTTTCCTGTCTGTGAAACTCATTGCATTGTAGGAAACCAACAGCCAAAAAGGCAAGTGACATCACCTTCCAGCAGTAAAAATGTCACAATGTGATAAATGTCAGGATGTAAATCAGAGAGAGGAAAGATTTTACAATGGGCAAACACTGACTAAATCATTTATACATAATTATTATAAAAATGAAGCTTTTTTATTACATTATTTTCACTGGAGTTTCTCTTTAAATTAAAGTAATTGATTCCAAGACAATGCATCTCTGCAAAAATGCACCATCCACTTAGAATAAAAATGTTCTGCTTAAACAAGTCTTATGCTTCTCCTGTGACTCGCTGAAAGTTGCTGTTATTGCTCTTGTACAAGGAAACACATATGAACTGTGACCAAGGCTCTTATTGCCACAGGATTTCTCAGCACATTGATCGTTTGAGTAAAAAGGTTAATCTGGTTAACAAAACTAAAAGAGCACATTGTAATAGGAAAAATACATTGAAATATATTACAGCAGAGAGAGGTCTACAACTAAGCATATGTTTTTTTTTTATCCACATTAACGTTTATTGGTAACACCTACCTAATATTATGAAGATTTGGTCAGAGGCAGCAGAAATGTTATATAATAAAAAAAATTACAATTTTAGACACAACATAGTGCAAATGCACATCTCTGGCAAATATATATACTGTGTATACTCGCTTATAAGCCTAACTTTTTTGCACAAAAAATGTTCTGAAAAATTACCCTCTTGGCTTATATGTGAGTAAGTGGAGCAGGCTTTTTTACTGGCAGAGGAGCGTAAGGATCTTGCACTAGTTATCCTCCTCCTGCCAGCTGGCTCCCTGCTGTGTCTGTGCTATATACTATATACAATATATATATATATATATATATATATATATATATATATGTGTGTATATATATATATATATATATATATATATACTATATATACTATATATACTATATATACTATATATACTGTATATACACTATATATATATATATATATATATATATATATATATATATATATATATATATATATATATACTATATATACACTTCAGAGGACCTGTCTGAGGAGCTTACTATGTCAGAAGTTTACTATCTCTGTATATGCAACTTATGGCCAATCCTAATAAGTGCATGGTTGGGACTTGGGGACTAAGGATTTAGCACAGTCTCCTTGACCCACCCTTCCAGAGGAAACACATTTTTACAAGGAAAGTTGTAGAAGCAGAGATGACGCATTGGTGTCAGCAGCTGTCAGGTGTCACGTAAGAACATCAGCTTTGCAGTTGATGTAATTTCTAGAATGTACCGTATATACTCGCATATAAGCCGAACCGCATATAAGCCGAGGTACCAACTTTTCCCTCAAAAATCAGGAACAAGTTATTGACTCGCATATAAGCCCCCTCTCTTATTCCGTAGCTCCCCCATCTAGCTTGATGTGCTCCCAGTATGAGGGAAAAGTTCAAAACCTTAATTCGACTAACCAAATGTCTCCATAAAAACATGCTTGTACACACTGCATGTTCTTTCTGACAAAGGGACAGAGAGGCAAGTGCTCTCTCAATGTGAAGGAGAGAATAAACAATCAGAAAACAAACGCCCTATCGCCCCAAGCAGGTTTCTGCTGGATCAGGTCAGATCCCAATCTGCGTCATTGCAATGCAGTCTTGACGATAGCTGGCTTTTTCAGAACATTCATGGCTTTCACTTGTGTAGAGTAATCCCCAGACAGCATGGAAGTGACCTGCATTTAATGTGATCCACATTGCAGTAAGCATCAATGAGCAACACGTGTTAATCTGTTTATATGAAACAATAATGTCACAAATGTAATGATTAGTGCAGCAATCCTGCACTCATCCATGTTTCCTTTCCAGCCCAGCTGGTTCCCCCCACCCCTCCCCGTGTCTGTGCCCCCCATTTGCAGAATGATGAGGACTAGAGACAAGCAATAAGAGATCTGACCTGATTCCCAGCAATGGTCATTAGTACAGCTGTGGTAGAGTGGAGCAGAGTAGCAGCGTCTCTTACAGTGTCCGGGAATTCCCTTCTTTGATGCTCTCTCTGTCTCAAGACACCACTAGATGGAGTCATAGATATGAGACACTGATGAGAGGGTCAGAGAAGAAGGGAATCCCTGGGCATGTGACTCTGCTACTCGGCTCTGCTCTACCGCAGCTTCACTAATAACCATTGCGGGGGAAAAGAGGAGAGAACCCGGGCACTGCAAGTGACGCTGCTAGTCGGCACCGCTCTACAGCAGCTGCTCTTATCACCATTGCTGGGGCTCAGGTCAGACTTCTTTAGTCCTCACGATGTTGCGATGTGAACAGGGACATGGACACTGCGGGGAGGGCGGGCACTGCAGGGGGGGGGGGGCATGGTAAAGCACCACACAGGATTGCTGATTACAAATAGCCACGAAGGTACTTGGAGGACTCAGATCACTCTGTGAGCAGAGGGATCATTCGAAATGTGGATGTGACTCACATTCAAGCCGAAACCCCCATTTTTGGGCCACTTTTTGGGGTCAAAAATTCAGCTTGTATGTGAGTATATACGGTAATTTACATTTCTAGAATGTCTAAAAAGCAAGATAAGAAACCCATGAAACAGAATCAGCGTCTTCTGCAGAGCTAGTTAGTAGGGATGAGCAAAAAAAACCACCTCTCTCTGGTGTTCCAATAACTACTTACCACAAAGCACCACTTTCCCCATCAACCAATACCAAGAAATCCCATCACAGGCCATTATAAAGGAAAAGAGGGGAAGGGTTTGTCATTCTGTCTTGCAATTTCTTGCTGTTAAAGTGAGAGTGATAGAGAGAGAAAGGGACATAGCTACATCCATTTGAGGGAATGTTAGATCAGGGTGTATTGTAGATGAAATTATTTTCCTGTATCATTGCATTATTGTGCATGTATATACAAAATAAGCTGTCCATTTAAAATGGTTTAGTTGTAACTGGAGAAGGTCAGAATTGCTCTACTGAAATTCTGAAATTTCACACAAATTTCCAATAACATTTTGAGTTTACATTACATGTTTTTGTGATTTTACAATTTCAAAATGTAATTTATTGTCAATATATTTTTGCACTGTTCTAGAAATGATTTCACTAGTTTAGCTTTAAGCATAGACACACTGTGTAGGATCAGCTGCTTTGTTTAAGGGACAGTATATTTAATAATGCACTCTGGTTTTGGAGAACCTTGGTTCTGGAGAACCTTGTCCCTGCCCTGGTTCAAGGTGTAGCAGGTAAGGTATCATCCACCAGGGTATTGAGAACTGGACACTTAACCACAGCAGGACTGGGTGCATAGAAAGGTAGATCAGGAAAATAACTAGAGATGGCCCAAGCGGTTAGCCTGCGAACGGTTCCCCGCGAACTTCCGTGGTTCGCGATCGCGGAGAACTGGGAACTTTTCCGGAAGTTCGGTTCGCCCCTATAGTGCACAATTGGGGTCAACATAGAGCAGTCCAGCACCACAGTCACAACACAAACAGCTGTTTGCGGTGCGTTACAGTGAGTTTGGTGTGTCAGCAGGGCCGGATTTACAGCTCAGGAGTCTGTAGGCACAGAAGTTCTAGTGCCCTAAGCCCCGCCCCTCAGCACAAGCCACACCCTTTTCTTAATAAATAAAACCACCGCCAGGACCAAAGTTGTATGTTTTACTGCCCAAGGCCTACTATCTCCAGCTATGTCCATTTATGGGAAAAGGGATAACATTAAGTACCAGGTTAGGGTTTCTGATAGCAAGATTAGAGTGACTAAATTGACAGTCAGGGACATGACTATGTACTCTGTAACGTGCTGCAGAAGACGTCAGTGCTATATAAATACATAATAATATGGTAGGACATTAGACTATGACTATGGTATGATTAGATTGTGAGCTCCTCTGAGGACAGTCAGTGACATGACTATGTACTCTGTAATGTGCTGCAGGAGGGGTCAGTGCTATATAAATACATAATAATATGGGAGGACATTAGACTGTGACTATGGTAGGATTAGATTGTGAGCTCCTCTGAGGACAGTCAGTGACATGACTATGTACTCTGTAATGTGCTGCAGAAGATATCACAGCTATATGAATACATAATAATATGGTAGGACATTAGACTATGACTATGGTAGGATTAGAGTGTGCGCTCCTCTGAGGGAAGTCAGTGCATGACTATGTACTCTGTAATGTGCTGCAGGAGATGTCAGTGCTATATAAATACATAATAATAATATGGTAGGACATTACACTATGCCTATGGCAGGATTAGAGTGTGAGCTCCTCTGAGGACAGTCAGTGGCATGACTATGTACTCTGTAAAGTGCTGCAGAAGATGTCAGTGCTATATAAGACATAGAGAGATGTGAGAGCCATAAGTAAGGGAAATATAAGAGTGGATCAGGAAAGAGAGAGCGAGAGGGGGGAAATTGAAGATGTACGGGGGAGACAGACAATGCGGAAATAGAGCAAGAGGAGATCTCACCAGTTATATTAGTCAGGGACATGTTGAGAGAAAGCCTGCCACCATAACCCTCTGCCTGGAGATGCAAAACCCATCAGAGAGAGGAAGCCACATGATGGGAGGGGGAGAGAGGGGAGACCAGGAAGCATGCATCCCACAAATAATCTTCTGATCTAAATTGTCCAGAGCTCACTCACACAGTGCCTGTTTCTGCCCCCACCTCCTCCTCACTACAGACATCAGCTAACAGAATCCAGCAGCATGTTACAATGTGCATCACTGAGCTCTGCAACACTGCACTGTCTGCACTATTAATTAATCATCCTGATCAGTATATAAGCTGATCAGAATAATTAATTAATAAAGGAAGGCAGTGGGTGTCACAGGAGTCAGTTTATGCACATGGTATCGGTCATACTCAACACACCTGCTGTAAATCAAAGTGCTGACCTGACGCTGTCCAACTTGTCCAGGGTGCCGCTGATGCTGCTGATAGCTGGAGCAGGAAGGAGGGGGCAGAGGTGAGTGAGGCCAGCAGGGCTGCAACGCCTGTCCATGTGCTGCCTGCTAGAGACAGGGCCGAGCAGCTCTGCCTCTTTCCTGCACAGGGCAATCTCCAGCTCGTGTTCGGAGCTATGCAGGCAGACTGTTCTCTAGGGAGCTAGACGCCAAGCCCTCCTGGGGCAGAAATCCATCCGTCCTCGTCGCTCCCAGGTTGACGCTCCTTAAGCACGTGCTTCAGGCTGTGTCATAGGAGGACCGGACCGGTGCGCCGGCAGAATAACGTAAGAGAGCACCAGCGGCACAGGAGAGGGAGCCGGGCTGACATTTTTGCCTACCTGTACGTCTCTGCCACTTGATTCCTCCCCCACCTCCTCTGTATCCGCAGGCAGGGCAGGCTCACTTCGCAATTGCCGCCAGTAAGTGATGCCATGCCTGCCCACGTGGTTCCTCAAACTCCCGGCTTCCAGCAGACGTACAATCGCGCCTCCCCCCACCGCCTATGCACGCAGCTGTTTGCAGCGCTGCGTGCAGGCATGGAAACGGCGGCCGGTGGGCGGGGAGAGCAGTGTAATTAATTGTGTGTGTGTGCGTGTGTTGCCACTCACCGCCCGGGCCTGCCCCTCACTGTAGTTGCGGCCGCGGCCACCCGCTGCAAATAAAGACGCGAGTGGCCGCTATTGTGTTTTAACACTTTTAAATTTAAAGGGGACATGAAAGAAATGCCGCCTTTGACTAATTAGGCGCCTGTAGGCACGTGCCTAGTGTGCCTTATGGTAAATCCGGCCCTGTGTGTCAGTGTGAAGCAGTACTCTAATTACACTCCCTGATTGATGTATACCCATGCAAAATGTTTTAAAGCAAAATAAGCTGCTTTATTTAGCATTCAATGTGATTTCTGCTCTTAAAACGCTGCTTTGCATCAAATCCAGATTTTTCCCCGGTACTTTTGGCATCTATCCCACTCATCCATGCAAAAACTCAGATGTTAGACCCCTTGAAACATCTTTTCCATCACTTTTGTGCCGAGCATAAATGTTTCTAGTTTTCCAAGTTCGCCTCCCCATCGAAGTCTATTGCGGTTCGCGGAAGTTCGCGCGAACCAAACTTTTTGCGGAAGTTCATGAACCAAAAATCGGAGGTTCGGGCTATCTCTAAAAATAACCCATCATAGTGCACCCCAGACAGAGGTCAAGTTGAAGGTAAGGGTGGGTTTTGTTTTGTTAGGATACTCAAGGTGCGTACACACTTGACGGATTTTGCCCGTTGGGGATCTGAACTTCATCTCCTTGGGCAACATTGGTGGGCTGCACACATGCATGTGAACTCTGTAGCTGATAACACACTGTGTTGCTCAGCCGACTTAGGTCAGGCGTGTGTACGGACCTCTAGAAAATTCAGTTCCTGTGAATGTTGACAGGAATAAAACACACCTGTTATTCAGGCCCGGCGGGAGTACATTAAGCATTAGCATTACTATTTAGGTTAGTTGTGAATCAGATGACAGGAAACAGGAAGATGTATGCTGAGATGCGAACAATCCTCAAAGCAAAGTACACAATTTAGATTGCACTAGGCTGAAACAGTCATTTGTGATTAATCTGAGTCTCCCTTTTTATGATTGGGCAGCTTGGATTCATCTTATCTGACTGCTGTTGCTATTCTGCATGTATACATTTTCATAGACTTCAATGAAATTGCCAAAACAGTTTTGTCATGCATATGTATATTTTCATGAACATTAGCAAGCAAGATAGCAGTAGTCACAGATTGGCTGGACTGTAACCTAGTGAAAGAGTAAGGAAGTGTGCAATCTGATTTACATTATCCCAAAATCAGTGTTTTATTTTTTTCATGCTAGCAAGACAGAGTCCACACACCAGTGTAAATAGCTTCATAGAATAAAAATAAAAGGAAGATATATTATTATTATTATTATTATTACTAGCTGATTGCCCGGTGTTGCCTGGGTATGTATTTGACTGGTGTTGGCTCCGCCCACTTTTTCTAACCCTAACACACAATTGTTCAATGACCTAGTTTGTGAGCTTTGCCATCTTAAGTGGCATCAATATTTTGCATTGAAATGAAAACATCTGATTGGCTGTTTGTGGCTCCACCCCCTTTTCTGAATTTTAACCCCAGTCACCCAATGACCAACGGTACCAGGTTTGAGGCCTGTGCCATTAACAACGCAAGAATGGTAGTAATTAAATATTCCCCTTGAAAAGCAATAGGTGAAGTTTGATTCACTTTTGTAGGCTTCACCCACTTTTCTAAATAATAATCCCAGTCACCCAGTGACCAACTGTGCAAAGTTTAAGAACCCTGCCATTAACAGTGTAAGAATGGCTGCAGTTTACATTTTCCCAGTGAAATTTGTATTTGTCTCCACCCACTGATGACCCAGCGTTGTCCATGTATGTGTTTGACTGGTGTTGGCTCCGCCCACTTTTTCTAACCTCTAACCCACAATTACGCAATGACCAAGTTTGTGAGTTTTGAGGTCCTTTGCATCAATAATTTGTATTTACCCATGAAATGAAACAAATCTGATTGACTGTTTGTGGCTCTTTCCCCTTTTCTGAATTTGAACCCCAGTGACCCAATGAGCAACTGTACCAGGTTTGAGGCTTGTGCCATTAACAGCGCAAGAATGGCAGCTATTTTAATATGCCCCTTGAAAATCAACAGGTGAATTTTGATTGGCTTTTTTAGGCTCCACCCACTTTTCTGAATATTAATCCCAGTCACCCAGTAACCAGCTGTGCAAAGTTTGAGAACTCTGACATTAACAGTGTAAGAATAGCTGCAGTTTATATTTTCCCATGTAAAAAGTTAGTTGTTTTTTGGCTCCGCCCACTTTTTCTAACCTTGACACACAGTCACTCAATGACCACGTTTATGAGCTTTGGGGTCTTTGGCATCAATAAGTTGCATTTTACCATTGAAATTAAACAAATCTGATTGTCTGCTTTTTGCCCGCTCCCTTTTCAGAATTTAAACCCCAGTCTCCCAGTGACTGACTGTACCAGATTTAAGGCCTCTGCCATTAAGAGTGTATGAATGGCAGCAATGTAAATATTCCCCTTGAAAAACAAAAGGTGAATTTTGTTTGGCTGCTGTAGGCTCCACCCACTTTCCTGAATATTAGTCACAGTCACCCAGTGGCCAACTGTGTCAAGTTTGAGAACCCTGCCACTAACAGAATGGCTGAAATCAATCTAACAAATATCATTGGCTGTTTGTGGCTCCACTCCCTTTAGTGAATTTGGACCCCAGTCACCCAATGACTGACTGTATCAGGTTTGAGGCCACTGCCATTAACAGTGTAAGAATGGTAGAAATGTAAATATTGCCCTTGAAAATCAATTGGTGAATTTTGAGGTGCTGTTGTGGGCTCCACCAACATTTCTGAATATTAATCCCAGTCACCCAGTGGCCAATTGTGTCAAGTTTGGGAACCCTGCCATGTAAAAAATTAAGTTGGTGGCACCGCCCACTTTTTCTAACCTTGACATACAGTCACTCAGTTATCAAATTACTGCCCCTCAGCCTCCCCTAATTTGGCCCTAAAATCTGGTGCCCTAGGCTACTGCCTATGTGGCCTTGCCAGAAAACCAGCCCTGGGGACAGAGCCCTTAACCAGTACACAATACAGCTACTAGTGACATGTTAACATTTAGGTGTGGTCAAAATTTACAAATTATCCATAACAATGTAAAGATCATGCTCTGTGTTTCCAAACTATGGTAAAGTGCGCAGGAGCCACAAACTGGTAATGTAAGCAGGTGTTGCCTACTCCTAGGAAAGAAAGGAAATATCTTTGAGCAGCTCAATAGGCTCTAGACAAATAATAATAATTATTATTGTTATTATTATTATTTTGTATTTATATAGCGCCAACATCTTCCATATTGCTGATAATAATAATAAGCCTTTTTCTCAAGGCTTGGACTGACTTAACCACATCCAGGCATGTCAAGCTTTTTTTTCGTTTGTTTTTTTTGTTTAAGAAAAAATATTGAAAAGACACGTAGGCATTACAAATCCAAGCATTACAATATTAATCAGAAAGTGCCTCTTCAGCATCAGTGTGCTGAAGCTCTGCATCAAAAGATAATTGGCATTAGCATAGTTTTATTTGGGGTAGAGAATGTTCTCCTTCCTTCAACTTTTACTGTGCCTTAAGGCAAGGAAGCAAGAAAATAACAAGATGTAGTTGTTTTAATTGCTTGTAATTTTCTATTAAATGCTTACTCTCTGTCTTTCACTGAAATTACAGTATCTCTAAAATGTAACCAGGGAGGATTGACAAAAATATGTTTTTCATAACTATTTTTATCAGCAGCTTTTAAAAGGAAGTATCCCACCTTAGAAATGGTTTTGCTCTAAAACATTACTATATGAAAACAGATTGCCTCCCATTTAGTAATTCACATATTTCCCGGGGAAAAATATGAATGCACTCATACTGGATAGTCACATGTGAAATTTCTCTCATTTGCACATTAGACACATGCCTTTTTAGCCACCACCAGTGTTGGAGGAGGACCTATGACAAGGACCTCCAAAAACATGATAAAGTCTGCCCACTAAATGCACACCTCCTTTGATTTGAGTATGTGTCCAGTATACTGGAAACATCTATGGGTATACTTTAAAGTATAACAATCCCAAGCAAAACATCTTTAAATATGCCACCGAGGTTCCCCATTAGTTCCATAACAGACCAATTTAAAACCTTCCATTCCCATTGGTCTTTTAACCACTTTACCCCCGCGCGTACGTATTTCTCCGCCCCTTTTTCCATCCTTTAAAAACCAGGGACGGAGAAACACGTACTTTCCGCGTTCCCGACGCTGCCCGCGCTCCCACTCGTAAACACGCCGCCGCCCGCTCGCCCAGAGATCAATGAACGGGAAAATCCATTCCCGTTCGTTGATCTAAGCCCCGCAATGATCAGCTGCTCTCCGATGGGCAGCGCGATCATTGTGAGAAAAAACTCACGTGTCCAGCCTCCTTATTCTTCCTCCAAGCTTCCGGAAGGAAGCTTGGAGGTCGCATTAAAACAAAAAGTTACTGTGGCCATCTTGTGGCCAAATAGTAACACTACAACTACTACACTACTACTACTACAAAACTACACCCTACACATTTTTCACATACAAATAAATGACTTTTACACATAAAATTAACTCATTACCTCCCACACTCCCCATTTATTTTTTTTTGTAATTAAAAAAAAATTAAAAAATTTACAATTAAAAAAAATACATAAATAGTTACCTTAGGGACTGAACTTTTTAAATATTTATGTCAAGAGGGTATAACACTGTTACTTTATAAACTATGGGCTTGTAATTAGGGATGGACGCAAAACTGAAAAAAATGCACCTTTATTTCCAAATAAAATATTGGCGCCAAACATTGTGATAGGGACATAATTTAAATGGTTTTATAACCGGGACAAAAGGGCAAATACGTTTCATGGGTTTTAATTACAGTAGCATGCATTATTTAAAAACTATAATGGCCGAAAACTGAAAAATAATTATTTTTTTCCCCACATTTTTCCTATTTTCCCATTAAAACACATTTAGAAAAAAATAATTCTTGGCATAATGTCCCACCTAAAGAAAGCCTAATTGGTGGCGAAAAAAACAAGATATAGTTCATTTCATTGCGATAAGTAATAATAAAGTTATAGACGAATGAATGGAAGGAGCGCTGAAAGGTGAAAATTGCTCTGGTGCTCAGGGGGTAAAACCCCTCAGTGGTGAAGTGGTTAAAGGACCTATGGGGAGCCCTGACAGAACATTTAAAGATGCATTTCCAGGGCTTGCTATACTTTAGTATAAGGAGTAACAACGTGCGTGGCATTGTTTGTCAGGGATCTTCAATCAAGGTATTCAAAGGATATTGGCGTGTGACCTTTCAAATGCATATTGGCATGGGATTATTAATTAAAGGTATTTATGTTTAATTAACACTATTAAAGGACTTATTCATAGTTGTGGTTTTGCTTATGTTTTAACCCTTTTTAAAAATAGGTGAGCGGGCATTTGGGGGTCCCCTTGTTAAAGGGAACCCCCATATACCATCATGAACCCTCTTCTGGGCCTACACCCAGAGGCATGGGGGTAGTTATCCCCACCCTCCTCCTGAGCCCCAGAAGGCAGAGGTGAGACCCCTGTCCATGGATTAACCAGTTGAGGACCACAGGCTCACACCCCCCTAGTGACCAGGCCATTTTTTTACAATTCAGCACACTGCAGCTTTAACAGTGTGCTGCACGGCCATACAACTTAGCACACAAATGAATCTTGCCCCCTTTTCTTGCCACCAACAGAGCTTTCTGTTGGTGGCATCTGATTGCTGCTGCTATGTTTTGTTTTTGTTTTTTATTAATTTAAGTGTTCTTTTGTTTATAAATATGTCCCTTTTTTCTAGTTTGTTTCCCAGCCTCGCTCCCCCTCGAGAGCCAATCAGTGAGATTGTCTCTTATAGGCATCAGCCTATGAGAGTGATCTGTTTGTTAGCCTCTTCTGGGGAGTGGGGACAGCTCAGTGACGAAGCCATACAGTGCTGCACTAGATGGCAGCGCTGTACAAGCACTTTCGGCTATTTTTTTTTCAGCCTGCCATCTGTGATCGCAGCTGGCAGGTTGTTTACAAAACTGAGCTCTGTAACTCAGCGGTGATGTGTGTGCATGTGCGCGCACGATCCCTGCTAATCTCCTCCCCCAGGACTTGATGCCGATCAGTGTTAGGTGGTCCTGGGTGAGCCACTTTTTTTTTTTTTTTTTTTTTTTATACATATGCACAGAGTGACATACTGGTTGCTTTGCATTGTGGGAATAATGTTTCCAACTACCACACGGGGTTTCACTACAATATCAGCCATACAGACGTCCCTAATGATCTATTTGAGAAAAGGTAAAGGTTTATCATGGGAAAAGGGGTATCAGCTACTGATTGGGGACGGAGCTTAATCCTTGGTTATGATTCCTCTTGAGGACCTCTGTAGGTGGGTATGCTGGGGAATTCTTTATATTGTGAAACTGGGATATTTAAATAATTAATAATAATCATCTGAAATGTAGTTAAGGTTTTAGTTAAATGTGTGCAACAAACAGGGCTCTTATTGGCAACAGGCAAAACTGAAAGCAACCCGTAGGCCTAAAGCATTCATTGCGTACTAAAACAGTGAAGCAGCCTGACCTGAATATTAGCAAGGACAATGTTACATTCGTTTCTACCAGTACATAATGCAGATCATCACCTTCATAGCAATACTTTATGCCACTGATACAGATAAATAAGCAGCTCTGCTTCAATATCAAGTACCAGGATTTATTTGCTGGCATGTACCACTAGCAGCTTTAACAAGGGCTTCCTCTGTGTTGTCCAGTTGCCTGTGCCTGGTGATAAGCACATTTCAGAGCACCAATCATGTATGAAAAGATAATAGCACATTTGGAGCCGTGAATATTTTCTAGTGAGCTCCAGCGTACATGTGGCTCTTTTGCCTTGCAAAGCAAATGACAGATTCTGACTAGCTACAGATATACTAATGAAAAGATCATTTTTGAAACCATTAACTAAATTGGTGTGAAGAGCTAGGGGAAGGCAGCCCGTGCAAAGAGATTAATTAGAGTAATTTGTGTGATCATATTTTAATTACTCCGTTATTGTAAAAAGCCTGATAACAGGGCACCTGGTTCATTTAAAATAGTTTTGTTTCCATGCCCAGTGCGCTGTCGACAAAATAAAGGACAATGGATCGGATATTTTCACATGGCATAGTTATTTCTGCAGTCAGTCCAGATCCTTGTTTGGATTACAACACGAGTCTGCTAGCTACAATGGGGTGCAAACTCCTGTAACAAATGACGTTTACCGTTGGGTTAAGATATATTGTTTGTCTCGAATCCTGTTTATTGCTTTATATTATGGCAGCATCGGAAGCCAGAGGCAATCTGTATGCAGTGGGTAGGAGAGCAAAAAAATTACAGAATGAAATGGAATTGGAAAACATTTCAAGGCTACAGTTGTTGATTCTTGAAAGCATCCTGCATAACCTTAGAATGTGCATGCAATGATGTTATTGGCAATTATAAGAAATAATGCTAATGTGATTTAACCATTTCAGCCCGCGGGGATTTTTCACCTTATGCATCATAGCAATTTTCACCTCTCATTCATTCGCTAATAACTTTAACACTACTTATCACAATTTATTGATCTATATCTTGTTTTTTCCGACACTAATTCGGATTTCTTTGGGTGGTACATTTTGCTAAGAGTTATTTTTTATAAACGCATTTTAACAGGATTAATAAGAAAAAAATGGAAAAAATTCATCATCTCTCATTTTTAGGCCATTATAGCTTTAAAATAATCCATGCTACCATAATTATAACCTATGTATTGTATTTGCCTGTTTATCTCGGTTATGACACCATTTAAATTTTGTCCCTATCACAATGTATGGTGCTAATATTTTATTTGGAAATAAAGGTGCATTTTTTCTGTTTTGCGTCCATAACTATTTATAAGGTTATAATTTAAAAAATGTTCGTAGTATACCCTCTTCAAATGCATATTTAAAAAGTTCAGAACCTTAGGTAACTATTTATGTCTTTTTTTTGTAATTTTTTTTTTTGCATCAAACATTTTATTTGGGTAATATTTTGGTGTGGGAAATAAACAGTTAATTTTTAATGTTGTTATATGTGTAAATTGTAATGTCAAAAATATGTAGATGTAGTTTTACTATTTGGCCACAAGATTGATTGATTGACACCTTGATTTTTTTTACTCCTTGTGCTTCTCGCTAAGTGGAAGCACAAGGGGGATGCCGGAATTTTTACGTACAGAAAGACTGAAGCCTCTAGTAAGAGCGCGTTGGTTTTTCTGCTGGGGACATGGATCGGTGATCGGGAACCATGTTCCTGTTCACTGATACCAGGGCTACCGGGGGACAGCACAGGGGCACTCTCGCGATCGCGCGTGGGAGCGTACCGAAGCGCGGCACCGCAGCAGACCATCTGCCCGGACGTGAACTTCATGTCCGGGCGGCAGAAATGGTTAAAGAGACTCTGAAGCATCCTAAAAAACTTGTTTATACTTTACATTCCTCTTTAAAATTAATGTCATACCCGAAATGCTGCATTTAAAACCCTCCAAAATTCCGGGGCAAAAATCCACGACTTTTGTTGTGGATTTTGCTGCTAAGGGAGGCAAAGCTTTGGGCTGTAGCTCTGCCTCCAGTCCAATAAATCTGTGCTGATTGCTGCCTCTCCCCGCCCCTCTCAGTGAAAGAAGACTGAGAGAGGCAGGGAGAGGTGGCAATTAGTGCAGATTGATGGGAGTAGAGGCAGAGATACTGTCCAAAACTCTGCCTCTACACAGAAGCAATCCCCAAATCTCCCCCCAGGGATTTCCGGGGGATTAAGCGAGAGTTCAGCCGCAGGGATTCGGCGGTTCAGGTATGACATTAATTCTAAAGAGGACTGTAAAGTAAAAACAAGTTGTTTAGGATGCTTCAGACTCTCTTTAACTTCTGCTGCAGCTGGTTCTTAGAGATGTGAACCAAGTTTTTGCAGTGTCAGAAGAAGCTGATGGGACAAATTAGACAGCACAGTGTTTGTTATGCAGAAACAATCGCCAGTTGATACTTCTGCCAAACCAGTAAATCTCAAAATAAAGTGAATAGCTTGATTTGCAAGCAAAATAACATAGCCTAGGTAAATATTTATTATTATATAAAACTTAGATAAAAGTTCTTTTAAAAGCGTGCCTGTAACCCTTTGTGTAAAAGGATAAGAGGCACTAATGTACTATACCCAGGAGTCATTATAACAGTGAATGAGCAGGACTCTCCCCCTCCCCCCAAGAGATCTGTGGCTGGGCTCATGTGACTCCCCTCCCCAGTATTAACCTCTGTTGTGGGGACTGGTGGGCCCCGTGTAAATACAGTGCAGCAGTGGCAGGAAAGCAATACAGTATATGACTGGCTTCAGGTGGTGGGACAGCTACTCTGCACTCTAATTCACTATACAAGCACTGTACAGCACCATGAGGCTCACCCCTGCATGTAACATGACAATATAAGTAATAAAGCATTTACCCTCCCAACACCCTCCCAAGTATGCTTATCAAAGAGTTACATAAAAGAGAGGTGTGCTATTGTTTCTTACTACAGGCATAACAAAATGGGAGAAGTACACATGGCTTTTGGGATGGATGTGGAGCACAGATAGGAGTATGGTTCTCTTGTTTGTGACTTGGCGTAAATTTGTAATATTAAGATTTCATATGCGTTATTTTTGATATTGGATATGCAACTTTGGTGTGTTTTCGCGTAATTTTCACGAAATGTACGCGTTTTTACGTTTGCATTCATACGCGTTTTATATGCGCTTGACACAGTTTGCGTTTGGATGCATTTGGATGCGGTTTTAGAGTAAATGCGTATTTTGATGCGTGATAGGATGCGTATTTTGAATGCGTAATTATAAGCGTAATTATACGCATGTGATGCGTATTGTGAATGGGTCTTCACGCATATGGGATCATGCTGTAAGAATCAGTGAGCAAATGGTATAAAAATCTTGTATGAAGCATTTGTGAATATCCAGTGGAGATCTTTGTAAAAGGTGTATAAATACAGGAATAAAAAGACCAACAAATGTTTGTGAATATGTTATTACATATTAAGATTGCTCTGTGATGTATAAGAGCTTTATGTACAGGTGTTTTCATTTATTTGTTTAAACAAAGTATGTTTTATGTATACAGTTTCTTGTTTTATACATATTATATGTCAGTGACATATGTTTAATTTTTGAAAACTTCCAATAAAAACTATTGAAACTGGGATGGATGTGGAAAGGGTTAAAACTGTTATTTCTTATTTAGCAGGGAGGAACTGTAGTTGCAGTGCTGGCCACAAAGAGTAAATGTTATTTAGAAGTTAGGGGAAGTGAGCTCTGGTGATCCACTCAAGTAATTCAGAGTTTAAAACCTACAGACCAGCTTTATATCACTTACCAGTGAGAACATATATCTGCATGGCATGGCATTTTAAAATTACATCAGGCAAAAGTGTTCTTGCCTGACTATCAAATTCTAAAGCTATAGATAGCAGGTAACACTAGCAATAGTTATAACTACATCAGATATCCCTGCTTCCTACCCTTAAAGGACAACTGAAGTGAAAGGTATATAAGTTTGCCACATTTATTTCCTAGTTGTAAGCAATGCCAGTTGCCTGGCCATCCTGCTGACCCTCTGCCTCTAATACTTTTAGCCATAAACCCTGAACAAACATGCAGCAGATCAGGTGTTTCTGACATAATTGTCTGATCTGACAAGATTAGCCGCATGCTTGTTTCTAGTGTTAACCAGACACTACTGTAGCCAATTAGATCAGCAGAGCTGCCAGGCAACTGGTATTGTTTAAAAAGAAATAAATATGGCAGCCTCCATACTCTTCTCACTTTGGTTGTCCTTTAAACTTTTCTTCTCTGTTGTCAAACTAATGGCTCTTTTATACTGCAAATCGCAAATGCAATCATAAATGCAATGCAACTGTGTTCGCAATTTTTCCATGATTGCATTTGCAATTGTTCTGCAGTAACTTAGCTGGCAATGAGATTCTCACTCTTGCTTCAAGTCATATAAATGTACAGATTAGATTTGACCAGCCAATTTAACTATGTTAAAACATGCCAAATCATTTATTACATTAACTGAAAAACAATGAATTTGCAATAGTGCCCCTTTAAGAGTTCTTTTCTGCATGACAATACAGCCGATCTTCAGCTCTTTCTCTGCGGCTGGATCTGTAAGGTGGCTCTCAGTCATTCTTTCTTAATCTGCTGCTGACATTATTCATTTTATAGTGTGCATATGTAATCCTGTATTAACCACTTGAGGACCTAGGGCTTTCTACCCCTTAAGGACCGGCCACTTTTTTTCCATTCAGACCACTGCAGCTTTCACGGTTTATTGCTCGCTCATACAACCTACCACCTAAATGAATTTTGGCTCCTTTTCTTGTCACTAATAAAGCTTTCTTTTGATGCTATTTGATTGCTCCTGCGATTTTTACTTTTTATTATATTCATCAAAAAAGACATGAATTTTGGCAAAAAAATGATTTTTTTAACTTTCTGTGCTGACATTTTTCAAATAAAGTAAAATTTCTGTATACATGCAGCGCGAAAAATGTGGACAAACATGTTTTTGATAAAAAAAAACCCATTCAGTGTATATTTATTGGTTTGGGTAAAAGTTATAGCGTTTACAAACTATGGTGCCAAAAGTGAATTTTCCCATTTTCAAGCATCTCTGACTTTTCTGACCCCCTGTCATGTTTCATGAGGGGCTAGAATTCCAGGATAGTATAAATACCCCCCAAATGACCCCATTTTGGAAAGAAGACATCCCAAAGTATTCACTGAGAGGCATAGTGAGTTCATAGAAGATATTATTTTTTGTCACAAGTAAGCGGAAAATGACACTTTGTGAGAAAAAAAAAAAAAAAAAAAAGTTTCCATTTCTTCTAACTTGCGACAAAAAAAAATGAAATCTGCCACGGACTCACCATGCCCCTCTCTGAATACCTTGAAGGGTCTACTTTCCAAAATGGGATCATTTGTGGGGTGTGTTTACTGTCCTGACATTTTGGGGGGTGCTAAATTGTAAGCACCCCTGTAAAGCCTAAAGGTGCTCATTGGACTTTGGACCCCTTAGCGCAGTTAGGCTGCAAAAAAGTGCCACACATGTGGTATTGCCGTACTCAGGAGAAGTAGTATAATGTGTTTTGAGGTGTATTTTTACACATACCCATGCTGGGTGGGAGAAATATCTCTGTAAATGACAATTTGTTAATTTTTTTTACACACAATTGTCCATTTACAGAGATATTTCTCCCACTCAGCATGGGTATGTGTAAAAATACACCACAAAACACATTATACTACTTCTCCTGAGTACGGCGATACCACATGTGTGGCACTTTTTTGCACCCTAACTGCGCTAAAGGGCCCAAAGTCCAATGAGTACCTTTAGGATTTCACAGGTCATTTTGAGAAATTTCGTTTCAAGACTACTCCTCACGGTTTAGGGCCCCTAAAATGCCAGGGCAGTATAGGAACCCCACAAATGACCCCATTTTAGAAAGAAGACACCCCAAGGTATTCCGTTAGTAGTATGGCGAGTTCATAGAAGATTTTATTTTTTGTCACAAGTTAGCGGAAAATGACACTTTGTGAAAAAACACAATTAAAATCAATTTCCGCTAACTTTTGACAAAAAATAAAATCTTCTATGAACTCACCATACTCCTAACGGAATACCTTGGGGTGTCTTCTTTCTAAAATGGGGTCATTTGTGGGGTTCCTATACTGCCCTGGCATTTTAGGGGCCCTAAACCGTGAGGAGTAGTCTTGAAACGAAATTTCTCAAAATGACCTGTGAAATCCTAAAGGTACTCATTGGACTTTGGGCCCTTTAGCGCACTTAGGGTGCAAAAAAGTGCCACACATGTGGTATCGCCATACTCGGGAGAAGTAGTACAATGTGTTTTGGGGTGTATTTTTACACATACCCATGCTGGGTGGGAGAAATTTCTATGTAAATGGACAATTGTGTGTAAAAAAATCAAACAATTGTCATTTACAGAGATCTTTCTCCCACTTAGCATGGGTATGTGTAAAAATACACCCCAAAACGCATTATACTACTTCTCCTGAGTACGGCGGTACCACATGTGTGGCACTTTTTTACACCCTAAGTACGCTAAGGGGCCCAAAGTCCAATGAGTACCTTTAGGATTTCACAGGTCATTTTTGTTTCAAGACTACTCCTCACGGTTTAGGGCCCCTAAAATGCCAGGGCAGTATAGGAACCCCACTAATGACCCCATTTTAGAAAGAAGACACCCCAAGGTATTCCGTTAGGAGTATGGTGAGTTCATAGAAGTTTTTATTTTTTTGTCACAAGTTAGCGGAAATTGATTTTAATAGTTTTTTTTCACAAAGTGTCATTTTCCGCTAACTTGTGACAAAAAATAAAATCTTCTATGAACTCACCATACTCCGTACGGAATACCTTTGGGTGTCTTCTTTCTAGAATGGGGTCATTTGTGGGGTTCCTATACTGCCCTGGCATTTTAGGGGCCCTAAACCGTGAGGAGTAGTCTTGAAACCAAATGTCGCAAAATGACCTGTGAAATCCTAAAGGTACTCATTGGACTTTGGGCCCCTTAGCGTACTTAGGGTGTAAAAAAGTGCCACACATGTGGTACCGCTGTACTCAGGAGAAGTAGTATAATGCGTTTTGGGGTGTATTTTTACACATACCCATGCTAAGTGGGAGAAATATCTCTGTAAATGACAATTGTTTGATTTTTTTACACACAATTGTCCATTTACATAGAAATTTCTCCCACCCAGCATGGGTATGTGTAAAAATACACCCCAAAACACATTATACTACTTTTCCTGAGTACGGCGGTACCACATGTGTGACACTTTTTTGCAGCCTAGGTGCGCTAAGGGGCCCAACGTCCTATTCACAGGTCATTTTGAAGCATTTGTTTTCTAGACTACTCCTCGCGGTTTAGGGCCCCTAAAATGCCAGGGCAGTATAGGAACCCCACAAGTGACCCCATTTTAGAAAGAAGACACCCCAAGGTATTCCGTTAGGTGTATGGCAAGTTCATAGAAGATTTTATTTTTTGTCACAAGTTAGTGAAAAATGACACTTTGTGAAAAAAAACTAATAAAAATTAATTTCCGCTAACTTTTGACAAAAAATTAAATCTTCTATGAACTCGTCATACACCTAACATAATACCTTGGGGTGTCTTTTTTTTCTAAAATGGGGTCACTTGTGGGGTTCCTATACCGCCCTGGCATTTTACAGGCCCAAAACCGTGAGTAGTCTGGAAACCAAATGTCTCAAAATGACTGTTCAGGGGTATAAGCATCTGCAAATTTTGATGACAGGTGGTCTATGAGGGGGCGAATTTTGTGGAACCGGTCATAAGCAGGGTGGGCTTTTAGATGACAGGTTGTATTGGGCCTGATCTGATGGATAGGAGTGCTAGGGGGGTGACAGGAGGTGATTGATGGGTGTCTCAGGGGGTGGTTAGAGGGGAAAATAGATGCAATCCATGCACTGGGGAGGTGATCGGAAGGGGGTCTGAGGGTTTGGCCGAGTGATCAGGAGCCCACACGGGGCAAATTGGGGCCTGATCTGATGGGTAGGTGTGCTAGGGGGTGACAGGAGGTGATTGATGGGTGTCTCAAGGTGTGATTAGAGGGGGGAATGGATGCAAGCAATGCACTGGCGAGGTGATCAGGGCTGGGGTCTGAGGGCATTCTGAGGGTGTGGGCGGGTGATTGAGTGCCCTAGGGGCAGATAGGGATCTAATCTGATAGGTAGCAGTGACAGGGGGTGATTGATGGGTAATTAGTGGGTGTTTAGGGTAGAGAATAGATGGAAACACTGCGCTTGGGTGGTGATCTGATGTCGGATCTGCGGGCGATCTATTGGTGTGGGTGGGTGATCAGTTTGCCCGCAAGGGGCAGGTTAGGGGCTGATTGATGGGTGGCAGTGACAGCGGGTGATTGATGGGTGGCAGTGACAGGGGGTGATTGATGGGTGGCAGTGACAGGGGGTGATTGATGGGTGATTGATAGGTGATTGACAGGTAATCAGTGGGTTATTACAGGGGAGAACAGATGTAAATATTGCACTGGCGAATTGATAAGGGGGGGTCTGAGGGCAATCTGAGCGTGTGGGCGGTCGATTGGGTGCCCGCAAGGGGCAGATTAGGGTCTGATCTGATAGGTAACAGTGACAGGTGGTGATAGGGAGTGATTGATGGGTGATTGATGGGTAATTAGTGGGTGTTTAGAGGAGAGAATAGATGGAAACACTGCGCTTGGGTGGTGATCTGATGTCGGATCTGCGGGCGATCTATTGGTGTGGGTGGGTGATCAGATTGCCCGCAAGGGGCAGGTTAGGGGCTGATTGTTGGGTGGCAGTGACAGGGGGTGATTGATGGGTGATAGGTGATTGGCAGGTGATTGACAGGTGATCAGTGGGTTATTACAGGAAGGAACAGATGTAATTAATGCACTGGTGAATTGATAAGGGGGGGTCAGAGGGCAATCTGAGCGTGTGGGCGGGTGATTGGGTGCCCGCAAGGGGCAGATTAGGGTCTGATCTGATAGGTAACAGTGACAGGTGGTGATAGGGGGTGATTGATGGGTAATTAGTGGGTGTTTAGAGAATATAACAGATGTAAACGATACATTTGGGAGGTAATCTGACGGCGGGTTTGCGGGCGATCTAATGGTGTGGGTGGGTGATCAGATTGCCCGCAAGGGGCAGGTTAGGGGCTGATTGATGGGTGGCAGTTACAGGGGGTGATTGATGGGTGATAGGTGATTGGCAGGTGATTGACAGGTGATCAGTGGGTTATTACAGGGAAGAACAGATGTAATTAATGCACTGGTGAATTGATAAGGGGGGGTCAGAGGGCAATCTGAGCGTGTGGGCGGGTGATTGGGTGCCCGCAAGGGGCAGATTAGGGTCTGATCTGATAGGTAAAAGTGACAAGTGGTGATAGGGGGTGATTGATGGGTGATTGATGGGTAATTAGTGGGTGTTTAGAGGAGAGAATAGATGTAAACAATGGATTTGGGAGGTGATCTGATGTCGGATCTGTGGGCGATCTATTGGTGTGGGGGGGTGATCAGATTGCCCGCAAGGGGCAGGTTAGGGGCTGATTGATGGGTGGCAGTGACAGGGGGTGATTGACGGGTGATTGATGGGTGATTGACGGGTGATTGACAGGTGATTGACAGGTGATTGACAGGTGATCAGGGGGATAGATGCATACAGTAAACAGGGGGGGGTGGTCTGGGGGGGGGGGGTCTGGGGAGAATCTGAGGGGTGGGGGGTGATCAGGAGGGGGCAGGGAGCAGGGGGGGGGATAAAAAAAAAAATAGCGTTGACAGATAGTGACAGGGAGTGATTGATGGGTGATTAGGGGGGTGATTGGGTGCAAACAGGGGTCTGGGGGGTGGGCAGGGGGGGGGTCTGATGGGTGCTGTGGGCGATCTGGGGCGGGGGGGGGAGAAAATCAGTGTGCTTGGTGCAGACTAGGGTGGCTGCAGCCTGCCCTGGTGGTCCCTCGGACACTGGGACCACCAGGGCAGGAGGCAGCCTGTATAATACACTTTGTAAACATTACAAAGTGTATTATACACTTTGTATGCGGCGATCGCGGGGTTAACATGTTGCGGCGAGCGAGCGGTGACAGGCGCCGGCGGAGGATCGCGTCACGGATGACGCGATCGCTCCGCCCATGCCCTTAAATGGACCGCCGCCTCTGTGGGTGAGGCCGTCCTGCAGGGCTCCACTTCCCCGCCGCCCCTGTGTAGTGGGCGGTCGGGAAGTGGTTAAGGCAGCCATTTCAATTTCAAGTCAGAAACAGGAAAAAAAAGGTTGCTTAAAAATCCAATATGAATAAATCAGTGATCTATAAACTACTGCAACCGATGAGCAGACTCCTGCTTCTCAGTATTTATAGTATGTAGGTAAGCTGGACAGTTTTTTAAATATTTAAAATCAGGCAAGAGGGAAAGCAGCTCAAAGTGACACGGGGATTCACTTATATTTTTTACATGAAAATTTAATGAAAGAAGCTTCTGTCTGTTCTCTCCTCTATTTTAACTTATATGGACCCATATGCAATTCACTTTTTCTCCTGACACACATCCACTTATTTATCTGCTGTCGCTTACTGTTATTTACTAGAGGGTTTTGTTTTGTTTTTCATGCATTTATTTTCCTCATCTTGTGCCTCCGGGTTTTCCCTGAGACAAGCTATTCCTGTTTTCCAACTGTTCCTTCTACTGTGTTGCTTCTTTTTTCTTCTCGTGTGGATCAGAGAGATAGAAGATACTTGCACCTAGTGGTTGTCTATTAACTTTTTGTATTTCCCACATATATATTAATTTATATTCTTACTAGTTCAATTGTGTCAAAAGTAGGACTGGAGACCTTAGTGTGCTACTTTAGGTTCCCTTTACAGAGGGCTGGAAGAAGCCCAAGATAAGCTAGTACTCCTTGTGTGTACTTATATGCCTGCCACTTGTCAGTTGAGTGCAGGCAAGCCGGATGATGCCTCTCCCTGATGCCCTCCCTGTTGCTGCAAAACTCCCTGGCGGGGGTTAGATACTGTTCCCCCTCAGAGTTGTCACAACTCAAAATGGAGATGTAATTCGGGGTCCGGCAATTGCTAAAGCCCCAAAATACCCTTACGCAACCCGCGCAATATTACATTACTGCTATGCGGTGCCTAGCTTCGGCACTCTGTGCTGAACACCATGCACCAGAACAACCTGCTTCGCTCCTGGTTCCTTGCTGTCTGTCTGCTTTTCTCCCTTCAGCTGCTGTGCCCGTCTGAAAGTTGCAGGCGTGGCTTGGGCCACGCACACCTCAATCGCGCTCCTTTGGCAGGGAGCATTCTCCTTCCTTCTGATCTCTATTCCTCTCCATTCCTTTGTAAAAAAAAAAAAAAAGTGTTTTTTGTTTGTTTGTTTTTGTTTTTTTTCAAATTCCCTTCTTCTCTCTTCTTTACATCATTTGGCATTATTGTCTCTTTCTTTTTTGATCTTATGATCATCTGCCTCTAATTCACAAAATGTGCTTTTTAAATGTTCTAATGCATTTCTAATGCACTTTACATGTAACATTTTACTATAAATAGATATGGGATGACAATGACCCTGTTTCAAGGCTAGTTCACAGTGCTCAGTTGCATTGCAGAATAATTCTGTATAGGTGGCCACTAATGATCCAGTCTATTTTGTCCAATTTTACCAAATCTATTTAGTATAAGGGTAAATTGAGTGGATATATTATTAAATGGATAATTTATGCAGTCACTTATATTACATAGAAATGGTAAGAATGGGTGAAAAAGATTAGATCACTGGTGGCCACCATAAGTAAACTCACTGTTCATATAATTCTATGGGCTTTTTCCCAGTATAGTGTTCTAATGGATCACATTATTCTAACTCACTCCATGAAGGCTTTGTATTAAAGTGCATGTCCCATCTCCATTGTAGTTCACACTTATAATAATGTGTGTTATGCAACTGACCTTTGTAAATCAAGCCTATAGAGTATTATCCAACAAGGGAATAGTTAACCTTCACCAGCATGAGTGGTGATAAGCCCCCAGGGATGATTTGGAAAGTGGCAGAAACGTTGCTGCCCGCTCTGTGTAGCATACCCCACTGTTATGGAACTTGTGGCTTGCTATTGCTCTGCAGGGAAGTGTCAAATTAGTTGGCTCCTCATTCCCTGGAATTTACCAACCTGCTTGGGGGAAAGGGGGCTAGATAAAGCTTAGTGACACCTTTTTTTTTAAAAAAAGTTATCTTTTACCTAATGAGCTAGCATATGCTCCTTTGTGCCATGTACACCTTTATGGTACATTAAGTTATCTTCTACCTAATGAGAAAGCATATGCTCCGTTCATAATGTTCCATAAATGTGTAGATGGCACAAACACCTTTTATTTCCTCTTGTAGACTATTATTTTTATGTATTTTTGATGATAAATTAAAGATCCACATGTTGTAGAAAAATTCTCCCACTTTTTATTCTGCAGAAAGGTCAATGTGATCTCTCAAGACAAAAAAGTTTAAAGGATTGTTTTTCAGGCAAGAAGTTGAGACCTAAACAAGAACAACAACAGAAAACATTAAAAAAAAGATTTGAGAGTCAGGTTGGAAGACTAATCTTAAGCAGCTTTGGATGCAATATCCATCTGTGATAAATTAGAGGAAACCGCAATGCCATGCCAATTGCTGAAAGGCTGAAAGGTCAGGAGTGCAGTCTAGTAATGTTTAGAGATTATAAGAGCATTAGATTTTATATAATGACAGACAGAGAAACAAAGCCTGCCAAAAATCTAACTCCCATTATTCAATAAGTGTTCCAAATGCAACAGATTATGAACCCATAAAAGCTACACATCACCTTCCTAAAAAATGAAAAGCTCATTCTGCAAATAAATAAATAACTAAAACTCTTGAAAATGATGTGAAGACATACTCCCAGTACCAAAAGGAGGAACATATGAAATACCATTCTTCTAATTTGAATTCATGAAACTACAAGGGTCTTTGGGAAAGTAAAATCTGTTTTAATTTAATCAATTAAGGAAACGTATGTATTTATTTTATTTTAGACACACCATATCTTCTGATTATTGTTCTGCATTTAAACAACTCATTTATTTAAGCACATATGAGTCGGAGGGATTGTATATGCGGGTTTTATGTTTATGCTGCTGAGCAAACTGTCACTGGCATTCTACAGTCATGTGACAAGTGGAAAAGTGACAGTAGAGATTAACTTGATAGATGCAGGTTAAATTACACTGAAAGAATAACTTGCATGGCAAATAAAAGTGGATGTTACTTTCTGGATGACCCTTGTATATTCTCTTTCAGACTTGAAGGGTATTCCATTTAAATCTGGAACTCTGGCAAATATACAAATCACTATTTAGTCTAGCAATGTTTTAAAGGGAACCAGAGAGGAACTTAAGAGAAAAAAAGAAAAAGCTTTTATACATACCTGGGGCTTCTTCCAGCCCCATAAGCCTGGATCGCTACCCACGCCGCCATCCTCCGCTTCCTGGATCGGCGGTACCGGGTCACGTCACTTCCGGCGGACGCGGCCAATTATCCGCATCACAGGAGCTCCCTGCTCAGTAGGCAGCCTCACGTGTACATACATGGAGGGAGCCCTGTGTGATGCGGACAATTGGCCGCGTCTACCGGCCGACTGGCCGACTGGCGGCCATGACGGGACTCGGTACCGGCGGATCCAGGCAGCAAAGGACGGCGGCGTGGGAGCGATCCAGGCGTATGGGGCTGGAGGAAGTCCCATGTATGTATAGAATATTTTTCCTGGGGCCTCTGGTTCCCTTTAAGTAAAAAAATTGATGCATAGTCTTTATTATTATTTTTATTTATTTATTTATTTTAACATACAGTCAGGATATGATCCTCTTATGTGTCATTGGGTATGTCATCATAGAATTACTTACACAATTTCCTCTTTCTGGAAACATTTAAGCCAGTCAGGCACTGCTGAACGGAAGTGGCAAGGAAGATTTGGCATGCAATATTGTCATAAGGATTGGTAATAAAAGTTAGTTTGTTAACCCAGTTTTGGACACTTCAGAGCTCTCTTCAACCTGAATAATTGCAAATACATTCTTTTTTAAGAAGGCAAACTTCTGTTTTACATTGCATTTTAGTAAGGAGGCTTTTTGGTCTTATTCAGCCCTATACAACTTACAAGCTCCTTGAGTTCTGGTTCACCATGAATTTACTGGGCAATCTGTAATTTTGGTAAGCCAGTAACCTAGTCATTGGCAGATGCTGTTGAATACTAAAACCAAAGCAGATTACAATGAAGTTGAAGTAGACATCAGTCGAACTTATCACTTAGGGTTAGGTTGGTTTGTGGCAAAAATATGCGAGGGGGTTATTTTAACTGTAATGGTGCCCATACATGGTACAATTCTTTTCATTTTTTTTCGATAAGATAATTTCGTTCAATTATTCAGTTAGATCAAATATAAAGATTTTTCTTAATCAAAACAAAAAAATTGTTTTTGACTTTCATTCAATTCGATAAGTTTAGTCGAATAAAGAGAAAAATAGAATGTTTTTATTGTACTGTGTGTAGACACCTTTAGAGTTAGAAGGTTAAGGTGATGCATCAGGAAGGGCTTATTGTGTATGGGATTTGGGGTTTCAGATGAATACAAATAAATAAATGTACACTAAAACGTGCTATGATATACCTGTACAGTATTTCCTATTTTCTACACTTTTTAATACAATCAGTTTCCTGCCCTCCTTTGATGATCACCTGCACTATTATGGAACTTGTGGGTTGATATTGCTTGGCAAAGGCGTGAGGGAGGCTACTTTGGTGGGCTTCTTGATGCCTGTGTTTTACCAGCCTGCTTTGGTTCATGTGAATATAAATGTCTATGTTAAAACTTGTTATAATAAATATAGTTCCTTATTTTTACAGTTGATTTTTGTTAATAGTCTATTTTACTGGCTTAGATTAGACAGCAATAAGTACAATGAATATTCAAAGTTTAAAGATGTACAGCGCCGTATAACACTATGCTATAAGATAGACAGGCTGTGATAAAATTATAATGCAGACAAAGGTTGAGAAGCATTGACTGATGGGCAAATATAGATGTCTCACTATTCCCAGAGGAGGGATAAGCCATAAAACCCCTGATAATGAGTACAGACATAAGATAACCAGGTCAATAATGAATGCTTTTATTAAGTTAAGTAATGATCATCATATACTGATCAGCCTGCATTAATTGTCTTATATTAATATTCTGATTGAAATGTATACTGATGATTTATATGATGATTTATACACTGTAATTGTGATGCAATTAGATATGCTGTTTATACATTTGGGCCAATTGTTCAGTGTGCTGACAACAAGTTCACAGCACAGCTATACTTTGTTGACCATGCCGCATTGGTGCTAATTGCCTGGTCTCACTTGCTACAAATGTGGTACTGTATACAGTAGCAACATTGGCAGAACATCCTGATAATGAGGATGATGATAATGTTGGTGATGATGAACAGTAAAACATAGTTTTTGACTTTGCTATGATCAGGGCAATTTCTAAGATAAATTGCTCCCAGAGGGAGGGTGTAAAATTTGCACCCTCTATGGGTTCAAGAATGTTATTTGTGATGTGATATTTAGCCCCCACTATAGGTAGCCCGCTATAGGGGCCCAGTATAGGTTAGCCAACTACAGGTGCCCAAGTATAGGTTAGCCAACTACAGGTGCCCCAGTAAAGGTTAGCCAGCCACAGGTGCCCCAGTATAGGTTAGCCAGCCATAGGTGTCCCGGTTTAGGTTAGCCAGGTATAAATGCCCCAGTATAGGATAGCTAGGAATAGGTGCCCCAGCATAGGTTAGCCATAAATATTTGCCCCAGTACAGGTTAGCCAGCTATAGGTGCCCCAGTACAGGTTAGCCAGCCATAAGTGCCCCAGTATAGATTAGCCAGGCATAAGTCCCCCCCCCCCCCGCAGGCTAGAGGATTACAGCAAAAGAGGGGGGAACAGATTCACAATTGGACTCAGACGTGGGGAGGGGGGCCCAACTCCATCCTCCCTCTCCTGAGGTCCCTCTTAGTGCTTCCCCCTCCATTGAAGACATGTATAGCAGCAGCAAGGAGTGTTAGTAGTGGAGCCTGGAAGGTGAGTTTTTACTTTCTGTGAGCGGCGCTAGAGACAGAGTAGCCCAGCTGCACGTAATCCTCACATGGAGCCTGGAGGGTGAATTTTACTAACACCCCAATTATGTTTTTAACATATGCAACTATACATGCATGTGCAGTGAAATTTTGCCAGCAGTGAAAAAAAAATGTGCTTGTGCATTAATCATATACCTCCAGCAGTCCCCATTTGCATTTAAACCCTCCAACAATTTGGGAAAGCTTCATGTTTGATGGTGAGCATCCTAAATAACAATTTACAGGTGTCCCTGCATCCTGTCCATAGGACAGGATGCAGGGATGCAGAGTGGGTGGGCCGGCCGGCCTAGTGGGCATACGGGTCTGCGCGGCGGGTGCACACATGGTGGGCGCTTGTGCATGGCAGGCGGGCGTGCACTCGCACTGACTGGCGGCGGTGGTGGCGGGATGAGACCTAGAGCCCGTTTTTAAACGGGCTTAGGTCAACTTATAATAAGGTTACTTTCATATTGCATTGGTTGGATTTCAGTATAGTGCATACATTTAAATTGTGTATTATTATTTATTATTTATAAAGAGCAGACATCTTCTGCAGCGCTCTACAGAGTATACAGTGGGTTGCAAAAGTATTCGGCCCCCTTGAAGTTTTCCACATTTTGTCATATTACTGCCAGAAACATGAATCAATTTTATTGGAATTCCACATGAAAGACCAACACAAAGTGGTGTACACATGCGAAGTGGAACGAAAATCATACATGATTCCAAACATTTTTTACAAATAAATAACTGCAAAGTGGTGTGGGCATAATTATTCAGCCCCCTTTGATCTGAGTGCAGTTAGTTGCCCATAGACATTGCCTGATGAGTGCTAATGACTAAATAAAGTGCGCCTGTGTGTAATCTAATGTCAGTACAAATACAGCTGCTCTGTGAGAGCCTCAGAGGTTGTCTAAGAGAATTTTGGGAGCAACAACACCGTGAAGTCCAAAGAACACACAAGACAGGTCCAAGACAGGTCAGGGATCAAGTTATTGAGAAATTTAAATCAGGCTTAGGCTACAAAAAGATTTCGAAAGCCTTGAACATGACAAGGAGCACTGTTCAAGCGATCATTCAGAAATGGAAGGAGTATGGCACAACTGTAAACCTACCAAGACAAGGCCATCCACCTAAACTCACAGGCCGAACAAGGAGAGCGCTGATCAGAAATGCAGTCAGGAGGCCCATGGTGACTCTGGACGAGCTGCAGAGATCTACAGCTCAGGTGGGAGACTCTGTCCATAGGACAACTATTAGTCATGCTCTGTACAAAGTTGGCCTTTATGGAAGAGTGGCAAGAAGAAAGGAATTGTTAACAGGAAGCATAAGAAGTCCCGTTTGCAGCTTGCCACAAGCCATGTGGGGGACACAGCAACCATGTGGAAGGTGCTCTGGTCAGATGGGACCAAAATGGAACTTTTTGGCCAAAATGCAAAACGCTATGTGTGGCAGAAAACTAACACTGCACATCACTCTGAATACACCATCCCCACTGTCAAATATGGTGGTGGCAGCAGCATGCTCGGGGGGTGCATCTCTTCAGCAGGGACAGGGAAGCTGGTCAGAGTTGATGGGAAGATGGATGGAGCCAAATACAGGGCAAACTTGGAAGAAAACCTCTTGGAGACTGCAAAAGACTTGAGACTGGGGCGGAGGTTCACCTTCCAGCAGGACAATGACCCTAAACATAAAGCCAGGGCAATAATGGAATGGTTTAAAATAAAACATATCTATGTGTTAGAATGGCCCAGTCAAAGTCCAGATCTAAATCCAATCGAGAATCTGTGGCAAGATCTGAAAACCGCTGTTCACAAACGCTGTCCATCTAATCTGACTGAGCTGGAGCTGCTTTGCAAATAAGAATGGGCAAGGATTTCAGTCTCTAGATGTGCAAAGCTGGTAGAGACATACCCTAAAAGACTGGCAGCTGTAATTGCAGCAAACGGTGGTTCTACAAAGTATTGACTCAGGGGGCCGAATAATTACGCACACCCCACTTTGCAGTTATTTATTTGTAAAAAATGTTTGGAATGATGTATGATTTTCGATCCACTTCTCACATGTACACCACTTTGCATTGGTCTTTCACGTGGAATTCCAATAAAATTGATGCATGTTTGTGGCAGTAATGTGACAAAATGTGGAAAACTTCAAGGGGGCCAAATACTTTTGCAACCCACTGTATTGTCTTGTCACTCAACTGTCCCTCAGAGGGGCTCATAATTTAATCCCTACCACGGTCATTGATCCATTGTAGTCTAAGGCCAATTTAGGGGAAGCCAATCCACTTATCTGTATATTTTCATGATGTGGGTGGAAGCCAGAGTGTTCGACAGAAACTCACGTAAACACAGGGAGAACATACAAACTGTTTGCATAGAGTGCCCCGGGCTGGAATTTAAACTGGGGACCCAGGCCTGCAAGGCGAGAGTGCTAGCCACTGCACCACCATGGCCACTGCACCACCATGCTGCATGTTGATGGATTTCATGGCTGGCATTACTGTATATGAACTGTTCTTGAGATTGTGTACATAAGGACCAAAATGTGATGCATCGCAACATACATATATAATCAATGCACATACTATATTGTGAAAGTAGACATAGAGTGTTTATTTTATCAAATAGCTTCCTCATAGAAAATTCAAAAGAAAATACATGTTGGACAAAAGAGATCTATATTTTGACTTTGTGTTACATAAGATCAAAATGCTTCTCAGGTGTATTTTACTTGGCATGGAGCAACATCTGATAACACCCATTACTAGTTTACAAATTAAAATATGCATTCAAAAGGTTAAACAAACAGTTGAAATCATCAGTAGTTAGGAATAAGTCATACATTGGTCTTAAAGCAAGCAGATGAAAATAGTATTTCTTCATTGTGTTTTTCAGAATTGTTTTTTTTTGTATTCCAGGTCTTCATGACTTTATTTTGACAGAATTGTGGTAGAGCAATTGCTTAGGCATCTGATTATCTTCTAAGGAAGCTTGCAATCAAATGTATGGACACTCTGTACTGTAATACATCCCTAGCAGAGGGACGCATATCCTGTAGTAGAAACAATTTTTTTCCCCAACAATTAAAGTCATGATAAATTTCTAGTTGTCTTCCAAAAATAAAACTGAACATTTTGGGACAGAACACTGTGTACTTAGTTGATGACAAGCAGAAAAGACAGCTACACAAATCTTAAATGAAAGATTGCACTCTTCAGAAGGTGCTTATTTAAATTGCACTCTGAACTTGCAAGCTGTCAGATTTCATTTAGACTCATATTGTCACAGTAAGCTAATTTAGTTGTACAGTGTAAAATAGCTAGGGAATTGTGTCCTGTTTCCACATGGAAAGACTTCCTTAGATATATACCAGCTCTTGTTTACCTGCTGCACAAGTCAAAATACTTATAACTACAGAACTTTATAGGCTTGGGAATAGCTGATGAATTTTCATTAATGTTTTCATTAAAAAAAGCCAGAGTTGGGCTCATAAAATTAAAAAAAAGAATTATGCTACCTGATCCGGGGGGCTGAGCAGATCAGGTAGCCATCAAAACCACCACTCTCTGCTGCTCCTGTATGCCACACTGTCCCACTTTTTCTTTTGTGACCTCTGGGTCGTGAAGCTGGAAGGAGAGAGATCTACAGGGGCATGCAGGGAGGTTGGGGAGTGGCCAGGGAAGGGAGAGAGCTGCCCAATGGCAGCTCTGGAAAGCCTAAAGGAATGCCCCTAGTGGGCGTTTTGAGCAGGGAATCTCTCTCCTCTATTTAACATCGAGATTGCAACAAATATTGTCACTTGTTTTGGGGGGCTATAGCATGGCGGTGGGGGGGGGGGCAGAGAGTGGCGGTGGGGAGAGACAGAGGCAGAGAATGTGCCTCTGTGTCCCATCTGGCCCCTAGGGAACCGCCTTTTTAATGTCTCAGACAACTTTTGATGATTACATGAAAAAATGACATGCCATGTAATCATCATATACTGTAGACATGTGGCTAATTTAGCAGGTTGTTTTTATTTATGTTACTGTATTTAAAGGGGAACTCCAGTGGAAATAATGTAATAAAAAAGTGCTTCATTTTTACAATAATTATGTATAAATGATTTAGTCAGTGTTTGCCCATTGCAAAATCTTTTAAATCCCTGATCTACATTCTGACATTTATTACATGGTGACATTTTTACTGTTGGCAGGTCATGTAGCTGCTGCATGGTTTGTTGGCATTTGGAAACAACTGTAAACAGCTATTTCCCACAATGCAGCAAGGTTCACAGACAGGAAACTGCCAGGAGTACGTACTCAGAGTTTCCTGTGGGAGGTGTTTCACCACAATATCAGTCATACAGCACCCCCTGATGGTCTGTTTGTGAAAAGGAATAGATTTCTCATGTAAAAAGGGGCATCAGCTACTGATTGGGATAAAGTTCAATTCTTGGTCGGAGTTTGGACTACAGTCTTAAAATCAGTAAGGACTGCAGTCTTAAAATCCCTTAAGGACCAGACACTTTTTATCCATTCAGACCACTGCAGCTTTAACGGTTTATTTCTCGGTCATACAACTTACTATCTAAATGAATTTTTCCTCCTTTTCTTGTCACTAATACAGCTTTCTTTTGGTGCTATTTAAATGCTGTTGTGAAATTTTTAGTTTTTATTATATTCATCAAAATATACATGAATTTTGTCAAAAAAATTATTTGAAAAATGTCAGCACAGAAATTTAAAAAAATCAAGTAAAATTTCTATATACATTTTTGTCTAAATTTATTGTGCCACATGTCTTTGATCAATAAATAGACAGTTATTGTATTTTTTTTTTGTTTGGGTAAAAGTTATAACGTTTACAAACTATGGTGCAAAAAGTGAATTTCCCCAGTTTGAAGCATCTCTGACTTTTCTGAGCACCTGTCTTGTTTCATGAGGTGCTAGAATTCCAGGATAGTATACATACCCCCCAAATGACCCCATTTTGGAAAGAAGGCATCCCAAAGTATACACTAAAAGGCATGGTGAGTTCATAGAATATTTTATTTTTTGTCACAAGTTAGCAGAAAATGACACTTTGTGACAAAAAAAAAAAAACTAAAAAAAAGTTTCCATTTCTGCTAACTTGTGACAAAAAAAAAAATGAAATCTGCAGCGGACTCATCATGCCCCTCTCTGAAAACTTTGGGGTATCTACTTTCCAAAATGTGGTCATTTGTTGGGTGTGTTTACTGTCCTGGCATTTTCGGGGTGCTAAATTGTAAGCACCCTGTAAATCCTAAAGGTACTCATAGGACGTTGGGCCCCTTAGCGCACCTAGGCTGCGAAAAAGTGTCACACATGTGGTATCTCCGTACTCAGGAGAAGTAGTATAATGTGTTTTGGGGTGTATTTTTACACATACCCATGCTGGGTGGGAGAAATATCTCTGTAAATGGACAACTTTGTGTAAATAAATCAAAAAATTGTCATTTACATTACAGTACCCAGCATGGGTATGTGTAAAAATACACCCCAAAACACATTATACTACTTCTCCTGAGTACGACAATACCACATGTGTGACACTTTTTTGCAGCCTAGGTGCGCTAAGGGGCCCAACGTCCTATGAGTACCTTTAGGATTTCACAGGTAATTTTGAGGCATTTGATTTCCAGACTACTCCTCACGGTTTAGGGCCCCTAAAATGCCAGGGCAGTATAGTAACCCGACAAGTGACTCCATTTTAGAAATATGACACCCCAAGGTATTCCGTTAGGAGTATGGTGAGTTCATAGAAGATTTTAGCAAGCAGCAAATCAATAACTTCATTAACATTAACATACATTTTTATAAACTTCATTGAACATTTTTAACCCAAACATTAACATTGGGAACCAAACATTAACTTTTTTGCTTACCTGTTTTTTTTTCTTACCTTTCTGAGGACAAATCTCTCCTCCCCCATGGGAAAATGCGCAAAGTGCAAATCGCACAGAGATGTGGCGAAGTACATTATGCACTTTGTCCCAAGTGAAAGGAGAGGTTTCTGGCAGCACTGTGTATTAGGGTCTCTGGAAACCTGATGTCTGGGTTCACACTGCATATTAGCATATTCGGTGGGTCGCGTGCACCGCATTGCCCAAAACAGACCTTCAGGGAATACTGCAAGAGAAGCATTCGACCTAGTAATCGCATTCGGCCTATTAACTAACTGCATCGCTATAGACTAATATGACTACCGGGCCGACCCAAATTGCCGCAGAAGTCACGCAGTAACATAGGAATGCACTAGCATTAAGTCAAGCACTTCCGGCATAGGGGGGGACCGCAAAGTGTGACTTTCGCTAGGCAATTTTCCCTAACGCATCGCGCCAGTGTGAAATAGCACAGAGACCCTTGTGTGTCTACTGCTATGTCTGGAGTTCCCTACTCTCTAAAAGTGTATCTGTTCATGATACCTCTGGAAACACTCCCTTAGGCATAGGCCAGGCTGGTCAGGACAGGTGGGACAGAAAACAGTGGTTTCACGCCTTAATCTAGCCCTGCTGCAGACACGACAATGGTTTCTTGGGGTGCGTTGATTTGGGGTACTCAGAATGGGAAAGGCGTAGTGCCTTTCATGTAGCCGGCTAACTACATTTTGGGGTTGGGCAACGGCACCTCCTGGATACAGGAGTTCCATAACGATCGCTTCCTGAAATTTAAGGAAAGATCCAGTTCTCCCAGCCTTACTGTAGAGAACAAAGCTGTTGTAAATTGCCAATTGAATTAGATAAACAGACACTTTTTTATACCAGTGTCTGGTTTTGCGGGAAACTAAATAGGGCCCTAACATCTGGTCATTGAAGTGCAGGTCATTGAAGTGCACCCCTTCAATGTTAGCATTATAGTCATGGACGGCGAGGGGTTTTTCAGTGACCTCAGTTGCCCGTTGAATTTGCACTGTCATGTTTGTGTGAATGGTGGACAGAAGGTAAACATCCCTCTTGTCCTTCCATTTCACCGCAAACAGGTCATCGGTACACAGGGCAGCCCTCTTACCCCATGCAAGCCGGGTATTAACGAGTTAATAAATTGAACCTTTGAATATTAATGTAAGGTGTCTTTGGAGACAAATATACAAATGGACATTACTACTTTAGCTTATTTTATCACATAGGGTTAAGCACGCACACTACATGTGATTCTGATTTTTTATACGATCCAATTTTTGATTCCGATTAAAAAACGTAGCAGCATGCAGTACTTTTTTAAATTGAAATCAAAAATTGGATCGTATGTAGTGTGCAAGAGGCCTAAGACAATAATGTTTTTCAAACTTTTCAAACTCAAAACAAGAGTAAATCTCCTTCCATCCCTGCATAGTTCAACAGTAAAACCCTATCTGATTTGCTCCTTTTTTTAGGACTTGGGTGGCCTGCTCTGGTCAGGCTGCTTTCTGGCCAGCCAAAGTACAATAATTGACTGTTATTTTGAATCCTTTTGCATACTGGTCTCCGTACGTAGCTGGCCACTTCTCACATGGGGGCAACCAGATCCCGAACTGACAAACAAATTCCCAATATTGAGGGGAAAGACATATAATATATGGGGTAGTAAGGACAGTCCTGTGCAGTACAGAGATATAAATGTTTGCTCAGGTGCCAACAGGCAATGTATTGATATTGAAATAAAATCCTTCCCAAGCGGGTTATGTGGGAGGTACTACTGTGAACCACTCCGGTGTCCTGCAGTCCACTGCCACCTCCCCGTGTGTACGTCTAAAGAGGGGTGTAGCTATCCAGCACACAGGTGGGACAAGAAAAGCGTAATACAACTGGGTGAGTAGATAAGTCCAAGAGGCAGTGTTATCAACCACCTCATATACTGTGCGATACTACTCACAGCAGTTGCTCAAACAACATACTGGGAAAGACACACATAGGGTGCAAATGTATACAGTGGCCTCAATTCGCGGAGCATTATCAAACGTTTATCAAACACTTTATCAAACGCTTGATAATTTACCTCATGGGTAAAATCTCATTTTAAATTCACTAAGGTGTTATATATTTATCGAATGTTTTACCGATAAAACGTTCAACAAATATATAACACCTTAGTGAGACTTTACCCATGAGGTAAATTATCAAACGTTTGATAAAGTGTTTGATAAACGTTTGATAATGCTCCGTGAATTGAGGCCAGTGACACAATGTGATTTATCTACTCACCCAATTGCATTACGCTCTCCTTGTCCCACCGGATAGCTACACCCCTACCTGAGACGTACATAAGGGGAGATGGGGGATCAGCAAGGACCCCATAACACTGGTGTGGTTCACACTAGTTCCTTCCCCCATAACCCAGTTGGGGAGGTTTTTAATTTTAATATTGATACATTGCCTGTTGCTACGTGAGCAAATATTTATATCTCTGTACTGCACAGGGCTGTCCTTAGGGCCCCATATATTACACATCCCCAAGTGGCCAGACTAGTAGGCCTTCTCCTTTCCTTATATACTCCCATAGTAGTCTAGTCATCCCTCATCCACCTCATATGCAGAGATTGGCTGCAGGGAGCATGATGGGTGAGTATGAACTGAACTCTTCCTCTTCGAGCGAGGCTCATTGCTCCTATGCCAGGAGAACACACACTTTATATTGGAAGAGGAGCCATACAATATTACATTTAGAATTAATTTGCTCTTTAAAAGTACAAACTCTGTGGTCACTCTGCATGCATAAAATAAGTGTGTGCATTGTACACACTACTACAAAACTTCACTTGCTTTTAACTTTGGTGCAGCACAAGTTACCTCTCTTAAATTAATAATACCTGAAACAACATATGGATTGGTGTACATTAAAATATGTGATCATGTGTTTAATTTTGCATAAAGTCAAGATGTAGAGAAAACAAATGGCACTTGCGACTCCCGCGCTCAATCTATAGTGTTCCCAACAGAAACTTACAGTTTAGAGTTTAAACCTACCAATCAATGGATTAATACAAGAGTTCTAAATGACTACAGCTTTATGTGCACAGAAAAACAATGTAAGCAAGCAGAAATCATATTTGCCAATATATCTTGCAAAATATAGTAATGAACTGAGATAAGTGTCTTTTTAAGTCAATGTATTTCCTTTTGTTTTCATGTCAGCTGGAAGCAGAATTATCAGGGGCTGAATTGGTATTTTCACTGGGCTCATTAGATTCGGGAGCAGCTGACTCATTTATAAACCGCTTGATTGATTGATCAAGCTTCGGGTTAATCTGTGGCTTCAATATTGCATAAGCCCCATGCAAAGCTCTAGTTCAGCACCTGGTAAATCTGATTTCCTTAGAACCTTATATCTAATATTTTATAAACAGAATAGATTGCGTTTTCCTCAGAAAATGTAAGATTTACTTTTAATAGTAATCAGTTGTCAAGGAGCTATTAACAGAAGGTGGTATTCTTTTAACCCATTAGTATACTAAAACTTAAATACATTGTATACAGAAATGACTAAACTAAGCAACCTTACCTAGATGTTACCAAAGCCCTCCGGAAAGCTACATGGAGGTCAGAAGAATCTTACTTACTTTTGCATCGTGTGGAAAGTGGAAGCGGATCAAAAAGAGCAACAAGAGAGAAGAAACAAAAGGGGAAAAATGCCATGTGGCTCATCAGTTTATAACCAACAAAAATAACACTTGGAAGGACTACTTCACTACAGGTGCACAAATCAGATAACGCTGGGAAGTTTTCTAGGACGTTGTTATAAATTCTTCTTTCCACAGTTGTACATTGCTGGTTATAAATTTTGCAGTATGTATTTTTTTCATTGCTCTAGTAATTCTAGATCCCTTATTAAGAAGCTATATTTTCTTTTACTTCAGTGGAACAAACTAAATAAAAGAAAAATAAAGATCTAAGACTTTTTTCTCTCCCTTGTTATAGCCAGAAGCTGTTTGACAAGAGCTACAGAGGAGTTATGCCTTCTTGTCCTTGCTCAGGGACATGGAAGCTATGTTAAGTGATTCTCCTATACATAAACCAAAAGGTTATGAAAACATTGAATGATATCCAAGAAAGTGTCTGTACAGTAAAGTAAATGGGACTGCTGCTCTCAGGTGCTGTATCAAATTGAAGTAATGGCAATTACCGCATTATCCATTGAAGATAATTAGGACAATGTTTCCTTGGGTCATTGTCATCTTTTCATCAATGTAGCAGGACAGCAAAACATAATGTACACCTGTGGCATCATATACAGGCTACAACACTGCCCTGCAAGTCAATGCTGTAAATTTGTGTACAGTATATATTTATGTATATATATGTGTGTATATATATATATATATATATATATATATATATATATATATATATATATATATATATATATATATATATATATATATATATATATAATGGCATATATAATGTCACAGCAGCGCCCTGCTGTAAGCATCTTCCTATAATCTTAAAGAGAACCTGAACTGAAAATAAAAAGCCAAAATAACCATGCACAGGCCATACTTACCTCTGGTGTAGTCTACTCTTCAATCTCTTTCTCCTCTCCTGTATCCCATTTGTCCACTGTGATCAATGGGATTCTCCATCCTCCATTTTAAAAATGGCCACTACCCCGGCCCATAACAACTTCCTGATCAGCACACTGCTAAACTGTAATATTGCCCACTTGAGCCATAGGGAAACATAGACATTACCTTGCATATTCAGTTGTAATTGACAGCTGCTGATATATAACTGACAGCAACTAGTATATTTCAGTTCTGACAAATTTTGTCAGAACTGAAAGGGATCACTGTAAGAAGAAAATGGTGAGCTTCTGAGAGGAACTGATGGCGAGGTAAGTGTGTAATATTCATTTGCAGTTACATCATGTGTTTATTTTACATAATTTTACTCACTTCAGGTTCCCTTTAAAGTCGCCACACTAGTTCTTTGTAATGTGGGTGTTGGCCACACAACATGGTAGCAACTAGGGATGGTCAGAAAAGCCCATTTCTGATTCCATGGAAATTCCAATTTCCGCCAATGCCATTTTTTCCGGGTTCCGATTTTTCGTTTTTCCAATATTCTGATTTCAGTTTTTCTGATCTCCAATTTTCTGATTTTCCATTTCTTGGATTGCCAATTTTCCAATTTTTATGTTGTATTTTATTTGCCTTTTTTATTGGAGTGCAAAAAAGTGATGAAAAAAAAAATCGGAATTTTGAACAATGGAGATCGGAAAAATGGAATCTTGTGATTGGTCTAAAATTACCACGGTTATCTGATTTTTGCAGGAAAAAAAATCTGCATTCCCTCATTGGTCGTATGCTTCCAAGTTCCGTGATTGGGCTAAAATATAGAGTTGCGATAAATTGTATTTCCGCGGAATTCTGATTTCTGAATTCCGATCATAAATGCAGAAATTTCAATTCCACTGAATTAAAATGAGCTTCTCTAGTTGCAACATGCAAATTTGAATGCACTGATTGTAGGGCCATGGCAGAACATGACTGAATGTTTATAACTTACATTATAATGCACCACAACATGCATAGTTTGGAAGCACCATCAAGATTTTCACACTAATCTATCACACAACTAAAAGTGGTGCACAAAAAATGTGAATCTTCTTAACCACTTTTTCCACCACTACAGTATATCAACGTCCTCCATGACTTCATCTAAGCAAATAAGGACGTAGATATAAGTAAGACATAACAGTATGAGTAAGACATAACAGAAAGCATTTGCTACCTAGTTAAAGTAAACCTGAGATGATTTGGAGGAAAGGATTTTTACTTACCTGGGGCTTCCTCTAGCCCCCTTCAGTCCATCTACTCCCTCTGGGTCTATCTGGTCCCCTCCGTTGCGCCGCTATGAGGTCCACAATCCTGGTGGGTTGTTGACCACTGCACATGTGCCATTCCAGCCAACCCAAGTACAACTTTCCTATTTTCTCCTCCTTTTCTCCATTTTTTATCTTACGTTTAAATTACCTTTAAATTACGTTTTTGGCATTTTTTTCATTTGCAAAGTGCTGAAAAGTAAATCCACTAAACATCTATTACTTTTCCAGATGACCCTCATTTATATACTATACTATACTATATAATACTACTGTAAAGATGTATGTGCAAAATACAGGTCACCACTTTTTCTCTCCAAACAATATGGTTAACATACACTTAATATAAACTCTAAAATACTGTTCCCTTCATAAAATATTTATTTGTGTTTTCCCATAAGAACTTCATGTCAAGAACAATATACTTCTGTGCTTTTTATTCATAAATGAGATAAAGTGAGTGCATTTTGCAAAGGACATGCAAAGCCTTTGATAAATCAAGAATCACATCTAGCTTTCATGTATTATTGTTTTGCCTTCGTAGGAGACTCAATGACTCACCTTTGTTTCAAAGTCCAACAGGCAACCTCTGTGACAGCTGTGAAAAGTTGTTCTCTGCTCTTATAAGCAGTCATGCTAGAATCCTGGGATACAATCCTACTGCTAGCTTTTCTCATTGCAACCCAGATGTTCAGATCTTCATTGCATATTGATCACAGACTTCAATCAGCAAACTTGCATCTACATTATTAAAAAAAAAATAAAACTTGTATGGAATGGATACGCTCCAAAGAGTATTTTTGTTATATAATGGGTATGAAACCAGAGCTGGATTACATTAAACGTTATATACATACCTGGGGCTTCCTTCGGCCCCATGCGCATGGATCGCTCCCATGCCGCCATCCTCAGTCTCCTCCCTCTTCAGTACCGGGTCCTGTCACTTCTGTTAGTCGTGGTCAATCGGACGTAAGAGAAGTGTGCTCTTTGCGTATCTCTCCAGCAGCCGCTGGAGAGATACATAGAGGGTGTACTTCTCTTGTGCAGACTGGCCAAAACTGGCTGAAGTGACAGAACCTGGTACTGAAGAGGGAGGAGACTGAGGATGGCAGCGTGGGAGCGATCCATACGCATGGGGCCGAAGGAAGCCCTAACTCTCTGTGCATGCGTATGTCGTAACACCCAGCACTCGCAAGTGTAACCTTATCCATGTGCGCCACAAACTTTGCATACGCATGCGTACTATGTAGATGACCCAGAAGCGGCTGCCAGAGAGCAATAAAACCCAGAGAATTACCGTGCGCATAAGCCGCAGTGTCAGCTGGGACCAAGAAGTGGGTATGACAGATAGGCTTCAGCCTATGACAGCAGATCGCTTCCCTGCTCCCCAGGGGACAGCCGTGTCACATGGCTATCCCCAGTACAGCGCTGCCGTAGATCGCAGCGCTGTACAGAGCAAATAGACAGCGGTTTCGCCATCTAACAGTCTCCTAGCAGCGATCGACGCTGGGAGACTGATGACGGAGCTCTCCTCTCTGTCATTCGCACGAGCCGATGCACGTGCATCTCTGCTTGATCTCCTGCAAAACCCCTCCCCAGGACTTCACGCCAATTGGCGTGGAGTGGTCCTGGGGCTGCCACCACATTCACACTAATTGGCATGGAGTGGTTGGCAAAGAGTTAAAGGGCACCTTAAGCGAGGCTTCCATAATTATTTCCTTTTAAGCAATGCCAGTTGCTTGGCAATCATGCTGATCTATTTGGTTGCAATAGTGTCTGAATCACACACCTGAAACATGCATGCAGCTAATCTAGTCAGACTTCAGTCAGAGCACCTGATCTGCATGCTTGTGCAGAGTCCATGGCTAAAAGTTTTAAAGGCAGAGGATCAGCATGACAGCCAGGCAACACACATTGTTTAAAAGAAAATAAATATGGCAACCTCTATATCCCTCTCGCTTTATGTTCCCTTTAAATAAAGTGTTTTGTACGATGTATTATTATATATTACAAACAACATAAAAAGTACAAAAATGAAAAAATACAAGAGCAATGTGTGCCATACTAATTTTTATCCCTATGCCATACACATCTTTTTAGATTATAAGTGCAATATTCATCATTAGGCACATTAACCCCCCCCCCCCCCCCGCGGTAATCCCGACCTCAGCACGGGCTCCGCTTAGTGTGCTAGGAGTGCTAAGCCCGTGCTTAGATCGGGCTGAGAAAAAGCTGTGTGCACAGTTTTCCTTAGTCCCGGGACCCAGGCTTCTCCCCGGTTACCTGCATTTCTGTTCGTCCAGGAACCCGGCGGCCAATCGGAGCAGCAGTAGTGGACGTGGCGGCATGACGTCACCGGAGAGAGGTGGGGGCAGCGCTATTTTTACAGTGGCCCTGAACTTTTTTTTTAGGCACAAAAAGGGGAAGCAATGTATATATATATATATATATATATATATATATATATATATATATATATATATATATATATATATATATATATATATATATTAGGGATGGGACGAATCTACAATTTCTTCGAATCCGAATACGAATACGAATCTAAAAAGGTTCTCGAATATCTCGAACCTTTCGAATCCCGAATCTAACGAATCCTGCGTTCCGTGGAATGGTTGCCCACAGTATAGGTAGGCAGGCTAGGTGCTCACACTATAGGTAGCTAGGTAAAGGTGCCTTCAGTATAGCTAGCTAGGCATAGGTGCCTTCAGTATAGCTAGCTAGGTATAGGTGCCTTCAGTATAGCTAGCTAGGCATAGGTGCCTTCAGTATAGCTAGCTAGGTAGGGGCCTTCAGTATAGCTAGGTATAGGGGCCTTCAGTATAGCTAGGTATAGGGGCATTCAGTATAGCTAGTTAGGTATAGGGACCCTCAATATAGCTAGTTAGGTATAGGGGCATTCAGTGTAGCTAGATAGGTATAGGGACCCTCAGTATAGCTAGTTAGGTATAGGAACCCTCAGTATAGCTAGTTAGGTATAGGGGCATTTAGTGTAGCTAGTTAGGTATAGGGACCCTCAGTATAGCTAGGTATAGGGGCATTCAGTATAGCTAGTTAGGTATAGGGACCCTCAGTATAGCTAGTTAGGTATAGGGGCATTCAGTATAGCTAGTTAGGTATAGGGGCCCTCAGTATAGCTAGTTAGGTATAGGGGCATGCAGTATAGCTAGTTAGGTATAGGGGCCCTCAGTATAGCTAGTTAGGTATAGGGGCATGCAGTATAGCTAGTTAGGTATAGGGGCCCTCAGTATAGCTAGTTAGGTATAGGGGCATTCAGTATAGCTAGTTAGGTATAGGGGCATTCAGTATAGCTAGTTAGGTATAGGGACCCTCAGTATAGCTAGTTAGGTATAGGGGCATTCAGTATAGCTAGTTAGGTATAGGGGCCCTCAGTATAGCTAGTTAGGTATAGGGGCATGCAGTATAGCTAGTTAGGTATAGGGGCATGCAGTATAGCTAGTTAGGTATAGGGGCATGCAGTATAGCTAGTTAGGTATAGGGACCCTCAGTATAGCTAGTTAGGTATAGGGACCCTCAGTATAGCTAGTTAGGTACAGGGACCATCAGTGTAGCTAGTTAGGTATAGGGACCCTCAGTGTAGCTAGCTAGGGTACCCCTCCCTCTGTGCGCCTCCTCTGCTCACCCCCTACAAAGAAAAAAAAAGCATCGGCTCACCTAACAAGGGGATCCAGCGCCGAATCCCGCTGCATCCCACGCTCGTCCTCTTCCGATCCCCCGCTCGTCCTCTTCCGATTCCCCGCTCGCCCTATTCTGACCCCCCCGCGCCTCCTCCGCTCGCCCCTTGCATAGATGTGAGCATTGGCTCACCTAACACCAGCCCTGGATTCCCTACCTGCCACCAGCGCAAAGCCGCAGACCTCTTGTTTCCTCCTCTGTTCCCTCTAGTAACCCGCCCGGCGCTTCAGTGATGACGCGATGCAAAAGCGGATCACTAGGGGGAACAGAGGAGGAAACAAGAGGTCTGCGGCTCTGCGCTGGCGGCAGGTAGGGAATCCAGGGCAGGTGTTAGGTGAGCCAATGGTCACATCTATACAAGCGGCCAGCGGAGGAGGCGCGGGGGGGTCGGAATAGGACGAGCGGGGGATCGGCGGTTGCGCGGGGATGCAGCGGGATTCGGCGGATTCGTTTAGGGGGAAATTGCGTCGGGATTCGAATCCACGAATCTGGAATATTTCTCAATATTCGAGGGATTCGTGGATTCGCCGGATTCGCCGTCCCACCCCTAATATATATATATATATATATATATATATACACAGTACATGTATTATGCATGTACATGTGTGTACATGTATTATGCATGTACATGTGTATACATGTATTATGCATATACATGTGTTTACATGTATTATGCATACACATGTGTATACATGTACTATGCATATACATGTATATACATATATATTATATATTCTGCTGCCTTCACTGAGATCTGCCTCTATTCTGACTACTCTCTGTCTGCCACCTGCCGCCTGCACCGACATCTGCCTGGATTCTGACTACTCTTTGCCTGCCGCCTGCACCAACGTCTGTCTGGATTCTGACTACTCCCTGCCTGCTCCTGTTAGAGATGGCCCGATTGGTTCAGCCGCAAACTTATTCGCGCAAACATCGCTGGTTCGCGTTTGCGTCGAATTGCAAACTTTTACGCGAGTTAGACCTGCCCCTATACTACATCATTGGGCTAAACTTTGACCCTCTACATCACAGTCAGCAGGCACATGGCAGACAATAAGGCTGCACTCACTACTGGAGCCCCCCCCCCCCATATAAGGTAGCAGCGTCGGCCATGATCTCAATCTGTATGCTGCAGTATTAGTGAGAGAAGGGAGATTGGAGAGATAGGAAAAGCTTAGTTAGGAGGTCTGTTAACTTGCTCCTTGCTGATATTTGTTGATGAAAAGCACCCCAAAACAGCTCTTTTGAGAGCGAATGTGTGTTTTTTTTCTTGTGTGGCCCACTGAAACGGCATATACAGCCCTGTCTACCGCAGCTGGTTCTTGCTAATTGCTATACTGTGCCAGGCCCAGCACAAAGTCACTGTATACCATTCACTGCACCCTATGTGACCACACGCTGTTTTATATACCAGTTCGTGCATACCTTTCACTGCAACTGTGTGACCTCACGCTGTTTTATATACCAGTCCGTGCATACCTTTCAGTGCACCTGTGTGACCGCACGCTGTTTTATATACCAGTCCGTACATACCTTTCACTGCACCTGTGTGACCGCACACTGTTTTATATACCAATCCGTGCATACCTTTCACTGCACCTGTGTGACCGCACATTGTTATACCAGCAGTCACTGCATCCTTTTTACTGCACCTGTGTGACTAACTGCACATTGTATTATAATACCAGTCACTGCATACCTTTCACTGCATCTGTGACTGCACATTGCATTATACCAGCAGTCAGTGTATACCTTTCAGTGGTGCAAAAAAGAAACAATTATGTCTAGCACTATCTATCTAACTACAGGACTGTATATTCAAGTATTCTTTCATTGGTGCACTATGGAGCCGCTTCGCTCTGGGTGGAACCAGTACTTGCAGCATGAACAAGAGAAAAAACAAAAAGCGCTCCTATAGTGCATTAAACTTTTAATCAATAAAAACGCAATTAACAAATTGCACTTACAAGATAGGTGTCTTTAAATCAGCGTGTTGATAGGCCCCCAACGATCAACTCCTCCGCCGCTGTTTGGCCAGGACAAACGGCCGCTCTGATGGATCTGCGCTGGACGCGTTGTAGCGAGGAGGGGATGAGGGGCGTGGCCGTCACATGTGTAAGCCACTATGTCACTACCGGTTTCTGCGTTCCATGCCTTCTTCAGGTAGTGACGTAGAGGCTTAGCACGGTCAGGCCTGCCCGAAGATAGTCCCCACACACAGCATCTCTGCCTGCACACCATGTGACTGCCTGCCCAAAGACTAAGTCGGTCCCCACACAGCATCTCTGCCTGCAGGCCACTTGACTGCCTTCTGCACCACCACCAACAGGGTCCAGGACTCCAGGTGGATTCCTGAATTTTTAAGACCACTGCTAGCAGTGGCCGCTATAATAATTTTTCTGCTGCGTGTACATGCCTGCCTAATTTTTCTGGCTGCACTGCGGCTGCAACAACAAAACAAAAGGCATGTACATGTGTCAATTCCCCTTCGTGATCGTTACCTTTCCACGGTGAAGGGGCTTGAGTATCACAATGAAGCAATACCCGTCTAAATGAGTGTGTTGGGGTTGGGGGGCACACCTGACCCAAGATAATAAGGTCGTTGCTTCATTGTGCACAGACCAAATTCGATCAGCTGGACACTCAGTCACTGTTGACACTCAGTCACTGTTGTTCTGTCATTGAGCTACCTCAGCCCGACCATATGGGCTTGAAAACCGCCATCGTCTGCACTCTCGCCATGGTGCGCACCTGTCCAGCAGCAGCAGGTTCCTGAACCTAAAATCGGAGGTTCGAGCAAACTCTACTGCTGGCACCGATGTCTGCCTGGATTCTGACTACTTTCTGCCTGCCACCTGCATCGACTCTGCCTGGATTCTGACTACTCTCTGCCTGCCACCTGCACCGACATGCAATGTCTGCCTGGATTCTGACTACTCTCTGCCTGCAGCCTGCACCGACTTCTGCCTGGATTTTGACTATTCTCTACCTGCCACCTGCACGACCTCTGCCTGGATTTTTACTACTCTCTACATGCTCCCTGCACTAACTTCTGCCTGGATTTTGACTACTCTCTGCCTGAAGCTTGCACCGACCTCTGCCTAGATTTTTACTACTCTCTGCCTGCCTTATTTGTACAGTCTCACAATGTTTTAAGTTTATTCATAAATTTCATTAATTCAACAAATTTGTGTTATAGTCTTTTATTTATATGCAGAATGTCTACTAGGCTTTTACAATATATTTTGGTGAGCTATGACTTAAGAATTGGAGGCCTACAATTCTTGAAAATCAATGTACCGCTTTTGACTCATAATTCCAGATAGAAATGCACCACCAGGGAGGTTAAGAACATGCCTGGAAGAGACACTATAGGAGGAGGACCTGCTGTGACTGTAACGCAGAGCTAGTGCTCTCCCTGATGCTCTCCCTGCTGGCTTCCAAAACTCAGCACTGTTAAACAGAAGCAACTGTCATTTTAGAATTAGATAAGAGGTGACAGTGTGTCTGTGAGGATTAACTCTAAGGATGAGCAAAACTGATCATTGCTGCTTCATGTAAATTCTCATTGGAAATGTCCAGTTTCTGTCCAGATACTGCCTTTTTGGTGTTACTGTGAAATGCAATGAAGTCAGAAGGGTAATGAAATCGCTCATGAAACTTGCAGCTGCGAGGCTCTTAAGACCCACAATGGTGCATCCTATGGGCCCACTCCGCTATCTGTCATCCAAAACTGCAGTCTCCATGTCTGTATGCAGTGATCAACACCTACTACCGGGGACTGATTTCTGGAAAGGCCACAAAGGCCAGGGCCTTGGGCGGCTTAAGCCCAAGGGGGCTCCAGGACATGAAAGTGGGGTTGCTACATATAAAAGAGGAGTGGCCTTGCCTACTACAGTCTCCTGAAAAGTCCTAGTAACCATAAATCTATCAAAACATTCTGCACATTTTGGATTTGGAGATATAGTGTTATTAAGATAAACAATAAAAAGGATTACTACTAATAATGATTTATAAGAGTCACAAAATGTATAGTTTTTCGCTACTGGCCAATCATTTTGGTAGCATATTTCTTGCAGTATTACATACTTATATCCCACTGAAATACTGATTTTTATTCAAGTGTCAGTATGAGCATTTTATATTCAGAAATAGAAGGATTGCTTTACCGATCCAATGTTGAGTTAAAATTCCTTGTCAAACAGGTAGCACAAACATTCATGGAGAATGCCTAATTCAGAGCGAGGTTTTCATCTAGCATTGCCAAGTATTTGCTCAAGCGATGGGTGTGAAAATATTCCCCTTGCATGTTAGCACAGTCAGAACTTGAAGTCTGTACCTGCATGCCAACATTTTGCTTATCGGTTGGAAATTCGAAGTCAATTTAAATTACATTTTTCATATGCTGAGACATTCTTATTATCTTTTGTCTTCACAAAATATTTATGGGAGATTGCAGCATACTGAGCAGGAAATATTAAACTCGTGGTCACTCATCATCAAATATCTGTCTATAGCAGTTAAAAAAACTGGGGTTGACTATTTTTAAATTATTTGTATAACCTCAGAGATATGGATACTCTAAAAACGACATATTTTTTCTTAATATATATGTAGATAGAAGTCCAATCCAGGAAGTGACTGTGTCCATACAGAAATTGAATGAATAACAACGACTTATTTACCAACTCGCTCTGAACTATATATTTTTCTGAATTTACCATACATCTCATGAGAGCTACTTGAACTACTACCCCCAATAGTGTTGCACTGTTCACTGCAGTTCCAAGCTATGTGATCATTGATTTCCTGACAGTTGTCTTCCTGTCTGTTTTCCCAAAAATGCAGTTGTGCTGTCACCTTTTTAAATGCTAAACTGTCACCAGAAATGAATTAAAAGTTTATTTATCAGCTGTAATGAGATAAATAGATCAAAGCCACATTAATCAAAGCATTCAAAATAACAACCTAAGTATAGCCAGTGCCACCTTTAAAATGTAAATTCTAAATGGCAGGGTTACTTATCCCTTGTGCCTTGTCTTTGTTATTGTGTTTGTTATTGTCTCCTTTAAACCTGTAAACACTTGTGAATGAGACAGGTAATTTGGGGCCCCACAGAGGACAATTACATAGCACACGCCAGCTGTGTAATTATAACCATACTTAGCCGTGGTAGTGGCAGGATTTATTGGTGGTCTGGTTAGTATTAAGTGTAGAATGGGAAGGATTGATGTAAGCGTTAGGCTATGATAGGCAATAAAAGAAAATTGGTAACATTACCGATATTCTACAACATTCAAAGCACAAAACAATATTTTGGTTTTATGGCACACCAAAGTTTCCAAGCACTGTTCTTATTGTACGCCTCTTAAAATATGTCAGTACTTACATTATAAATAAAGTATACTGCAACCAGAGATACTAGATACTAGATACTAGACAACCGCCACTTAAACAAATATTAATTAAAACAATGTTCATTATCATTAGTGTTGTGGTTTGTGTTTGGATTGATTTTATGTTTATCCCAAACATCAAAGATTCCAGTTCAGAAATACCAGATTAAGTGGGCCAATCTGTGAGCTCCAATGAAAACAGTCAGGGACCCTTATGTAATTAACTATATGCAATTCGCTTTTCCTAAGGCCGCCTGGTGTTCTGACTAAGACGTTAGTCTAGGAGGTGGGATCATGGCTCGCTGCGACATGGCTCGCTGCGAGTGCAGTGATTGGCCCAATGATGGACCCATGGTCCCGCCTCCAACTGTCGGCTCCTGTCATAACACAAGGTGGCCGTTATTGGCATGCAGCACTTCCCCCATGATTAGCCGCATGGCTTTTTGGAGGCTGACGTGACTCCAGATCAGCTGGGGCTTTGGCGAAGGGTGACTGGATGGCTGCATGTAGGTCCCAGGGGCTGGGGTAGACTACTGGGGCTTAATTTATCGTGGACAGCAAGTATATATCTTATTACAAGGACATGGGGCCAGGCAGTGTGACAAGGGAGGACACTGGGGACACAGAAGTGAATGGGCACATAGCTCATGGGACATCGACAGAGGGGACACAGGAGCACACAGGAGGCACAGAAGGGCACAGGGAACAGAGGGTAGGGGCAGATGGCACGCAGAACACACCAGGGGACAGAGGGGACACAGCTGGGACACACACAGGAGGACACAGGGGGGCAGATGGCACACAGGGGACACAGGACGGCACATGGGACACAGGGGGCAGATGACATGGGGAAGATGGCACACAGGGGACAGAGGAGACACAGGGTGCACAGAGAGCAGATGGCACACAGGGGACACGGGAGAGAGGGGGCACAGGTGGGCATATGAGACACAGGAGGACACTGGGGACTTCAGACAGAGGGGACAAAGGAGGGCACAGTGGAGCAGATGAGAGAAAGGGGACACCAGACAGAGAGGACACAGGGGGACACCAGAGACACATGGTGACAGAGAAAGGGACAGGGTGGCAAAGGAGGACACAGAGGGACAGAAAAGGACATGGGGACATAAAAGGCCAAGGGCAAAGTAGGATGCAGGGAAACAAAGGAGGTCATTGGGGGGACAGAGGAGACACAGGGGGACAGAGGAGGTCATACAAATGGGGAAAAGAGGACACAGGGGGACAGAAGAGGACATAGGAGGAAGATAGGAGGAAATTACACAAGAGGTACAGAGAAGGCACAGGATGGATACATCGGGGACATAATAATTGGGGTATTGAGGGAAGAAGATCCATAAGATGTCCCTGCACAATGTATGCACCAGGTTTAGTATATTTTTTACCATGGTTTTTGTCCTCTAAATATAGGTGCGTCTCATGGTCAGGAGTGTCTTATGATCCGAAAAATATGGTAATTGCAGAGACAAAATGAATATTAATAAATGTGTAACAGATTTCAAGATACAAAAGGGTGAGAAAGCCCTGCCCTTGTGAGTTTACAATCTAAGGGATTACAACACACAAACATCATTATTAGATACATTGTTATGTCAATATTTAGTCAAAGCTGTTAAAAACACTAAAATCAAAAATGTTTGCTGTAAGTAAAACACTGCTGAATCACTGCATGAATCATGTTCTGTCTGTCCAGTATCCCACTCACTCTACAAAGTATAGAAAGGTGTTCCTGCTGTGCCCCTACCGGCAGGCCCATTGTGGTTGGTATTCCTCCTTATGTGCAAAACTAGGGCAGTGGTTGGATTTTCCTTTGCGGCCTATGGTTTGCTGCCTTCTAGGGTATATCAGGGACACAAAGCATGTTTTGCTCCAGATTAATGATTTCATATGGCATATACATTATGCTTAGGTCACATTTGATTTTGTTCTCTTTAGTCAAGTGTATTACATGAAAAGGACATTAAAAGCATTGCAATTCCATTTGAAGAAATATACTATTTTTCCTGAGGCTGTTAAATACATTATTTCAGTTAACTCAGAAATCTGTGGTTTCCAAATGAATATACAGAAAATCAGAACCAAATTATAATACTACCACTACAACCAATACATATAGGACAGCTGCCAGAGAAAACAGCTTCCTGTGAACATCATCCTGCCACAACAGAAGTATTTCTGAAGGAAGAGTAAGTTCAATCCAATTATTCTCAGCATTTAGTCTAGATTAAGAAGGGCATATGGTCCTTAAAGGAAATGTTGGGCAAAATAACCTCCCCCCGCCCGCTCTACTTACCCGGAGCTTCCTCCATCTCCTTGCAGCTGAGATGTCCCATGCCACAGCTTTGCTCTCAGCCGCTAGCCCGTTGTCCCCTCCAGTGCAGAGGTAGACCTGGAGGTCATCCTCTACTGCGCTTGCACGAACACCAATGTGAATCAAGTCCACGTTGTCCAGAGTGTACTGCGCATATGCAGAAAAAGTTTCCAATACTGTCAAGGGATGTGTCCATAAAGTTAAAATGTATATTTAAAATAGACATCAGAGAACCAATGGGCTTACATTAAAATCCCAACTAAAATTCATCTAATAGATCCAATACAAAAATGTGGTAATTAAAATATAAAGGTTTTCCTGATTTTTTTCCTTTCTGTCTATGGGCTTGATTCACAAAGCGGTGCTAATAGTTAGCACGCTGGTGAAAAGCCCTTTATCACGCCTAAACTCAGTTTAGGCGTGATAAGTTTAGGTGTGATAAGTTTAGGCATGATAACTATAGCACCAACTGGGTTAGCACCGCAGTGCACAGCTGATCAAAAGTTTTCCGCTAGCAAAGTCTGGTGCACTTCGCATAGAGTTTAATGGCGCTGCTTTGCGTGCGGGACTTTGCGCGCGATCTAAACTTATCTAAACTTATCACGCCTAAACTTATCACGCCTAAACTGGCTTTTCACAAGCGAGGTGCAATGGTTATCACGCCTAAAGTCTCTAACTGAGTTAGCACCGCTTTGTGAATTGAGCCCTATGTGTTATTTTATTGTCTCTTTGTAACAAACTTATCTAGTGTGGTCTCTGGAGGCTGTTCTGATAGTGTGGAGCAGCTGGAGGAAGCTTCCTCTTCCTCTTTGGTCAGTCACATCCCCGACTCCCCTGTAGACGTGAATCAGCATATTCGCATCCCTGTCTCCCCTGTAGATGTGGGTCAGCATAGTCTCTCTAGAAGGACGCACACAACTCTGAGCTGCCTTTATAGGTTAAGGAGGCGTGTCTGAGGTGTGTTAGCTGATTCCTGCGGTCAGCTGACACTTGCTGCAAGGATATTGCTGATTGGTCTGATTTTCCTGGGGGCTTGGTCTGTGCTCTGTTCCTGCTATATAAACCCTGGGCATTCAGTTACTCACTGTCCGTTATAGCTATCAGGTCATTGAGCGCTGGACCTTGCTTTGCTACTCAGTTTGGTTAAAGTTCTGCTGAGATAGATATACTGTATATGCAGTGTTTGTGATATATATCTATCCTTAGTTAGTATTGTATATTGTATTATTGTGATTGTTCTCTGTGTATGACCCAGAAAGCCCTCCACTTTGATTAAAGTCTCATCCCTCTGTGCTACTGTCCTCTGATACTCGATATTGCTAGCCTAATGACCCTGTCGCTGCCTAATCCTTAACTGTACCTCAGCCATCTGACTTATGTGTATGACTCAGGCCTGTATAACGTTTTTGCACCTGTCTTAGCCTACTGTACTTTAGCCATCTGATTACCAGTGTATGATCCTAGCCTATTATTGACCTTGCTCTGCCTCAGTCCCTGTATACCGCAAATCTCTGACTTAACGTGTATGTCCTCAGTTGACAATCTGACCTTGATTATTGTATATTCAGTGTACACTTTATAGCCTGCATCAGCCAGCGTTACATTATAACGGATCATACCAATATTATGGAGGAATTACGCCAGGTGCAGATACTTGCGGCTGCCATTAGTCAGCTTAATACTACAGTTGCTGCTCAACAGGAGCAATTAATTCCGTTTTTACATCCTCCTCAACCTGCGCAACCTACAGGTCTTTCAGGGCAATCTGTAACTGTCTTTCCTAAAGAACCTAAAATGCCGCTGCCTGAGAAATGTTCAGGTTCCAGAGCCGATTTCAGCAATTTTAGAAATTGTTGTTTGTCATATTTTGAGGTCAGATCGAGGTCCTCAGGCTCAGAGTCAAAGAGAATTGCTTTAATCAAGACACTTTTACAAGGTGATTCTCAGACTTGGGCTTATGGATTGAAACCTGACCATGAAGCTTAGTCTTCCATTGACAAATTCTTTGAGGCTATGTCAGTGATTTTTTCCGATCCTGATATTTCTTCTACCGCAACTCGTAAACTTCGCGACTTACGGCAGGGTCGCCATACAGCGGAGGAATATGCCACTGAATTTAGATGCTGGTCAGTTTCTTCCAAGTGGGGGGAAGCAGCACTCCTTGACCAATTTCTGCTCGGCTTGTCAGATTCAGTCTATGATGCTCTAGTAAGCCATCCTGAGCCCAAAATTCTGGAAGAGGCTATTTCTCTGGCAATCCGTGTTGATAGACGGATTAGATATCGTCGGCAGGGTAGGCTGCACTCTTCTGTCATGTCTGGTTCTAGTTCTGTCAGTGCAGTTACTAACTCAGGTGAAGAACCCATGCAACTGGGGTATTCGTAGTTATCACCTTCCGAAAAACTTAGGAGACGACATGAGGGTTTATGTATGTATCGTGGATAGAAGGGACATTTTGTTCAAAATTGTTCTGCAAAAAAAACAGGTGGAAAACTCCTGCGCCTAGGTGTAGTTGGGGAATCTCACCTGGGTGAGCAGATTTTTCCCCTAAAAGTAAAGAAAATACTGTTGCCAGTTAATATTATTTGGAATAATCAATCTAGTCCTGCGCAGGCCTTTATTGATTCCGGGGCAGTAGGAAACTTTATTGATTCTGAGTTTGCTACTAGTTTGGGAATTCCAGCTCTCCCTTTACAGAATAAATTATATGTCACGGCAATTGATGATTCACCTCTTCAAAGTGGTCAGTCTATTGCCATTACTCCGGAAGTGTCTTTGCAGATCGGAGTGTTACATTTTGAGAAACTAACTACAATTTTTCATTCTCAGAATGCCCTCCAGCCTTTTGGTCCTAGGTCTCCCGTGGTTACAGGCACACAATCCACGGATTGATCGGTGCTCTTGTCAATTAACTAACTGGCCGACTCTATGCTCGGAAAAGTGTCTAAAAAAAAATGATTATTTAATGTTAAGATCTCGTCCGAGAAATTACCTTGTCATTGTTCTGCATATGTTGATGTGTTTTCTCCCCAGTCTGCCGACAAATTGCCTCCTCACAGACCTTACAATTGTCCAATTGATTTATTGCCAGGTACCATGCCCTCCCGGGGACATTTATATACTCTTTCCGGTCCTGAGAAACAGGCTATGAAAGATTATATTAAAGAAATGAAAACCTTGAAAAAGGTTTCATTCGCTCATCTACTTCTCCAGCAGGGGCAGGATTTTTCTATGTGGAAAAAAAAGATGGCGGATTACGCCCATGCATTGACTACCGTAGCTTGAACAAGATTACTGTGAAAAACAGATACCCTCTCCCCCTCATTGACGATTTGTTCTCGCAGGTATCTGGCGCTAGGATTTTCAGTAAATTGCACCTGAGAGGAGCATACAATTTAATCTGAATTTTTCAAGGCGATGAGCGGAAGACGGCTTTTAACACTTAAGATGGACATTACGAATACCTCGTAATGCCATTTGGCCTATGTAATGCCCTAGCCGTCTTCCAAGATTTTGTTAACAATGTATTCCGGGATGTTCTGGGTAAATTTGTGGTGGTTTATTTGGATGACATCCTAATCTATTCTAAATCCCTGTCAGAGTAAAGAGGGCATGTAAAAATGGTTCTTCAGAAATTCAGAGAGAGAATTCTTTGTACGCTAAGTTAGAAAAATGTCTGTTTGAAATTATGTAACCCAAAAAGGGTACCTCCGTAACTTCAGATTCTGGTTTATCTATGGATAAAAAGAAAGTTTTGGCAGTTCTAGAGTGGCCACAACCTGAGGATCTTAAAGCATTACAGTGAATTTTGGGATTTACCAATTCATTAAGAATTTCTCCACTCTGGTGGCCCCATTAACAGATCTCACTAAGAAGGGGGCTGATCCTTCCAACTGGCCGTCCTCGGCAGGGGTGCTCGGATACCACTTTTCAAAATCCGAATTGATCCGGATCCAGATACCCAGATATCCGGATCCAAATCGGATATCCGAATCCAAACTTTTTGGTATCCGAGTAAACTCGGATATCCGAACCCAATATCCTGGATATCCGGCCGGATTCGGATATCCGGATAGAAAACCGGAAGTGACCTGAAAATGGCTTAAAATGCTTCCAAAAGTCTCTTCAAATGGCAAAAAACTCTTTCGGAGGTCTCTCTCTCTCTCTCTTGATTTTTGCCATTGAAGGTGATTTTGTCTTCTACTCGAATATCTGAACTAACTATCCACCCGGATTTCGGATTTCAGATGGGAAATCCGAGTTTGTCGGATAGTGCTATTAGGATTTTAAAAAATATCCGAATTGCTATTCAAAGTTCGGATAGTGGAAAAAGTTTGAATTATCTGGGTAGTTCGGATACCCGAATATTGGATGAGCACCACTGCTTAGCATGTTCTTTGGTACATCATTAATTAACGGGGATTTCCTGAATACCCCCTGTGGTCACAGGTTGTACTGTCTTTATCACATGGCTTATTGGTTTGATATTCATAACAAACAGCCATCTACTTTAATACATTCTAAAATATATAGAAAGCAAACTTATTTACCTTATTATGTAAGTCTATCAGTGATCAACTCATTAATTAATAACTCTATGATCACTATACATGATCTCTATACAGGATTAATATATCAGTGTATAGCAGGCTTAGCTTCTGCAGTATATATCTCTGATGGGCAAGCCTTGCTAAACAGGCATTACAGCCAGATGTGAGTAAAGTCAGAACATTTCTCCAGCGTTATCTTAATACAAACATAACCTTGTACAGGGAACAGACAGCTTACTGAAGAAAATTACATTAAAGGGTACTCTAACCCACAATCTAACTGATTAAAGAAGAACTCTGCTTATAATCATAAAATCATGAAATTCACTCAAATAATCTGCAGAACAATTTAAAACATATATAATCAGCTTAAAGCAAGATGGAGATTATTTCTCTGCATTAATATGATTTTCTGCCCCCAGAGGACTTTTGTTTTTTTGTTTTATCCCGATCTCAGGTTCCCTTTAAAACTTCTTTTCAGGTTCCTGAATGCTCAGCACGTGTACTATAGTTCTGATTTACAGATTAAACAACAGTTACAAATAAAACAACGGCTTCAAAAGCCATGCAGAAAGTGTATTTCGGGACAATAAATACTGTATGTGTAATATGTGATACTTTGTGAATTATACGACAAAGAAAATAAAACAGGCTTGGCAAAATAAACTGCTGTGTGGCTGGTGATACTTCCATCTGTAAAAATCACCCTTTGTGTCTGACACATCCTATCAGTAACAGAAGAGTAACACACTCCTGTAGTGTAAATAAATAACATCTGTACCTGCCGCTATAAATCAATATGTATACAAATATTACAAAGAGACCCACCATGTGCATTCTAAAAAAAGATAAAGCAATCTGGCATTAATATACAGCATATGCTGAGATGCCAGATTTGTAGCTCTTCCACAGATTTCTCATTCCACGCTCCACAAATCTACCGTGCATTCAGCATAAGCTGAATATATAGCACGGCTTCCTAAGCATGTAGCAGCATAGAAATTTATCATTATTAATTAACCCTCCTAGCGGTATGGACAGAAATGTCCGTTCAAAAAAACATGCTGTGAACAGTATAAACATGCATACACATCAATACTCTCCTGCACTGTATACTAGACCCTTGCTTGACACATTTTGGCAAGTTACAGGAAAAAAAAAGTTTTAAAAATAAATTTTATCACTGTTTGCACAGAAATCTTGGGGAAATTGAACGCTGGGAAGGTTAAACAATAGAATCAAAGTTACTGGAAAGTACAACACGATCCTGCTAATTTTCTATGTGTAGATTGCTTTATCCAGAGACGCAGCATGAAATGGGCTGTGTGCGACCCACAATGGCATTATAGGAATTCACATAGAGATTGCTGGTGATGGCAGCAGTTATTGGCAGCTAATAGCTGGTCAGGCTGTTTTCATATATGCATAGATGATCAGCACAGAGAAATAATGTGTTATTGCTGGGCCTAATTAAAATAATAAAATCAAAAGTATTCTATATGTTTACAACACCGATTGTGGAGTCACTCCCCAGATTTTTAGACAAATACTGTAATATATAATGAGTGCAAATCTAATGATCAGGTGAACATATATCAACCCTGCATGTAATAACACTCTTCAACCACGTTCTTTGCCTTGAGCAGTTCCTCAGTGTACAAATATATAAAAATAATCTGTTCCTCTTAAAGCTTGAAGGAGACAAAAGGAGGCCGAAAGCCCAAAATAGTGTAGTATCTCAGTGACAATTAGTCAGGTGTGCAACAAAGTAATGGTTATACCCATGGGTCGACACAAAGGCAACCACTGGAAAGGCAGGTGGGGAGAATTAAAATCTGACCCCACTCAGGTTTAAGACGTCACTCTCTGTAGACAAGAAGGAATGGGGATACACCCCTCCACCAAGGGTGGACTAGACAATTTGTAAAGCAGTAACACAGAGGCGCCAAGTAGAGTAAAAACAATTAAAAGCTGTTTAAAAGGGGGAAGTTGGTGGACTCACCTCCCTCGTAGAAAAAAAAATGGACAATCGGACGTTACTCACAGTATAAAGTAACTTTTTATTAAAAGCTCCAAAGTTGCAACGCGTTTCACGAATCACAATCCCGCTTCCTCTGGCAAAATTTTTTGGAGGGTACAAAGTCGGGTCAATAGCCTGATTAAGCACCTCTGTTAGCAGAGGGGCTTAGCCAGGCTTTGACCTGACTTTGTACCCTTCAAAAATGTTTGCCTGATGAAGCGGGATTGTGACCCGTGAAACGCTTCGCAATTTTGGAGCTTTTAATAAAAAGTTACTTTCTACTGTGAGTAATGTCCCATTGTCTGTTTTTCCTTTCTACGAGGGAGGTGAGTCCACCAACTTCCCCCTTTTAAACGGCTTTTAATTGTTTTTACTCTACTTGGCGCCTCTGTGTTACTGCTTTACAAATTGTTCCTCTTAAAGGATACCATCCAATTATGTATACAAAATTATGCAGGACACTAAGTAGAGGCAGAAGACCCTTGGGGGCAGATCAGTAAAATGTTGCATGTTGATTGTCAGCTTTTGAAGGTGCTCCTATAGACTGCAATGAATCCTTGAGGCTGGGCACTGGGTGTTGATGCTTGCCTACAGTGTAGTACAGTGTTAAGGTGTCAGCTATTGGCTATGCGGTGATGAGGCTCAGCTACTATATAGTCAAGCTCTGGATATTGGCCCTGGGACTCAGTGGGTTAGTGTTAAAGGATAGGTAAGGGAAAACAGAAGTAATGGTCAGGGAGAGGAGGTTAGGATTAGGCATTAAGGAAGGACTTTACTTTGAAAAGAGAAGTTAGTGTTAGGTTTATACATAGGGCTATGTTAGGGTAGGGGCCAATTGTCAAGAACCGCAAGTGCCAATTCTTGATTGGATCAATCGCTCAGAGTCAGAAACTCGGTCTCGCTGTCGCTTTGTGCATAGATGCCCATATGTGGATTTGCAATCTATGAACTGACTAGCCAAGAGGAGTGTTCTGACTCCAAAGGATTCACCACACACATACATTTCAAATGCTTGCCACCACGTGCAAGTCAGCGCATGACTGTAACTATATTAACATACTGAGAACATTGTAACTTACCCCTTAGCTGGGAGCTGGATAGTGTAATTGTTAAGGGCTCTGCCTCTGACACAGGCGACCTGGGTTCGAATCTCGGCTCTGCCTGTTTAGTAAGCCAGCACCTATTCAGTAGGAGACCTTGGGCAAGTCTCCCTAACACTGCTACTGCCTATAGAGCGCGTCCTAGTGGCTGCAGCTCTGGCTCTTTGAGTCCGCCAGGAGAAAAGCGCCATATAAATGTTCTCTGTTTGTGTTTGTTAGTGTTAGGCATTTAGATAGGGGTGTGCTAGTGGACAAGGTTTACTGTCAGGTGTGTAGATAGGGGTATACATAAGGATGTTAAGAGAATGGATAATGTTAAGAGAATATAATGGGATTCATTTTAGGAGATAGGTTAGTGGTAGGTGGTAGGCAAGCCCATAGCAGAATATTATCAACACATTAACACACATCTTAACTATACACACCTCCTAGGAGGGCTCTCTTAACAAATAATTAGCCTGATTAGCCTGATCTGTGTCTCTGGGACTTAGTAAGAACTTTAATTTGACCTATGCTAACTCATCCAGTCTACTACCTCGGCAGCTGGCCTCGGTTGTCGGTCAGGTGCATTCTGTTTCCCCTGATCATCCTTGAGATGTTTCTGCAGCTTAATTTGAGTCCATCGTTGGTAAATTCAGTTGATTGGACTTGATTTGGGAAGGCACAAAGTCCCACAGTTGACAGTTCATGTCAGAGCACAAACCAAACATGAAGTCAAAGGAATTGTCTGTAGAGGTCTAGCTTGACACTTGCAACAAGGGGCAACCACATAACTATTCTTGGCAAGTGTGCTTTTTAGAGTTCTTTCACACAACTGATAATTCCTTTAAGAAATGTATGAAGTTAATTTCAAGACCCAAATATGCACTGCTGATTAGCATAACTAAGAAGACCTGAATAACATAATTAAATAGCTGGTGCTGTTAATATGCAAACTCAGCTATTAGTGTTTTGGTCTGTTTTGATTGGGGTCACTCTTTTTTTTCTGGATTTCTAGGACAATATTCCAATCTGTAAAGACCTAAGCTATACATAAACAGTTTAATGTTATATTAACTGGCTACTCACCTCCCAAAACAACTACAGGAAGAATTTGGTATATGGGTTCTGTAATTTTGGACCAGTAAGGTGTATCTGTTTTTAAGAAACATAATAACAGTATAAAACCTATTAATTTGTTATTGGTGCCTGCAATACAAAAGTGAGGGAGGAAGAAGGTGGCTTGCCTAGAGCACCAAAATGGCCAGAAAAGGCCCTGCTCTACAAGTAAACGTGTTTGCTCAAAAACTGCAATATTGATTTGGTGTTTTGTTGATGCTACATAGCCATCATACTGCAGTATTGATAGTATGTGAAAGTAGGTGTTCCTGATGAGTCATAATTGCCGAAACATGTTGGGCGGAGCATGGATGTGGAAGTGAGAGCTACAGCAAAGTGTGTGGATTGGCATACATGAATGGAAAGCACACCTGTCCATGGTGGAGAGACAGGAAAGAGCCAGCCAGTGCCCAACAGACAAGGCCAAGCCTGTGATAAAACTGTAGACGAATGTTAAAGCAACAACTCTGTGAGTGCAAAAGGGTTTTAAAGTTTTAATAAACAGTATGATTTTACGCTATAAACAGTTTTTCTTTCATACTTAGGTTCATGCCGATACCATATATTGAAGATAAGTGTGCAATCTTTACTATTGAAGAGGATAAAAAGGTGACTTAAGGCATCTATCAGCACTGTAATCGGAGTTGTGGGGGGCAGCCCTAAATGTTCCAAAGCATGAATTGATCTGTATTATAGGTCTTTCCATCTGGTGAGTGATACCACCTTGGGTGGGGTGGTGGTGATATTCTCTAAGTACTGCTATGGAAGACACATCATAATAAATACTGGGAGTGGGACTACCTACCATTTAATTTTGTTGATATGGGGACTTATACTGCTGTGCAGCGCTCTCCTTCTAAAGATCTATAACACTGCAATATTGCTTTGGTGTTTTGTAGATGCTACATAGCAATCATCATACACAGTCTAATTCCATCCACAAGCTGACCCAGAAGAAGCACATTATGCAGTCTGATAATAAAGATTTGAATTCTGATTATATTTAACTTTGATCATCTGGACTTGAAGGGTTTGAGGTTTCTAAATGCTGCTGAAGGAAAATTCATGTCTTGTTAAATCTCTGTAAATGTCCTATTTCTTATTTTTAATAAGGAAAAGTTTACATTTATTGAAAGCTTAATTACTGCAGCCTATTTCAGATTTGGGCTGACATTCAGTGGCAGATCCACTTGACATCGTTTCACAGATAACTTATTTGGCCTTTGTAGCAGGGATTGTATTAACTCATAAATAAAAATAACATGGCACGACTGATTAGAGCACAAACATGGCATTATTCCTTGGCTGTGACACGTGTTGAATAACAATGTTTGTCCCCGTAGACGCGGCAGCTTGTGGATGTCAGCATGCAGTTTCCGCTTTTCATATGCAACATTTCCATTAAATTTAATCAAGGATCGGGCTGCTAACGAACACCTTCGAAAGGTCAATGGCTTTTTCTTTTTTTGCCCCACGGTGATTCATTTTAGCCAGTGATATTTAAGTTTTGTGGATTCTTGCAGATTCTGAAAGCATGGGCAGACTCCTGTTGGCTACTGATACAGATAAAGCTGTTTGGAGGAGCGTGAGGGAATACAGCTTAATGTATGCAAAACCTCATTTGCGCAGTGGAATCAATCCAATGCCAGTCAGGCACAATAGGTATATTCCACAGGGCAACCGTGAACCCGTTGCCACCTAAATATAGAACAGATAGAAGCAATTGCTGGTAGCGGATTACAAAAAAAAAAAAAAAAAGACATTGGATGTACTAGAAATAAGGTCTTAGCTTTTCATTATTTCCATTTCACATAACAATATAGTACAATATAGCGTGCAGCGACCAAAGTGGCAAAGTGATTGAGCTTAAATTAGGGGCACGGTTATTTCATTAGATCTAGCCATACACTTGAGTAGTATTGCAATTCTTTTTTTTTTTTCTTAGAGTGCTTTTTACAAGCTGTGGATACTGGACAGCAGATGAGTGACAGACAAGGAAGAAAAGGCTACAGTATGAAATAACAAGGCAGTAATGAAACACAAGGCAAGCAAGTAGATGTACAGGAAATTTCAATCCTAAGTAGATGGGCTTTACGGAAGTATTTGTAGACATGTGTAGCTATACATATGGAAATAATACATTTCTAGCATGCAGCGCAACCCTTTGCATTATCCAAGGTTTCTAAAGGTGTAGGTTTTTTTTATCGTGGTTAAACTCAATAGACAGGCAACTTGTTGGCTTATGGAAGGCTGAGCTACGGATTGGGCTGTCTCAACAGATAAAGCAAAGTAAGAAATTTGGAACATCATTTGAAAAAACCTTTTAGGGCCTGTGTCCACTAGACCTGGATCACAGCCATTTTCCATATGCAATTTCAGATGCAGAAATGCAGGCTATTGAAATCAATAGGCTGCAGCTGGATCACGTGCAGAAAAAATGGGGCAAGCTGCAGATTTCAGTAGAACGCACCTGAATCCCTATAATATGCATTGCGGATTTGCATCAGTGCAGGTGCCGTGTCCGTTTTGGGAATGGATTCGGCATCACTGTGGAAACCTGCCATTAATATATATAGCTCTAAACTGGAAGGATTGTTTTGTAAACCTTCACTCTAACTAGAATGGAATGTCACATTAAAAGGAGAAAGATCAGTATGATGACTAAAAAATTCACATTTTTGAAAGGAACTTAGAAATGCCAAAAGAAGCATACCTTCAAATTATGGGATCTCCCAGCAGAACCCTGTATTCTGTACCTTGCTCTACCATGGTGCCCCCTTATTGGATTAATTTAACAAGAGTTGCCGCTCTAGTCACCATAATGAAAACTGTGACCACCCATATTCACTCCCCACAATAATTGACACCATCCAACATCTCCATATAACAAGCATGGCCACGTTTCTGTCCTCTCTTCCTGCATAGCGAATGCTGCCACCAACATCCCTTCTCCTTGCAAAGCAGGTGTGGCTTCTGTACCATCAGTGGTGTAATTATCGGGTAACCAGCCTTACAGTCATGGGGAACCTGGCGGGGATAAGGGACTCAGAGGATCACAGAAGGGGGACCTGGTGTAGGAGTAGGAAGGAATAAGTATGTTTGTGTTTTCTCATCCGGGGCTACTTATCAACACTGTGGCATTCCCACTGCATTCCTTACGGTCTGACGCGCGTTGCATGACTTACAGAGAAATTCAGACCAAGAGGAATGCAGAGAGGACAGTGACATCTAGTGGCTGCAGGGGGAGTGGAGGAGAAACCCAATGGAGGAAGTGGTAAGCCCTGTCACTGCCACAACTCTGATCTGCAGGCCTGGGTGGCGGAGCCAGGGGAGCATAGTAAGGAGGCCCCAATAAAGAAAGGAAGAAGTCCAAGCCCCTCCTCCCCATTGGGCAGCAGGGTAATGTGGGATTGAATGTAGAAAGGGGGCCTCCTTAAAGCTTTTCAGGGGGCCCTATCAGTACAGGCCTAGTAATGCCTCTGTGTACCATCCAACTAAATAACAGGCACTGCCTACATACCTCCAATCAGAAGTGTGGTCACTACTCATGTTCCCTCAACCAAAAATAATTAAGCCTCTATTCCTCCAGCCCCTTCCCCCCTTCCCAGATATGGAATAGTTCAGCAGAGCTGTAATTATATTACCTGCTTTTGCATCTGAATTTTTCCTTCTTCATGCATTTGCCTGCTCTGAATCCTCTCTTTTTTTTCCTGAAACTCCCTGCTTGTCCCCAGGACAGGAAAGAGTTAGATCAGGTGACTGCATTGAAAAGAAGTAGACCTTATGCAAGTTCAGGAGATATAATACCAGCTAAACTATTCTTCAGTTTTGTGGGCAGGTGACAGCTGTCGAGGAAGTTCCAGAGCTCTGGATCACGGGGAGGGAGTTCTGGATCAGAGTAAGGGAGGAACAGGCCTCCCTGGACCCTTCCTCATTCCTGTAATTTCAAGTTTAAAAGTTTAATTTAGTTCTAAGTTTTATTTACAGGTTTAAAGGATACTGCAGCCGAAAGGCTGCTGAGAGATAAAACCTGCAATGTGTAGGGAAAGAAAAGTACATACTCACCGCTCCCCTCGCTCCCTGCCGTCGGGTCCCGCTCGTCAGCCACAGCTCCTGGTACTGGCCGACTCTCCTGACCCCTGACCCGGACATACTGCGCCGCGCATGCGCAGTATGTCCTGTAATCTTTGCTTTTGGCGTCGCATCATGATGCCAGAAGTATGGACACTCCCCCGCCTCCTGCGTGTGCGGTCCAGCGGCTCCACTTTAAAGCTTTATAGTGGAGCCGCTGGAGTGCACACGCAGGAGGCGGGGGAGTGTCCGTACTTCTGGCGTCATGATGCGACGCCAGAAGCGAAGATTACAGGACATACTGCACATGCACGGCGCAGTATGTCCGGGTCAGGGGTCAGGAGAGTCGGCCAGTACCGGGAGCTGTGGCTGACGAGCGGGACCCCGAGAGCAGGGAGCGAGGGGAGCGGTGAGTATGTACTTTTCTTTCCCTACACATTGCAGGTTTTATCTCTCAGCAGCCTTTCGGCTGCAGTATCCTTTAAAGCAGCAGTGTCAGCCATACACATATATAAGCAGATAACTACTGGTTCTCCTACATTACAGATGTATTGTACAGTCCACGTTTTTATTTCAGTGACTTTTATATAGTAAATAAAGAGAATTCTGTTTCTGGCATTTGCCATGTTGATTCCCTCTGACTGAAGCCAATCCTGTTGTTATTTCCTCCCTTACTTTTTTCTCTCCTAGCATCTGTACTGTCATAGCTAGCTTGCTTTGTAAACACATTGGCCTCAATTCTGGTAGCTATGTGAGGTAAATATTTATTTGTAGGTAAAATACCTCATGAGGTATTTTCCTCTTCTTTTAGCAATTCTGAAAGATTTTTCTCCATTTCCGAACATGAGGTAAAACATGAGGTAAAACATGAGGTAAATGCATGAAGTGAGGTAAAACATGAGGTATTTCAGTGGTAAGCCTGCAGTGAGTGAGGATAGTCTTTGGAAGATGTTGTTGTTTTTTAGGGGGGACAGTGTATTTGATTATGTAGCAACCTATGAAAAGTATATTTATAGGCATCCCTTATAAAAAATAAAAAAATCCAGTAAATATTTGAAGTTTTATTTCTCCTATTCTTTTCTATTACACAGCCTGAATAGGAACTCCACTAAAAAAGCAATAGGAACTCCACAAAAAACTGCAAAATGCATACAAATTGACTTTACCTCCAGGTACAGGCAGGTCTCAAACTGATCGTTAAATTATGTGCTACCATGCCCCCTAATTTCCATGAGAATAGCTATTTTTGGTAAATTAACTCATGAATTACCTCATAATTTACCTCATGAGGTAAACCATGACTAAAACCTACCAGAATTGCTAAATGTCATTACTTCATGAGGTAAATTACCTTACATGAGGTAATTTGTTTGATAACCCTACCAGAATTGAGGCCATTAGGAGCACACAGTGAGGTGCAGGAATGGGGGAGGGATGATGACAAGCTTCCCTCTCTCGTCAGCAATTGCAAAAATAGAGCCAGGCTGACTGAGATAAGATTTATTACAGCAGAAACATTTCTGAATAGAATGGAGTGCTTGCAATGCAGGGTAAAGTTGCAGGTAGCATAATGAACACAGTGCAGAGGGTAAATGGAATTTGATTTTGTGGCTGACAATCCCTATTTTTGTTAGTGTTACACTTTTGCTGCATAATTAAACTGTGTTTTAAACTTCTAGAAAGTGTAAGGACCGTCTTTAGCTTATTGTAGGACTTCTTATTGCTGTCAGGCAAGGGTTAGTATCAACTGCATGGAAACATATCCTTAATGCTTTTAACATTTCACATTAGTATATTTTATTACATGCTTGGAGACAATTTGATTGCAGTGAGTTGATGTATTTTAAAACTATAGCATTTAGAAGGTAACTGCTCTAGTTATTGCTATCAATATTTTCTGTGTTTTTGTCAAACAGCTAGCTGCATTAAAAATTATTCATTCAACCATAAAACATATCTATATACCCAAATATTTAAATAGAAAAACAGGTAATGAGTATTTGGGGATTGGAACATGTTATGCTATTTGTTTAAGTAACAGAATTTCATTTTAAAGCCTTAAATGTATTATGCGTCACTGAATTTCACATTTGCTATGATAGGAATATGAAATTGATAGTCTGGAGGCTACGGAAAATAAAACTAGCCAACTCTGCATTTTCTTTTAATCTGCAGTTTCATTAAAAAGGCTGTTTAAATCTTATTTTCCCAACAGAAAATGCAGAAAAAAAAGAATAAAAAAATAAATATCCATTACAGTTCTCATTAATAAAAGGCAATATCCTAGCAAATTACTCTAATTAAAATAAACGTAAGAAATAAGTAGTAGACTACCGAATGTATAACCAACCTAAGAATACCAGTCTAATGACCTAGAAAGAACTCATGTAATTTAATGTAGGTAGATAGTATTCCAATGCCTATGCATGATTTGATAGATATTGCTGTGAATGTGGTATTTTCAAGCTCGTAAGTTACTCTCCATATTCATTTGGCACTTAAATTATGGGGGAGCTCAAAATTGGAATATTCTAATCTTTTTGTAGCGATCAATGCAAATTAATAAAAACTGAAGTAAAGTGAAGTCATTTTCTCGTACTATGTGCTTATAATAAATAACCTTTAACCACTTCAGCCCACGGGTTGTTTTCATCTCATGGATAAGAGGAATTTTCACATTTCAGCGCTCCTTCCTTTCATTCCCCGATAAATATATTGTGTAAACATACCCGAGGTTTCCAGCAGGGCTATAGGGTCCTTTCCACATGGGATGCAGCTAAACACCAAAGCAGCACAATCCCCCTGTGTTACTTCACTCACAACATCAAACATAACAGAAAAATAATTTAATCCAAACAAATAACTGTCATATGACGGCAGCCCCAAGCCGCCCATGAGACAGGGTGAGGTAGGTTCCTCAGGCGGTGGAAGTGAGGGGGGCGGCACCCACCTGGCTCTGTGTAGGAGGGCGCAGAGCTGGAGGGGCTAGCAGCGAGGAAGGGGGGAAGTGGGCACAGCACTGGGGAGGGGGTCCCCTGGTCCGCGCTTCTCTCCCAGCTATCAGTGCTGTGTATAAGTGTCAGCCAGGCAGCGGGCGGGGAAGCAAGGACTCACCTCCTTCCATTCCAGCACTGCATTCCACTGCTAGCTCATCACTTCCTGCAATGCCACCGACTTTACTGCAGAAGTACAGTGAGCGCCATTGCAGGAAGTGATGTGAGCGGTGGAACACAGTGCTGGATCTTGAAAGGAGGTGAGTCATTGCTTGCCGCCCACTGCCTGGCTGATATTTATTCACAGCGCTGATAGCTGGAGGGGAAGTGTGGACCGGGGGGACCCAGGTGAGGGAGGGGGGGTCCGAGTATACTACCTATTGGGGGGTTAACACCACCAATATAGCAGAGATTCTTGAATCCACATATCCTCAGTTATATGAATAAATGAGTCCCTAGATTGTAAGCTCGCAAGGGCAGGGCTCTCACCCTTTTGTGTCATGGAATGTTATTAATTTAATTGCTTGCACACTGTTAGACATTTATACATTTTAGTCATCATGTTAAATCAAATTGTAATCAGCAGTGCTGTACCTTGTATCAGTGTATATATTTGATGTACAGTATATCATTGTCTGCATCATTATGTATCCCTTGTTTGTTTTCTTATATTATACAGCGCCACGGAATATGTTGGCACTTTATAAATAAATAATAATAATAATAAGCCGTAGAAAGTCACTAAGGGTCACTACCCACATGGTTTTTGTCAACTTCAGGTTTACTTTAAGGGATGCATGATTCTCCTCTATAAATAGATTTGAAGGTATCACATTTTTTTTCAACATTTTCTAAAATGATTTTCACCCGCATCTTTATCACTTGTACAATTCTTTCCTTTGCTCTGCTCTCTCTCAGAACTGAGAAATCTGAAAGACTCATTGCTTGAAATAATCTCCAAAGATGTGAGTACAAGTTCAAGGCTCTGGTCCGGTAATTGCTTTCTAATAAATGTCAGCAAAACTTAATGATATTCAGTCTATTTAGAAAGGCAGAGTTTATTACAAAAGTTCACTGTACTCATGTCTCGATGCAATGGGATATTTGTTCAGAGTACTAATATTTCATAATAGATCAGACTTGAGAAGGTGTAGATAGTGAATACACAACCTTCCACTCAACCCTTTTTTTCTTTCAGTCTTAATAGACTTTCTGAGCAATGGCCAGCACCAACATAAAGAATAGGTGGTTTTACAGTCTTTCTTAGATGTCTATGGTAATCAATGGTATATTTAAGATAATAATAAAACATAATTGTTTTGTATGCTACTATCACAGTTTTTACACACTGGCTATTTCACCCTTCATAGATTCCTAACCGGATTGATTTCAGTATATGGTTTGTTATGAATATACTTTTATAATGTAAACATATCAATAATGGGAATAAGTGGGCATCATTATACATGCATATACTATATATTTGTTGTTCTAGGCACTGTGTTTTGACCTGAGGAAGTGGGCTAGTACCCATGAAACGTGTTGTATATTTTGTGTTTTGGATAAATACTTTTCCAGTACTACTGGTATTTCTTTTTTTTTGTTTTCATCAGGAGAGGAAAGAGATTAACTCTCATCCTTATTTTAACTATTAGAAGGTTATATATAATTTTACACTTGGGTGCCTCCTTCCTTACGAGTGGCCAACACCAATGTTCACTACTCAGGATTAGGTAGAATATGGTGGTAAGGGAAATATTTTATGTTCAGTGCAGTTTTTTAAATAAAAGATTATGCATTTATATATACCTACTACTTCTAAGCTGCACTACTGTAATATCTCATGAGGAGGACAAGACACTATCTTTGGAGACAAAGTACACTAGCTCCTATAGCTTCCTTAGCAGATAAAATATATTATTGTCTGAGTGCTGAATTTATGAATCTTGTATTTACATGGGACTGAAAGGCACAAAGGAAGGTGGACATTTTTACACGGAATCTACAAAGAAAAAACTTGAAGAGAATTCAGATATCGATTCAAAATACTCCCCTCACAGCATCAGTTTGAATAGTTTAAAGTTAAAGAGCTGTGAGGCAGTAGGTCCTGTGTGGATTATTTCACAGAACAGATTCTCCAAGCAAGCATTAGCATCTTACTTGTAGGTGTACTAAGAAAAGTGCCGTACTTGTCAAATGAACACAAAACAGGCAGCTGTGAGATAAGTGAAATAAACTAACGCTGAGAATGTAGTTAGAAACTAAAGTTTAATAGAACTTCCAATGGCAAATAAGGCAAATGTACAAAATATCTGCTTCCAAAATAATTCTATTGACTTTTTTCCAATCCCAGAAAAAGTACACTTTTTTTTATTTATAGCTGTGGAACAGTTCAATGTAACAAAATAGAAAAACGTTCAGAATCTCACGATTTTAGACATTATTTTTCATTGACTTGGTATGCACAATTATTTGTTTCCATTTCAGACCTGAATGATTAAAAAAAATCCCATAACAACTTTCCATACCCATATAGTTGCAGTTATTATTATTACTATTATTTTTAATATTTTTAGTACCAAGGGGTCGAACAGGTTGCAATTCTTACTTTTCTAATGCCTGGTATACACGATGCAATTTTACTGTCAAATCGATGGGAAATTTCCCACTGTTGGATTATTTCCAGCATGTCCGATCTGCTTCTGATTGAGAAAAGGATAGATGGAATGAAATGAACAAACACGAAAAAATTCTAAATACAAACTTATGAAAATGTTCAAGGCATTAACAGAAGGCTTACATTGCGGAAGGGGTTTAATGACCCCTTACTTAATATGATTAACTTAACTTCATGAACTTCAAAAGCCTGGTGGACTTTATATGTTCCTGCATGAGTTCACTGGCTCCAGCCTACTGACCACCTAACTTCTAGTAACCAGTAGAACTATCATTTCATGTTTACTATTTACCTACATACCGTGTTTTACTTAAAGTGGACCCAAATTAAAAATACAAGATTTCACAAATAAAATGTATTTTCTAACTTATAATAAAATAGCAGCCTTTTTTCAGCTGCATGATAGCAAATATAAAATGTTTTACATTTATTGGAGGAACCCCTCCTTTCCTTTCATATTGCCGGGACAGAATCCGGCAGATTGGAGGTAGAGATAAAAAACAAAAACAAAACACAGGCTGCTACTGATGTCACCGAGGAGGTGATCTCAGCTTGTGTGAGATTTCACATAGATGACGCCCCTGTGAGGGAGGGTAGCTGATGACAAACACACCCATGATCTAAAACCTCCTACTAAGCTCAGAAGTAATGGCTGCCACCTGTATAACCCTAGTTATGAAAAGAGAAGGGTGAAAAGCATGCACAGAAATGCTCATAGGCTTGAAGGAGTGTTTATTTATCTTTGTATGTGTCAGAGTCAGGGCCGGCCCGCCCATGAGGCGGGGTGAAACTTTTGCCTCAGGCGGCACTTCTGGGGGGGCGGCACCCACCCGTCCGTGGGTGTGAGGGGCCGCCGGAGCTGGAGGGGATAGCGGGCAGGAAGGGGGTATTGGGCCTAGTGGCGGGGAGGGGGGTCGGACCCCCCCCTCACCTGGGTCCCCCGTCCTCCGCTCCCCTCCAGCTTTAAAAAGTTGAGTGGCTGGCTGGCTGGCTGCAGCTGTAAGAGGCAACGGGCGAGGATCACTCACCTCTTCCTCGTTCCAACGTGCGCTCCACTGACGTCACTTCCTGCGGCGTAGCAGGAAGTGACATCAGTGGAGCGCAGGCTAGGCTGGAACGAGGAAGAGGTGAGTGATCCCCGCCCGTTGCCTCTTACAGCTGCAGCCAGCCAGCCACGCAAATTTTTAAAGCTGCAGGGGAGCGGAGGACGGGGGACCCAGGCGAGGCCCATTATCCCCTTCCTGCCCGCTATCACCTCCAGCGCCGGCGGCCCCTCACACCCACGGCTTGGGGGGGGGGGGGGTTTGCTTAAAGCTTGCCTCAGGAGGCAAAAAGTCTAGGGCCGGGCCTGGTCAGAGTGGTGCAACTAAATATTTTGAATAAAAAAAAAGGTTTGGGTCCGCTTTAAGCTAACATCTAGAAATACAGTGGGATGCAAAAGTTTTGGCAACCTTGTTAATCGTCATGATTTTGCTGTATAAATCATTGGTTGTTACGATAAAAAATGTCAGTTAAATATATCATATAGGAGACGCACACAGTGATATTTGAGAAGTGCAATTAAGTTTATTGGATTTATAGAAAGTGTGCAATAATTGTTTAAAGAGAACCTGTACTGAGTAAAATTATTTAAAATAAACACATGAGGTAACTTCAAATGAACATTACATAGTTACCTTGCCATCAGTTCAGAGAAATTTAAAAGAGGAGGGAAACTTACAATTGTCCCCCTTAAATACTCTTTCTTATAATTGGATTCACCTGTGTATGTAGAAGGTCAGGGGTCACTGAGCTTACCAAGCCAATTTGAGTTCCAATAATTAGTTCTAAAGGTTTTGGAATCAATAAAATGACAACAGTGCCCAAATGTATGCACCTGTCTAATTTTATTTAAACAATTATTGTGCAGTTTCTGTAAATGCAATAAACTTCGGTTCACTTCTGAAATATCACTGTGTGTGTCTTCTATATGATATATTTACCTGACATTTTTTATCGTAACAACCAATGACTTACACAGGAAAATCATGACAATTAACAATGTTGCCCAAAGTTTCGCATTCCACGGTATGCCTGAAGAAGGAGACTAGATCCCTGAAAGCTTGCATAATACAACTTTATCAGTTAGGCCCGGTTCACACTTGCGTTGCTTTGCGGACTGCAGCCGGACCGCAAGGTCCGCAAACGGAACGGACGATTAAGGGTCCATTGTTAATCAATGGACCCGTGAGCACTCGTCCGTTCCTCCAGATCCGGATGCGGTCTGCGGTCTGGCCCGCAGTCTGGAATTTTCCAACATGCTCCAATTTTCCGGACCGGTCCTCCGTCCACCGCCACCGGACCGGATCCGGACAAGAAATCCAGCACAACAGCAACTGAGGGGAAACGGAAGTGCACAACACACTTCCGGATGAAAGCCGGACGTCCTACCCCACTTCCTGTGGGGTTCTCTATGGTGCAGGCGGCCATGTGGATGTACCCAGCGCTGGACAGCCCCCAGCCTCTCCACAGCCACCCCAGAACACAGTGGAGGACGGAAGGACCCGACCATCCAGACGCAGGGCCCCGTGGGACGAGGAGGATGATGTCCACACAGCAGGCTCTCGCCAAGAAGGACTCCAGCGCTTTTCCAGACCTTCCATGCCCCTTTTTGAAAATGGAAATGGATTCAGGACACTTGAAGAACGGAAGAAGATCCGGATGAAAATTGAATGTGACCTGACCGGATCCTGATGGCCTCCTGATGGTGAACGGATGTTCTCAGAACGGCCCGGACCGGAACGGACCCGTGCCACCGGTAAGTATTTTATCAAAACGCAAGTGTGAACCGGGCCTTAGCCAAACAAATTATGTTGGTAGAGAAAACAAAGTTTTGTAAAAATAATACCTTTTTAATGGTACGGGAACTCTTTTGCTACTATAATGCGTTTGAGAACATTCGTTTTTGCATGTCTATATTTTTTAGTATATATTCTGATGTTTGTGAAAAGGAGTATACTCATGCCCATTGGCCTTAATGTATTTTGTGAAGTTGTTTTTGCATGCCCATGAAACCTTCACAGAAATGTAAAAAGAAAAGAACAATAGCCAAATTTACTACTATTGCTATGTATCAGGCAAAAAAAAATCCACCATGAACCACACCAGACACACCAGTCAGTAGACATAAAATTGCAGCATGGGCACCTTATAAATGGACATACATAGACTATGCAGTGCAAAACCAGCTTCCTCTGAAAATAACATGACATTATATCGCATTATATCACTGAAATCTTGTAAATAATTATCACTATGGAAGGGCTAAATCTTTTCTAAGTATACTAAATCTGCTCTCTTCTACTGTAGCAAGGACTCTAATGCATCACAATATTATACTTTATCATATAATTGATGCATACTTATCTCGGACATGATTTTTATCATAGTCTCTTGCAAAAATGATGATGTAGTAGGAGTGCAGTCAAGAACACAATTATCTTTCTATCCATCCATAATTTCTTAGCCTCCTGGGGTGATCTCATTATCTTACAATCTATACATTAGGAAGCAATCCCCTTCCAAATCCTTTCTTTCTATGAATTTCAGAAATCATTGACATTCTGTCTTGTAGATAATCTGAACAGGAATTGAAGTCGAGCAACAAACAGTCATTACAGTGCATTTGTATGAGAAAGCACGTTTCATTGGAATTGTGTGGCAACTGAGAGCATTAGAGATCTTGAACATTGTTATACAATAAGCATAAATGTGAAAAGTAGGCAGGCCGTTAAATATTCAATAAATGCAAAATGTCTCACCTGCCTAAAGATTTGCAATTGTGTCCCTTATTCCAGTGATTCACATATTCCAGTAACAAAGAACAGTCGTGTTTCAAGGAAGTGTGGGTAAAAAGTTTGGTCACAAAATGAATTTTCTTGCCACGTGCCAACAATAATTTGAGATATATGTGGACATTTCTAGTAGTTCAATCCCAGCAAAATGTTATATGTATTTTTTTGTTTGTTTTTGTTTAATCACAATGCAGACATTACAGTATAGAACAATGCATTTAATATTTCCAATAAAACCCAGTACATCCACTCCATAGAATTACAAATAAGATGATAAGAGATACAATTGAACCAGTTTTAGTTTAATATGTTTGCAACCAGTGAAGCGTACGTATTAACACACCGCCGGTGAGCTGGGTACAGGTTGAGCCAAATGCTCCCTGGTGCTGCTCAAAGCCCCAGCGACATTAACCCTCCTGGTGGTCTAATGTTTTCCGCCAGGAGGCAGCGCAGCAGTTTTTTTTTTTTAAATCATGTAGCGGGCCAAAGGCTCGCTACATGATAGCCGCATCCCCCCCCCGCCCGCTTCGATCACCTTCGGCGATCTCCGATCAGGAAATCCCGTTCAAAGAACGGGATTTCCTGGAGGGCTTCCCCCATCGCCATGGCGACAGTGCGGGAAGACGTCACCGACGGGAGTCCCGATCCACCCCTCAGCGCTGCCTGGCACTGATTGGCCAGGCAGCGTACGGGGTCTGGGGGGGGGGGCGCGGTGGAGCAGATAGCGGCGATCGAGCACTGGCCGGCGGCGATCGGTGTGCTGACGCAGCTAGCAAAGTGCTAGCTGCATTCAGCAAAAAAAAAAAATTAAGCAAATCGGCCCAGCAGGGCCTGAGAAAACCTCCTGCGCGGCTTACCCCGAAACGTAGCCAGGAAGGTTAAATACTATTTCCCCTCCGAGCTGAAGCAACTTGGAAGGAGATGTAATTCAGGGTCTGGAGATCACCTAATCCCTGAATTACTCTTGCGCCGGGCACAGCATAGCACTAGTGCTATGATGGCACCTAGATTTGGCGCTCGCCGCCAAAAATATCCTATTTTGCCAGTCAATTTTCTACCAGCATGTACTTTGGTGCACATAAAATGAGATGACTGGTTCTGTCTCAGTGCTTATTACAATTATCATGAAATGCTTACTATCAGTGCCACCTAATTAAAATACAACAATTCTGTCAACATTCCAATGATGCAACAAAACTGAATCCACCATTGCCCATTACTTTGACACTGCATAAGGAGTCAAACACTATACTGAATGTATAACTATATATATGACTAACCAAGAATAAAACTACTTTAATCAAATATGAGTTTATATGATATGCTAAGTAAAATGTATTGCCTGTGAGGCAATGCGTCCTTATGTGATGATACAGGAAACAACTAAGAAACATAAAGATGAAATTGATATGTGAAAACCAGCTTTCCTTATCACTTCCATAGTGATAGTGAGCTTGAACATAAATCATACAAATGAGACCTCATTGAACACAATAACAAAACAAAAGTGAGAGGTGACAAGTATATTATTTGTCAATTAATCACCATAAGTGCCATTATTAGTGACCCTAAACAAATACAATGAGCTGCATCCTATTCTAAACCAATCATCATGAGTGCAAAGCGGTGCTGACAAAGTCAAACACATATGGTCCATATGCAAAATCACTTTTTCTCCAAATGTTTCCCCAAGGTGATATTTTCACACCTTGTTATAGAATTCCTTTTAAACCAACAGCAAAATAGAAAGTACTCACAATAATTTTATAATACCTTTTCACCCACTTCTGGATACATTTTCAATTGTAAAATGTTTATTTTAAAGAGAATATGAAAATTATCTCCTAAGAGGTTTTCCCTAAGAGAAAAAGTTAATTGCAAATGGGCCATCGTGTTCTTATAAAACAACCTGCATGATTGCAGTGCACTATAAGACTAGAAATAATTGGTATCAAGTGTAATCAATAATATATAATGGTTTATTGTATCAAAAATAGGGATTTAAAATCAAACATAGTAACATCTTGAAGAGATGTTGCAGAGTTTGCCACACTGACATTCCTGGCTGGCCAAAAATCATGCACACATCCACTCTCAGCACATTCAAAATACCCCCAAACAGCCTAATTGAACTCTGCGCTGCACATAGATATATCAGTAGATAAGATTCAAATCAAAACTATGGGTGGCCACAGTCTTGCTTAGACCACAATAGGGTCGCATACTATATGTCCACATGTGTAAGGGCTAACGCCTCAAAGCATCATAAGCACAAATCATAAAATGGAAGGTGAGGCAAGTGTGTCACAGGATGGATCTCACCCACAGTCTGTTGCCTTTCTACTGCGCTCCAGGTCCTTATCTTCTGGCATGTCTGGGGGTTACGTTGGGGCTCTTCCAGATAATCACTGGGGAATTGTTCAGCCGGCACTGTGTAGCATGGACCAGCGGCTGACTGGTGTCTCAGTACAGCCTGCAGCACGGTCTCCACATTTCCTCTTAGCCGGTGCTACTGCCCACAGAGGCTCACGGGTTTGGCTCTGCAGTGCAACCAAATAAACCATCAGTAAATAAACACACTGTAGCTGTGCACAAATAAGGCATTTATCAAGTAATTGTAGTTTTCTTGTTTGTTTTTAAAGTGCATATCACAATAAACTTGATTTTTGCAATACTATATTATTATTATTATTATTTTTTAACTATTATTTTTTTTGTATTTATATAGTGACAACATCCGCAACACTACACAGAGTGCATATTCATGTCACTAACTGTCCCTCAGAGAAGCTCACAATCAAATCCCTGCCATAGTCATATGTCCATTGTAGTCTAGGGCAAATTTAGGAAGAAGCCAAATAACTTCTCTGTATGTTTTTGGGGATTTGGGAAAAAACAGAGTGCCCAGAGGAAACCCACACAGGGAGAACATACAAACTCCATGCAGATGATGCTACAACATTATACATGCTAGCTAATCTGATATCTGAGTATAGATAAAGCAACTAAACATCCTTTGGTGCACTCTTGGATTGTCGTTGATTCCTGAAGTATGTTGAGCAATCCCTGAAAGCAGAAGTGTAGTGAAAAATGTATCCCTGGAAAGAATTCTACAACATACTTTCAGTTTTGTCAGTGATTGTGCTTCTATGGTTGTGAAGAAGGAAACATGTAAAGAGTTGTGAGGTGTGGCTGCATCCACCAAGAGTCTGACTGCGTTCCAATCCTACATTCAGATAACATGTGATTTTCCAATCACAATAGTTTCATGATTATCACTAAAATCCTGATAACCCTTTTCCACTGACACCATTCATTTTTTTTTCCAAATGCAAACATGGTGAATGATGCATTTTTCCTGCATTTGAATGTAGGCTAAAGTCAATGGCCCAAGCCTTTCATCCTAGTCAAGGATGAGACATTTAGCCTTTACAAGAACACCTGCAAAACGATCTTCAACTACAGACTAAGGCCTGGAACCCACTGAAATCCGCAAACGCAAAACGCAACCGCTAGCGTTTTGTCTGAGCGGTTTGCAAGCAGATTCATGCACGTTTTCGGTCGCGTTTTGCAACAGTGTATTTTTTTGCTCAGCGGTTGTGTAGCGTTTTGCGTTTCACATTTTTATCCTGATTGGTCCTGTGAATTATTTTTAATTTTGTTACAGTGTGCTGAACCGCAAAACTCTAGCAAAACCACTCAGTTTAGGTTTTGCTGAGCGTTTCTGCTAGCGTTTCAATACTTTACATTGAAGCGCTAACGCTCCCAAAATGCTGCAGGTCCTGCGTTTGCGTTTCCGGGAAACGCAAACGCTCCTGTGGAAGTTGCCCCATCCATTAACATCAGCTGAGCGTTTTGGCAAAACGCTAGCGTATCGCAGCGCTGCCAAAATGCTCAAAAAAACGCTCTTGTGGGTTCCAGCCCTAAGGGCTGGTTCACACTGTAAGTGCTTTTTCTAAGTGCTTGTGATTTTAAAAGCTCTTGCTAATGTAATGCTATGAGTTTGTTCTCACTTGAGCGATCTGATTGTATAAAAATTACCTATAGCATTGCAATAGCAAGAGCTTTTAAATTCACTAGCGCTAAAAAAGCTTTTGGAGTGTGAACCAGGCCTAACAGTAGGATACACAGTATAAAGTGCATCTTCTCACAAGTGCTTACAAATGGCACTGTTCCATGCAATGAAGATTTTCTTCAGTCGGATCGATCATCATCATCTGGACTATAGTCTTGTCTAGCAGCCTGATATGAGACACATAATGAACCAGGCTATTATAGAGGCCTATGTCCAAGTCATTAAGCATATGTAACACTGTAAAAAAGGCTTTTGTAAAAACAGCCACAATGAATGGCAAGAGACTGCACTAAACCGATGAAGATTTAAATTCACTGCAAAGGCCAAAAGTCCTGAATCCTGCTATAAAACGCGTACGTTAAAAAGGGGCGCTGGGAAAAAAGGGCGCCGGGTTTTTAACGATAAGCATGGATAACGTTTAAAAATGTATTGTACTGTATTTCGTTTAAAATTAATGTTTTTTAAAGTTATAAATCATTAAATAATGTGCATTAAATCGGCAATAGTAAAAACGTTAATCTTTCGTTTAAATACTGAAACGTATAATAACGTTAAAAAAAAAATTACTAAGTAACCCTCCCTGTACCTACCCCTAACCCCTAGACCCCCCCTGTTGATGCCTAAACCTAAGACCCCCCCTGTTGGTGCCTAAGTAACCCTCCCTGTACCTACCCCTAACCCCTAGACCCCCCTGTTAGTGCCTAAACCTAAGACCCCCCTGTTGGTGCCTAAACCTAAGACCCCCCTGTTGGTGCCTAAACCTAAGACCCCCCTGTTGGTGCCTAAACCTAAGACCCCCCTGTTGGTGCCTAAACCTAAGACCCCCCTGTTGGTGCCTAAACCTAAGACCCCCCTTTTGGTGCCTAAACCTAAGACCCCCTGTTGGTGCCTAAACCTAAGACCCCCCCTGTTGGTGCCCAAACCTAAGACCCCCCTGTTGGTGCCTAAACCTAAGACCCCCCCTGTTGGTTTTTTCGTTTAAAAATATTGTAAAAAAAAAAAAAAAAAAAAAAGTACTGTTTTTCGTTTAAAAATAATGTTTGAAAAAAAATATTGTACTGTTTTTCGTTTAAAAATAATATTTAAAAATGTATAAATCATTAAATAATGTGTAATCATGAGAAGCAGTAATAAAACATTAAGTCTCCGGGCGCCGCTTTTAAAACGTTATTTTTCACCGGCGCCCTTTTTTCCTATCGGGCGCCCATTAAACGATATTTATTATAGGAGTGAATGGCGGCGCCCGATTTGTCCACTAGCCTCAGGCGCCCGAATTTACTGTTTCCCTATAAAACACTGTACTCATCTAACCTCTGTAGCAATTATCATAATGATGGAGGTTCCCTGCAGAGAATCTCCTTCATTAAGATTTAAAATGCTGCTACAAAGGCCTGAAATGTACAGGGTTTGGTTCCATCTTGTACAATCGGTAACAAAGTGCTGACAGGGAAAGAGAAACCACGATGATAACTTTCCACTGTGGACTATAAATAATCATATTAAGTTATTATCATTATTTATTATTAATATTATTTTTTATTTATATAGTGCCAGGTCCTTTCATTGCAGTGCACAGCAAACAAAACAGACAATAGTAGAGACCATAGAAATGGAATAGTTCAGCAGACAGTAACTATATCCAGAAACACAAGTACAGACATAAGGTTGTTATTACAGCCTGCATGATCATGCTAGGCAGGCCAGAAGTAACTAGATGAGGTAGTACTGTACAAAAGGACAAATGTTACACAGATCATATAGAGACTTTCTGCACCTAGCAATTAGGTATTTTTGCAGGTTGCCAAAGGATAAGGCTCCACCACAGTCCCAGGATAGAACTAACCTCCTGATGGAAATTACTTCTACATTACAAAAACAATACATGCATTAACTATTGAAAAACAGTGTCCCGTATAGGTCTTGTGAGGGACAAACCCATTAAATGGCTTGTAGAACATGTTGTGGACAAGCTTGAGGTAGAGGCAAGGCTGACTGTTTTTGGCTTCTACTCCATGTGGGTAGAGATGGCCCGAACGGTTCACCGGCGAACGGTTCCCGGCGAACTTCGGTGGATCGCGTTCACGAGCGAACGCAAACTTTTCCGGAAGTTCGATTCGCCCCCATGGTGCATCATGGGGGTCAACTTTGACCCTCTACATCACAGTCAGCAGGCACATTGTAGCCAATTAGGCTACACTCCCTCCTGGAGCCCCCCCCCCCCCCTTATAAAAGGCAGGCAGCATCAAGCATTGGACTCACTCGTGTGCCTGCAGTAATTAGACAAGGGATAGCTGCTGCAGACTCTCATAGGGAAAGCTTAGTTAGGCTCTTGTAGGCTTGTTAGCTTGCTCCTGGCTGATTGTTATTGCTAAAAAAGCACACCTCAACAGCTCCTTTGAGAGCTAATCTTGTTCTTGTGATCAATTTTTTTTTGTGTGTGTGTGTGTGTCCCACTGACACTTGTGTTGCATAGACGGCCTTAGTAATTCCTACTGTGTGTGCCACTGCCAGGCCCAGCACATTCAGTGACTACCTGTGTGTGTGACAGGTGCACATTGTAATACCCATCACTGCATATACCTACTACATGTTGTTCACTTCAGTGCACCCACCTACCTATGTGAGCGCACGCAGTGTCACTGTGCCTGTCCGGTACCTGTCTGTGTGTGACAGGTGCACATTATAATACCCATCACTGCATATACCTACCAGACAGTCACTGTTGTTCTATCATTGAGCTACCACAGCCCGGCGACCATATGGGCTTGAAAACTGCCCCGGCCTGCACTCTGGCCATGGTGCGCACCAGTCCAGCACAGCCATCACTACACAAACAGCTGTTTGCGGTGCGTTACACAGGGAGTTTGGTGTGTCAGTGTGAAGCAGTACTCTAATTACACTCCCTGATTGATGTATACACATGCAAGATGCTTTAAAGCACTTTAGGCCTACAATTTAGCATTCAATGTGATTTCTGCCCTTAAAACGCTGCTTTGCGTCAAATCCAGATTTTTCCCCAGGACTTTTGTCATGTATCTCACTCCGCCATGCCCTCCTCCAGGTGTTAGACCCCTTGAAACATCTTTTCCATCACTTTTGTGGCCAGCATAAGTGTTTCTAGTTTTCAAAGTTCACCTCCCCATTGAAGTCTATGGCGGTTTGCAAAAGTTTGCGCGAAACAAACTTTTGCGGAAGTTCGCGAACCAAAAATCGGAGGTTCGGGCCATCTCTATATGTGGGTTATTATCAGTGTTGCTGGCACATTTTTGGCAAAGGCATTTTCGCATTGAAAATGCCATTTTACGTTTTCGAGATTGTTTTCACAAAAAAAGCTTACATTTTTGCTTTTTCGCCTAATTCGCCTGATTTCACTAAAATGTTTGCATTTTCGCCTTATGGCTGTTGACTTTCGCTGTTAATAGCAAAGCCCCCTTAACAGCTAGAATCACCAAATTTGTTACGGTAAACAGTGGGTATAAGAAGAAAAATAAAGATTTTTCAGAAATACCTTATAGTTTGGGTGAAAATTGATTTTAAAATTATGAAAGGAAAAAAAGTATACATTTAAATGCGGTGAATGAAAGATTATGTATCAACGTAATGGTAGTGTAAATTTACATATATCAAGTGGCTGAATAGAGTACTGGTTAAGGGCACCGCCTTTGACATGGTAGACCAGGGTTTCGAATCCTGGCTAGGGTCAGTACCTATTCAGTAAGGAGTTCAAGGCAAAACTCCCTAACACTGCAGGGTGGCCTCCTGAGCGCGCCCCAGTGGCTGTAGCTCTTGAGCGCTTTGAGTCCGACAGGAGAAAAGCACAATATAAATGTTCGGATTATTAATATTTAAAGAAAGAGCAATTAATTTTATGATGTGGTTTCCAGAGAGTCTGTACTAGTGATGTCGCACACTTTAAATTTTCGGTTCACGAACGCACATTTGCCAAAAACGTTTTGCGAACCGTGCAAACCACCATAGACTTTAATGAGTAAGAGAATTCTAAAACCTAGAGGGACTTTTTCTGGCCACAAAAGTGATGGAAAAGTAGTTTAAAGGGGCCTAACACCTGGACTATTGCATGCCCGGAAGGGGATCCAAATTACGTAGTTGACCCAAAGTTGTGTTTGAATCTCGAAAGGGCAGAAAAAACATTACATTCCTAAACTTGTGGAACCAAGTGCTTGAAAACGTCCAGCGTTGCCAGGGATCTTTATACAGCCATATTGCATTTCCAGGGGGTCCATACGCAGTTATCACTAAAGCTCTTTGCGGTTGTTTGCGGTGGGGTAAATGTGGCGTTTTGTGTGTCAGTGTGAACCGGGCCTAACCCTTCCACTACCTGATCTATGTGTACACACACTGGACATTAAAGCACTTTATTCCACAAATTTAGGAATGTAATGTGATTTCTGCCTATTAGAGATTAAAACATGACTCTGCATCAACTACGTTATTTTTGGTGGGACTTTTGCCATGGACCCCCTTCCGGCATGCCACAGTCCAGGTGTTGGGCCCCTTGAAATAACTTTTCCATCACTTTTGTGGCCAGAAACAATCCCTCCAGGTTTTAAAATTCTAATCTCTCCCGCATACTGTGCTCTCATGCATCAACTTCAATTCCGCCTTCTTGTAGTGATATTTCTCAGAATAAAATATAGACAGAAAAAAGAAAAACCCTAGCGTGATACTGGATTACCAACGTTTCCATATACAAGAACACCCAGTGTTCAGAAATTCCGTGTATGCATCCAAAATGTAAACAGGTATCACAGGTCCTCACCATACACTATAGCTGCCAGGTCACAGACAGCAATAAAAGCACCGTAATCCACCAACAGCCTTTGAACGCTCCACATGTGCAAAAAGACACAGCAACATCACCCGTGGCCTTTCACGTGTTACTCTGCCTTCCAAATTATAAGACAACAGACACGCTTGTGAGTATATTCCAGCAGGCCCCAATTGGCATCAATATGGCAGATGGATCTTTACTTCAGCGAAAGAAATGCAGTTTTCAAACCTCTCTCAGCATAACCTAGCAACTGAAGGCACTCCTCATAGTGTAAAACTGCACAATTATTAAAACATTTTTAAAAGACGTGCACTCACATATTCTAATGTAAAAGCAAGCTGTAACGATTGTGGAATGATCTCCGAGGTCAGCGCACAACAAGTGTGCCGACACTGTGGAAACCCCCCACAAGCGCTTGGAAAAGGGAACCCAGCTTTGGTGCAATGCACCTGTAGAGAGAAATCCCAACCGGCAGATGGAGCTGTGGAGTACAGAGAAACTCGGTCTCTGTACAACCACAGATGTAGATTGTACGAATTGAAGCAATACAGAGCAAGATAGCCTCTCGAGAGAGAGTGAGCACAGAGACAGAATGTATGTATGTCCACCAATCTAGTCGCCACCCGGCGACGGTTGACATACAACAGCGAAGAGCAAGTGAGAAAGCAATCGCAAAAATGGCGATTGCTAATAGAGACACAAGACTGAGTAAAGGCAGATCATAGGAAGAATAAAGACAGAACCAATTACAAACTATAATCCAACATGAAAAAACAGACAGGACTAGCTACACGCGGTCACCACACGTTAAGCGCAATAGCGACAAAGCGCGTGCAAGGCACGGTCACCGCACATTAAGCGCAACAGCAACAAAGCGTACCGACTCTGAATAACAAATGAAACACGAAAAAAGAAAACAAACAAAAATCGTGAACGCTTGCTAATCAGTTGCCTCACCCAGACAACAGCAAGCATTAGTTCTGGACAAGACAGACAGAAGGAGTAACCAGTAGCAACCACTGCTCTGGCTACACTCCAAGACAGAGTACCGAGAGATCCACCACCTCTACCACTAGGGCGAATGAGATCCAAACAGACAGAGCGATTCACTGTCAGCCGCCGTTGGAGAAAGTGCAATCGGTGCTCAAAATGTAAAATTCATGTTGATTTAAAACTGTCATTCTCTGTTTATTATATTTTTTTCTTATTTGGTGAACTCACAGTGCAATGCCTGGAGGGTTAGCCCCTGGGAACAAATTATCATTCTTTGTCTTGTCTTTTTGTTCCTGGACAGGGAAGCTATTCATATGGGGACTGATTTACTAAAAGAACAATTTTCAAACTTTCAATCTTGGTGAAGCCTTTCTCTTTTTAATACAAATGCTCAATCGCACAAAAACAATCCTGATTTTATTGTCCTTCACTACACATTGCTGCTGGATATTAAAGTAAAGTAGTTATTTTTTGCCATCGGATATATAAGTGTACACTAAGCTTAATGTTAGATATAATTATTAGAAATTCACATCAGCACAATAGTAATCCATCAACAGTTTCAGAGGATCAGACTTCAGGGGAGATTAGGGTGAGTCAAGGTTAATATAAGATTTTCAGTTAATTATGAAGAGAAACTCCGACCAAGAATTGAACTTTATCCCAATCAGTAGCTGATACCCCCTTTTACATGAGAAATCTATTCCTTTTCACAAACGCTGTATGGCTGATATTGTGGTTAAACCCCTCCCACAAAGAGATTCTGCATACGTACTCTTGGCAGTTTCCTGTCTGTAATCCCAGTTGCATTGTGGGAAATAGCTGTTTACAGCTGTTTCCAACTGCCAAAACAGCAAGCAGCAGCTACATCACTTGCCAGCAGTAAAAATGTCACCATGTTATAAATGTAAATCAGGGATTTAAAATATTTTACAATGAGCAAACACTGACTAAATAATTTAAACATAATTATTGTAAAAATGAAGCACTTTTTATTGCATTTCACTGGAGTTCCTCTTTAAGTAGGGTTATGGCTATGGCAAGGCTAGGACTATCAGTTACGGTTAGTGCAAATTATTAGAATAGGTAAGGGTTTTAGACAGTATGACACAGCGGCTAGGTTTAGGCAAGATTCATGAACAAAGTTAAGGTTAGGGTTAGTTGTGGATTAGTAGTTGGATTTGTATTAGGGTTGGTTGTGAATAAGTAGTTGGATTTGTATTGGGTCCTTTAAAAAAATAAAGCTAGAAATTAGGAAAATGAATGTTGATGGATGCTAGTTAGAACGTGGTTAAGGATGCAAGAGAGGCTTAACAAGCAAAGATTATAGTAAGACACTGGGCAAAATGGAGGAGATTTATTCGAGATTACTGGAAGTGAGATCCTAATAGTAGATATTTAACCACTTCGCCATATCTGGACGCATATATCCGTCCAGATAGGCAGTGGTGCTGCAGCCGTGTGGTGCGCGTGATCGGGCGCGCGCCCTCGCGTGCTCCCGCTGCCTCCCGCTGCCCCCCCGATCAGTGAATGGGAATATAATTCCCATTCACGATCTAAGTCCCCGGCAGAAATACCGACGCTTTCTCATCAGAGAGCGTGGTATTTCTGCCCCCAGGAAACTTCTTCTCTTCATTTTAGTTCCTAGATGCGACATCGTTCGCATCCAGGAATTTTTTGAATGTGGCCATCTTGTGGCCAAATAGTAAACTGCACCCACATACCTGTATTGAATAAAAAAATACATTATATTACATCTAAAATTGGCTATTTACCTCCCAAACTAAAATTACCCAAATACATTTTTGTATTAAAAAAAAAATAAAAAAAATTACAATTAAAAAAAAAAAACTACATAAATAGTTACCTAAGGGTCTGAACTTTTTAAATATACATGTCAAGAGAGTATCTTATTAAATTTTTTGAAATTATAAGCTTGTAAATAGTGATGGACGCAAATTGAAAAAATGCACCTTTATTTCTAAATAAAATATCGGCGCCATAAATTGTGATAGGGACGTAATTTAAATGGTGTAATAAGCGGGACAAATGGGCACATAAAATGCATGGGTTTTAATTACTGTAGCATGTATTAATTTTAAACTATAATGGCCAAAAACTGAGAAATAATGATTTTTTTCCATTTCTATCTTAATCTTCCTGTTAAAATGTATTTACAGTAAAGTGGCTCTTAGCAAAATGTACTACCTAAAGAAAGCCTAATTAGTGGCGGAAAAAACGAGATATAGATCAATTAATTTTGATAAGTAGCGATAAAGTTATTAGCGAATGAATGGGAGGTGAACATTGCTCGGATGCATAAGATTTTCGAAGCTGTAGGCTGAAGTGGTTAATAGACTTCAGCTTCTCAATATCTGGTGAAAAAATGAACAGACGCCTAATTTTGTTGTGCTTAATTTTTATGCATGCAGTTCTATATGTTTAACTTCCTATAAATCACAGAAAGAACAAAAATACAAGAACAAGATTAGGAGTCAGTCTAGTGTAGAATGAAAAATGCTATATATTAGTAAAAGTGGATAATGGCAGGTACTCCAGAGACCAAGTTGCCTTGAAAGCAATCACAGAGAGAGCAGATGAGGTGGCAGTTGGGTAGTACCGATCTTTTTGGGTGAGTTTTTAATCTTAAAGCGGAATATAACCCTGCATTTCAACTTTGCTCTAAAACATTATTTACATCATATTATATGCAAAAAGCATTTTTTTTACTAGACCAGCATTGGAACGGTTAAACACAGAGGTTTTAAGTTCCATGCAGATGTTCAGATAGTTACATTCTATTTAGTTATATGTATGTATTTAGAAATGTTACACACTCTTTGGCTGTCCTCCAACTCCTTCTCAGTGAGAGAGATGAGTCACAATAAACACTTAGATACATTTTATGTAAACAAAAAGTATCTAACTCAAGTTCGGATGCGTCTGCAAAAATCTCCAGGGACTTTAAAGCCCTGTGTAACCCTTCCAATGCTGGTCTAGTAAAAAAAAAATGCTGGTTGCATATAATATACTGTAAAAAATGTTTTAGAGCAAAGTTGAAATGCAGGGTTATATTCCGCTTTAAAAAAAAATAAGAACTTTATGTCAAGTATGAAAACCTAACCTTCCAACAAAAGTTTCATAGTGGTGTAGGGCACTGTCTGCACAGAGTTTGTATGTTTTTCTCGTGTCTGCTTGGGTTTCCTCTGGGCGCTCCAAATTTCCTCCCACATCCCAAAAACATACAGATTAGTTGATTGGCTTCCCCCTAAATTGGCCCTAGACTACTGTACATAAATATACATAAATAGACATATGACCAAGGAAGGGACTATGGTAGGGATTACATTGTGAGCCCATCTCTGCAGAAGATGTTGGCACTATATAAATACTAAATACTATATAATAATAATAATAATAATAATAATAATAATAATTTATAAAGATAGATAGATAGATAGATACCCAATGAATGATGAAGAGCACCACACATGTTAATTCCTTCCACTGCCAGAGCATCATTGAAATCCCCTTTAGGGCTCTCCATTGGTACTTTAATAGACCAATGGGATTCCACCCTGCGGAGATTCAGCCCTGAAGGGTATTTCAAAGATGCTTTGGGGCTTATTGCACTTAGTATGCAAGGGCCTCCGACACTGCTGACAGCACCTGTGGCTCTCTCTGCGGCTCTCTGCAACTGCCCCCGCACTCATCCTGGGCAGGTGGGGATAAGCCCCTTACCCATTGATTGGATAAGGGCTCTTAAGGGCTCTGGGAGATAAGGGAAGGTTTTGCATCTCTCTCATCCAGAGCCCCCCCCCCCACACACACACAACATGGTCCATAGCATCTGGTATAGCTGAGGCAGAGCCCCATGTGGTTCAGCCTCCACATTCTGGCTATATCAGTTTTTATGGGTGTCAAGGAGTTATAGCGGTCTGGTATGGGGGATTGCACACTGTCCATTTTTTTTAAATGTATAAAATGTCTTTACAGAGCTCTGAAAAGGTATACATTAAAGTGCACTAAAGGAAATGTCACTTTCCTGCCTTTAAAAATGATTTTTTTTCTTTCAATTTTTAAGAATGATTTTCTCAAAAAAAGACAAGGAGAACAGTGGGAACAAGGAGAACATTTTTTTTAAAGACCTTACCTTACCCAGCAAATTTGGTGATTCTAGCATGTATGGGGGCTTTGCTATTAACCGCGAATGTCGGTGTCACTGACATCAATGGAATATGATAATTCAATCGATCCAAAAATCTTGGCCTGTTATATCAAATGGGTGTCAAATTGAATAATGAGCTGTTCGACAAACACAAGTAAAGATTATGCCCAAGGTCATCAACATACCTTTGACAACCAATATATAAAGTGTGTGTAGAGAAGTATGAGGAATCTAATGGGTAGTTTCACTTCTGTAGTTTCTTGCATCATTCTTCACATTACAGTTCTGATAGCAATTACAATTTCATAGGTAATCTTGATTTTAAGTAATTTTCACAAGTTACACAGATTTATGTTAAAGGAATCTATTAACAATAGTGCATTAGAAAAAAAACTCTAATAAAGTTTTAAACATTCAAGGTGCAAAGATATTGTTGTAAAGCGTAGATATCACTTCACACTTTTATAAATAGCATTTCAAATTTCATGTACGATTCTAATGAACATTATCTTTTTTGTCTTAAAGGGATACTGTAGGGGGTCGGGGGAAAATGAGTTGAACTTACCCGAGGCTTCTAATGGTCCCCCACAGACATTCTGTGTCCGCGCAGCCACTCACCGATGCTTCGGCCCCGCCTCCAGTTCACTTCTGGAATTTCAGACTTTAAAGTCTGAAAACCACTGTGCCTGCGTTGCCGGGTCCTCGCTTCCGCTGATGTCACCAGGAGAGCACTGCGCAGGCCCAGTATGGTCTGTGCCTGCGCAGTGCTCTCCTGGTGACATCAGCGGGAGCGAGGACATGGCAACGCAGGCATAGTGGTTTTCAGACTTTAAAGTCTGAAATTCCAGAAGTGAACTGGAGGCGGGGCCGAAGCATCGGTGAGTGGCTGCGCGGACACAGGATGTCTGCGGGGGACCATTAGAAGCCCCGGGTGAGTTCAACTAATTTTCCCCCGACCCCCTACAGTATCCCTTTAAGGTTACTTCTCTGGGTTAAAAGAACATAAAAACATAAAGTTAAATCTAATTATTTTATACAAACCTTACTTAACCTTCTTGCCAGTTATCCCGAGCTCCAGCTTGGGTTAACCTGTGCAGGAGGATTTCTCAGACCCCGCTGGGCCGATTTTGACAATTTTTATATTGCATGCAGCTAGCACTTTGCTACCTGCGTGCATATCCCGATCACCACCGATTCGCCACTACCTGCCGCACCCCCCCCTCCAGACCCCTTGCGCAGCCTGGCCAATCAGTGCCAGGCAGCGCTGAGGGGTGGATCGGGATTCCCTCTGACGTCCCGACGTCCATGACGACGGGGGGAGCCGAGCAGGAAATCCCGTTCTAAACAGGATTTCCTGCTTGCAAAGATTGCCTGCGGCGATCGAAGTAGGTAGGAGGATGCCGCTTGTCAGCGGCTATCATGTAGCTAGCGCTAGGCTAGCTACATGAATTAAAAACAACAAAAAATAAAAAAAATACAGAATTGGAACAACAAGGGGGTTAAGCGTAACATTTGTAATGCATATGATAGTAAATTTGCAGTAATAAGCAACACACAATGTTTTCAGTACTACATGTCTGAACTTTTTTGCAGTAAACATATTAATATGACCTGCTTGGCTAGATCCTGCAGTTCCATTTCTTGTTGAAACAAAAGTGTATAATACTTGGCAAAAGGTTGTCTAAATTACTCCCCCATCCCATCATCACACTGATATGTCACAATTCTGGAAAGGTGTTGGAGGGGCTACAAACCAGACTAATGTCAGTACATATGATCTAATCCACCTAACCTTCTTTATGTTCTCTTTGTGACTAGCACTGCAGTTTAGCAGAGTCCTGATAATGAGAATCTGTTGTAGCAGCAGTGCTGGGCATAAAGAGTTAATATCTCAGCAGCAGATGGAGGAGTGGGACAATGAGAGGTAGGAAGCAACCACTCTACTGCCAGTTACATGCTTTCTGGTGGTATTTTTGGGTCACATAACTGAATTTTACAATGCCTTTAACAAAAGTGAAACAAGTACAAGTAATGGCATAGTTCCCTATTCAGCTTTACATACATTACAAAGTATGGGAGAGAGAACTAGGGCTTTAAACTGAGCTTGATCATTCAAAATAGAAGAACGAAGTATTATTTTTATGTATCACTAGCTGATGGCCTTGCATTGCCCTGGTATGTACAGTATTTGGTTGGTGTTGGCTCCACCCACTTTTTCTAACCCTAACACACAATTACTCAACTACTCAATAACCTAGTTTGTGAGATTTGTGGTCTTTGGCATCAATAATTTGTATTGAAATGAAACAAATTTGATTGGCTGTTTGTGGCCCCACCCACTTTTCTGAATTTAAACCCTGAGTCACCCAATGACCAACTGTACCAGGTTTGAGGCTTGTGCCATTACAGTGCAAAAATGGCAGCAATTAAATATGTCCCGTGAAAATCAATAGCTGAATTTTGCTTAGCTTTTGTAGGCTCCTCCAAATTTTTCTCTTCCCACTTTTTGGTTATGGGGATAGAAAATATCCTATATGTTATTCCAGGTAATGTACTATGTGTGTGCCAAATTCCATTCAAATATGTTCAGCCATTGTTGCGGGATTGAGTAACAAACATCCAAACATCCAAACTTTTGCATTTACAATATTAGTGAGATTTGCATGTTACAATCTATAGTCTTGAAAGTGTGTCTTCATTACATGAGAGCCTAAATTCTGACTTACTGTACAATTAATATTTTCTTTACAAGAACAAAAGTAGGTTGAACCAAAGCTTTGCATGAGGTCATTTACATTTGTAAAGCTTATACCAATTTACCTGACAGCTGATCAAGCTGTTGTGCTTTCAGAGTGTGCACTACTTTGGGCCTAGCTTCAACCAATTGTGGTAACAACAATAACCAAAAAAACTAGCTAGTAAAATTCACATTTGTTATCTTTATCTAAAACTCATGTGCAATCAACTTAAAGCAAAAACGAAGCTGACTGTTGTCATCCACCAGACTAGAGTCTTCAAGAGGAACTTTACCCTAGGATTAAACGTTATCCCATCAGTAGCTAATACCACTTTTCCCATGAGAAATCTTTACCTTTTCTTAGCTGCTATTGGGGTGAAACCTCTCCCCCAGTGTGATGTCATGACCATGGCCCTGAAAGTTTGCTCTCAGTGAACTTCATTGCATTGTGAGAAATAAAAGTTTTTTCCAACTGCAGAGGGAGCTCTGTGCATAGGACTCTCTTTTTTTGGGTGGTACATTTTGCTAAAAATTATTTTTTTCTAAATCCGTTTTAACAGGAAGATTAAGAAAGAAATGGAAAAAATTAATTATTTCTTAGATTTTGGCCATTATAGTTTGAAATTAATACATGCTACCATAATTAAAACCCATGTATTTTATTTGCCCATTTGTCCCGGTTATTACACCTTTTAAATTATGTCCCTATCACAATTTATGGCGCTGATATTTTATTTAGAAATAAAGGTGCATTTTTTCAATTTGCATCCATCATTTTTGACAAGCTTATAATTTAAAAAAATATAACAATATACTCTCTTGACATGCATATTTAAAAAGTTCAGACCCTTAGGTAAATATTTATGTTGTTGTTTTTGAATTGTAATTTTTTTTAATTAAAAATGTGTTTGGGTAGTTTTAAATGTAAAGTAATGTAATTATTTAATAAAAATATATGTGGGTGCAGTTTATTATTTGGCCACAAGATGGCCACAATCAAAAAAGTCCTGGAAGCGTACGATCACGCATCCAGGAACTAGAAAGAGGATGGGGAATTTTTTTTTTTTGCAGAAAAACTGTGGTCTCTGTTAAAAGACCGTCGGTTTGTCTGAGGGGGACTTAGATCGCTGAATTGGAACTATATTCACATTCACTGATCGGGGGGGGGGGGGGGGCTAGCGGCAAGTGGCGGGAGCGCCTCAGGCAGCAGGAGCTGCACAGTCTATCTGGACGGATATATCCGTCCAGATAGTACAAAGTGGTTAATTGTATAAGTTAAAACCCACTTTTTCCTGCCTTTTTTGCTAATGTACACAAGTTCCATATTGCGTACCAGTGCAGGTGTGACCACAAATAGAACTGCAGGAGTGAACAGCTGTGCTTTGTTGCACTGTACATCAAGCAACAATAATATGTTTCATTTACTCTGACACATACCAATGGCCCTTTCCTCATTACATTAAGAAATTAATAGTTTTGGTTTTGATGTTTTCCAATTCAAATACAAATTTTCTGTTTGTATTTTCTGGCTGCCCCTGTATGCGTTCACAGTAAGTAGCACTTTGCTCATTACACAAGTAAGCAGCAGAAATGGCAGGGTTCCTATTAGATCTGATGATTGAATTAGATTCGGAGACGTGAGCTTTAGGTAAAAGATCTGAAATGTTCCTAGGCACTGATTTTAAATCATATTAAGATATAATTAACTTTAAACAGCTTTAAATAGCAATGCACTTGTAAGGTGGGAGAAATGAGGCAGAAAAATGACATTAGCAAATAATTTAACGATTTTCCTTTCAATGCAGGCCGCATAGTAAATGAGGAAAACACTAGCTCTCCATCTTAATCCTATGGACTACCGTTTTCTTGGAAAATAAGCTGGTAATAGTAGATGATGTCACATATTACTGTATAGTGTTAATATATATGTGTGATTTGGTAGTAACCATATTACAACTAAGGAAAGGGTAGAGGACCATGACCCAGTAGGTGAGCTGTACAAAGCTCTCAATCTAATCTATCTGAATCTGAAAACACTCTGTGCTACCTAGTATACATTTTTTTTCCATTTACAGGGAGTCAGAGACTATGCATAAAGTTTGTGTGAAATGTAAACCACCATTTTACATATTTAATGCTGAAAATGGTATATATGGATTTAGGCCGGGTTCCCACAGCAGGTGCAAAACAGCACTGAAAGTGGACCTGCACAGCGCATGCAATGTGCTACATCACACATCCATGGTGCCCGTTTTGCACCCACCCCATCTGCCACAATTGCCCTGTTTGATCACCAATACTCATGTGTGGAGAAGTCATGCTGCTGAATTCTCCGCTTCTATGCTCGGTTCTGGAGCTCACAGATCGGAGGCTGGCAGGAGAATGGGGCTCCCCATCAGATTGCAATAGGACAATTCTCCCTACCAACAGGGAGAATTTTAATTGGTCCACCACGTACCAATGAGAATCTTCCCTGTTGCTGAGGATTTCCATTGGTCTTTTTCAATCCAGTGTGGATCGCCATGCTTTTGTCTGGCTCCAAACTGTTTACTAGGACCTAGCAGAGGAGTAAGCAATAGCAGAACCTGGGCACACGTGAGTATTTGTGTCACAAAAAGGCATCAGGTTGGGACTCTGAATGCGAGAAGCGGATCAATTTTTTTTGACAAGTTGAAGCAGATCCTATATTTAAACAATAGGTTTCACTTCCTGCGTTTAGTGGGGGTGCACAAAATTTACCGAACTGGTACGTCCCCCAACTCACAATCATCCCTTGGCTGCAAATGATAACAATTTTAAGAGAGAGCAGAATATTTAGCTAGTCAGCCAAGATCTGCTTATATATAGTGTGCCTAAAATTAAGTTCTGACCAGTTCTGGGCAGCATGGTGGCATCGCTGAAAACACTCTTGCCTTGCAGCACTGGGTGCCCGGTTTGAATATCATCCAGGGCACTATGTGCACAGAGATGGTTTCCCTGTGTCTGCATGGGATTCCTCTGGGCTCTCCCCAAAACATACAGATGAGTCAATTAACTATGATGGACATATGACTATGGTAGGAATAAAAGATTGTGAGCTCGTTTGAAGGATAGTGACATGACTATACATACTCTGTAAAGCGATGTAGAAGATGTCAGTGCTATAAAAATACTCAATACTAATAAGAAAATTAGAGGACTGTTTGGACAGGTTTGCCTAAAAATTAAAAATTTTGGAAAGTCTTGATGGGAAAAATAATCTGGTCTCTATAGAGAAACTACAGCAGCCAAATAGAACACACTGGGTGTACAAAGACCCCAAATGTGTTAAAAATTTGTTTAACCTCTTGAGGACCTCAGTGTTAAACCCGCCTAATGACCAGGCGATTTTGTGTTAAATGGGCCACTGCAGCTTTAAGGCCAAGCTGCAGGACCGCAAAACACAGCACACAAATGATTCCCCCCCTTTTGTCCCCACCAACAGAGCTCTCTATTGGTGGGGTCTGATCGCCCCTGCAGTGTTTTTTTTATATATAAAAAAGGTTATGTTATTTTTTTTTATTAAATGTTCGTATTTTTTACATATTTTTTTCCCTCTGTCCCTCCCACCCCCCAGGCAGCCAATAACGGCGATCGGCTGTCATAGGCTTCAGCCTATGAGAGCCGATCTCTCTCTTGTCCCCCAGGGGGACAGCCGTGTCACACGGCTGTCCCCAGTACAGCGCTGCTGCAGATCGCAGCGCTGTACAATACAATCAAGTGGCGGCTTCACCGTTACAGTCTCCCGAGTGGCGATTGCCGCTCGGAGACTGAAGGTGGAGCTCAGCTCTGCCCACCAAGCAGGAGTTGCGCGCGATCTCCTGCAAATGCAAGCCCCAGGACTTTACGCCAATCGGCGTTAGCTGGTCCTGGGGCTGCCGCCGCAACCACGCCCATTGGCGTGACGCGGTCAGGAAATGGTTAAAAGTGCCAAGAGGCTATGTTATGCAGCTCCACAGGCACCATAGGAAAATCATAAAAAAACTCAATTCACAACTTTGTGTGTTGTCCTCTTTATGGAAACTTTGTTGACGAATCACTAATGCTCTTTTCTAGGACTTAGAAGTGATCGAAAGTGACAATGTATGCCCAGGACTCAATCCACTAGGTCCTGGTAAGTAAAACAATTCCCACACTCACTCTGGTATCATGAAAGGTATGCCTGTTTTCATTATGACTGATTTTGCCATTCTGGCATCAAAGGTTGCTTTCTTTCAGTCACCTACGCTACATCATGCTTCATAAAAAGTTTGTAGTAAGCCAATAAAAAATGCAATATGTTAGAACAAATACAATAACAGTAATAGATTAAATTATAAAAAAATAAAGCACAGATTTTGGCTGGGTTCCACTAATTTCTCATCCCCACTACAATGTAAACATGGCTGCCGTGCAGCTTGCCACTTCCTATTCAGCACTGCAGTCAAGTGTGGCAGAGCAGAAGGTCATTAGGTCCAGAGGGGAGGGGAGTTCGCAAGTCAAAAGTTTAAGAACATCCTATAGCAATTGGAACATGAAATTGGATCTGAAATATGGTGTGGGACAATGAGACTTTTTTGTTGTCTAGGTTTTTCAGGATTGTCTTTTTATTAACCGGTTCAGCACCGCAGTCCGAAAATCTCATGCATCCGAGCAACGTTTACCTTCCATTCATTTGCCTATAACTTTATTGTTACTTATCACAATGAATTGATCTATATCTTGTTTTTTCCGCCACTAATTAGGCTTTCTTTGGGTAGTACATTTTGCTAAGAATTATTTTTTTCTAAATCTATTTTAACAGGAAGATTAAGAAAGTAATGAAAAAAATTCATTATTTCTCAGTTTTTGGCCATTATAGTTTGAAATTAATATATGCTACCATAATTAAAACTCATGTATTTTATTTGCCCATCTGTCCCGGTTATTACACCGTTGAAACGATGTCCCTATCACAATTTATGGTGCCGATATTTCATTTAGAAATAAAGGTGCATTTTTTCAATTTGAGTCCATCACTATGTATAAGCTTATAATTTTAAATAATATAATAACATATTCTCTTGACATGCATATTTAAAAAGTCCAGACCCTTGGGTAACTATTTATGTTGTTTTTGTTTTTTTTAATTGTATTTTTTATTTTATTTTGTAATAAAAAAAGTGTATGTGGGTAATTTTTGGTGTGGGAGGGAAACTGCTAATTTTAAATGTAAAATAATATTTTTTTTTATTAAAAATGTATGTGGGTGCAGTTTACTATTTGGCCACAAGATGGCCACAGTGAAAAAAGTCCTGGATGCGAATGATCTCGCATCCAGGAACTAAAATGCTGGGGAGAAGTTTCCTGGGGGCAGAAATACCGCGCTCTCTGCAGAGAAAGCGTTGGTATTTCTGCGGGGAAGTTAGATCGGTGAATGGGAATTATATTCCCATTCACTGATCGGGGGGCTAGTGGCGGGCAGTGGGAGCACGCGCGGTGGCGCGCCCGATCGTGCGCACCTGTCGGCGGCAGCAGCAGTGCCTATCTGGACGAGAAAGCTCGTCCAGATAGGCCGAACTGGTTAAAGTGTTTTTTTTATGTTAGGTGTTTTTATATGTTTCACTTTTTGCTAGAATAGGAGTTATGTTGGTGTACCATTATGCTCAATCCCACATATTTGCCACCCTTAAAGATTTGAAGGCCCCTTTTTATAGGTTTGATAGGTGGTGCATGATGCTGAAGACAGCTCAGTAAAAGTAATAGAAATTGATAAACTAATTCACTTGAAAATTTTAACATTGTTAAAGTTTACCTGAGCTTCACACACAACCAGATACTTACCTAAAGAGAGGGAAGCCTCAGGATCCTATTGAGACTTCCCACGTTATTCGGATGTCCCACGTTGCTGAATGCGCCCCCCCACAAGACTAGTGACAATGCATTGCTGCAAATCAGATCGGGGTCACACAGCTCATCTGCCGCTGACTCCGTGCTACTGCACATGAGTGGGCGGGCTCACGAGGCTACAGCGTGGCCATTAATGTGGATGGGAAGCTGTGTGGCCCAAATTTGGAGGGGGGCTACAGACAAGAGAGGGAAGCCTCAATAGGATCCTGAGACTTCCCTCTTTTCAGGGTAAGAACTTCTTTTAAACCGAGCTTCGGCTAGGGTTCACTTTAAACAGTTCATGAGTTTAAGATTTACAACTGAAATCATCAGTCAAATGTTAGTAATGTAGTATTTTGTCACCTGTAATATCTTGCTCAATTAACTATTTTAAACATGTCTGTAAGCAAACACTTTCTTTGCTTTTTGTGCTAAGTGAAGAATAAACAGTCTGATAATGTGGTGCTGCATGCCGAGTCCTCATCTTTTCAAAGCCGTACAACTATTTCAACTCTTTTTGAACCACTTAGAATCTGGGATGCTGCATTGGGTGTTATGATACATTGTTCTTATGGTTATAAATAAAGTTTAAGGAGCAGAAAATGGTATGGCTAATACTGTTGACTAAACTGAGACTATTGAGGTTCATCCTATAAGAGACCGACTGACCATTCTTTAAAAAATGTTTATTGGGTTGCTGTGTTTTTTTGTTTTGTTTTGTTTTTGATTATAAAGCAAAGTATGTGCCAGGGATGAAGAGTGCATCTGCTAGAAGTTCCTGGAATGGGGCTCAGTGACTCTATGATAGCATGAGATTAAGACACTATTTGATGTGTAAACTGTACGATGTGTTTCTTTTTTTTATAGTTTTCCTTCCCAACTTTAAACTACCCTTGTCCAAATATAATGGAAATTTCTTCCCACACACCTTCTGCTATTGGAGCTGGGGGTTGGCACTTAAGGTGTATCTAAATTGACATGTGGCATGATGAGATTATCATAAGTACATACAGTATTACTACTAGTAATAGATTTTCTGATGTCTCTTTCTATTTTCCTGCACTGCAGGTGTTAAAAAATAAGTGTTATCTATGCAAATGAGTCTGTGAAACAGTTTGTACTAAAAAGTACAGGATCTTCTGAAAAAATTAGCATATTGTGATAAAGTTCATTATTTTCTGTAATGTACTGATAAACATTAGACTTTCATATATTATAGATTCAAATACACACAACTGAAGTAGTTCAAGCCTTTTATTGTTTTAATATTGATAATTTTGGCATACAGCTCATGAAAACCCAAATGTCTTATCTCAAAAAATTAGCATATTTCATCCGACCAATAAAAGAAGTGTTTTTAAAACAAAAAAAAAGTCAACCTTCAAATAATTATGTTCAGTTACGCACTCAATACTTGGTCGGAAATCCTTTTGCAGAAATGACGGCTTCAATGCGGCGTGGCATGGAGGCAATCAGCCTGTGGCACTGCTCAGGTGTTATGAAGGCCCAGGATGCTTCGATAGCGGCCTTAAGCTCATCCAGAGTGTTGGGTCTTGCGTCTCTCAACTTTCTCTTCACAATATCCCACACATTCTCTATGGGGTTCAGGTCAGGAGAGTTGGCAGGCCAATTGAGCACAGTAATACCATGGTCAGTAAACCATTTTCCAGTGGTTTTGGCACTGTGAGCAGGTGCCAGGTCATGCTGAAAAATGAAATCTTCATCTCCATAAAGCTTTTCAGCAGATGAAAGCATGAAGTGCTCCAAAATCTCCTGATAGCTAGCTGCATTGACCCTGCCCTTGATAAAACACAGTGGACCAACACCAGCAGCTGACATAGCACCCCAGACCATCACTGACTGTGGGTACTTGACACTGGACTTCAGGCATTTTGGTATTTCCCTCTCCCCAGTCTTCCTCCAGACTCTGGCACCTTGATTTTCGAATGACATGTAAAAGTTGCTTTCATCCGAAAAAAGTACTTTGGACCACTGAGCAACAGTCCAGTGTTGCTTCTCTGTAGCTCAGGTCAGGCGCTTCTGCCGCTGTTTCTGGTACAAAAGTGGGTTCATGCTTCCATCTGCTGAAAAGCTTTATGGAGATGAAGATTTCATTTTTCAGCACGACCTGGCACCTGCTCACAGTGCCAAAACCACTGGTAAATGGTTTACTGACCATGGTTTTACTGTGCTCAATTGACCTGCCAACTCTCCTGACCTGAACCCCATAATCTATGGGATATTGTAAAGAGAAAGTTGAGAGACGCAAGACATAACACTCTGGATGAGCTTAAGGCCGCTATCGAAGCATCCTGGGCCTCCATAACACCTGAGCAGTGCCACAGGCTAAATGCCTCCATGCCACGCCGCATTGAAGCAGTCATTTGTGAAAAAGGATTCCTGACCATGTATTGAGTGCATAACTGAACATAATTATTTGAAGGTTGACTTTTTTTTGTTTTAAAAACACTTTTCTTTCATTGGTTGGATGAAATATGCTAATTTTTTGAGATAGAAGTTTTGGGTTTTCATGAGCTGTATGCCAAAATCATCAATATTAAAACAATAAAAGGCTTGAACTACTTCAGTTGTGTGTAATGAATCTAAAATATATGAAAGTCTAATGTTTATCAGTACATTGCAGAAAAGAATGAACTTTATCACAATATGCTAATTTTTTGAAAAGATCCTGTAAATAGAGGGGAAAACACTTTTATCTGGCTAAGTATAACCTGCTGAGCACATTTTAGAGTTGAAAAGTTCAAAGGGACAGTACTTTGGTTCATTTTGCAGCTGAATGAAGCAGATATATTGTTTGAAGCTGCTTGTGCAATGTAAACCTCTGACAGGATGACTCGTTTGGCTGCCTAGTGCAACCAAACCAGTGTGTGGGAGTAAGAAACTTTATTTACTGGCTTCTTCTCTTCCTCCAACAGTAGCTCTGAACTCTTGGCAGGTCTTCTGTTTCCCGGTCACATCTGATCACATGATATGACATGTGATCAGGATTCGGAAGACTGTATCAGCGTTACAGCACCACCTGGTGGTGGAAGAGGGGTGATGGAAGAGACGAAAAAAGACTTCCATCATCTCTCTTCCACCACCGGGTGGTGCTGTAATGCTGACATGGTATCCTGGATCCCAATCACATGTCATATCATGTGATTGGAAACCGTGGAGACCTGCCGGGATTACGTCACCTCCGCAGTGGAGGAAGAAGAAGACAATCCAGCCGTTCAGACAAGTAAGTATTTCAGCTCCCTGCCGCCACTCCTACCCTGCCGCCACATACCCTGCCTAGCCTGCCAGGCTGGAGAAGGCACACTTCCCCACTGGCAGGAAAAAATTGGCCCTGCAGCCAAATAAAGTTTTACTTAAAGAGGAGCTGTTAGGTATAAGGTCTCAGAGAAAATAAACACATATATCAGTAGCTAAAGATTGGCTGTACTTACATTACATATGCATTTCACTGTCCACGTTTGTACTTCACATAATTTTTATATAGTATTTGCAGAGAATGATGCTCCTGACAGCTCATGGCAGGTTCCATGTTTGTCTGTCTCCTATGAAGCCAAATGTGTCGTCATGTCCTGCCTGCTTCCTGATAATTCCACTCTCACAAACGCTGGTAATGAATAACACTACTGTGCAGTGAATATTAATTAGCCATGTGGCTAGGAACAATAGCGGACTCCTGCAGTGTACTCTGCCCGAGATTTATTAGTGCTGTGGGCTAGACTGTTACATGCTGTTGAAACTTAAGCCTCACTAGCAGCCAGGGGAGGGCCCCAGAATGCTTTGCAGTATCTGTTATTCGGCTTGCGTCCTCCTTAGGAGCCTGGGAATACGGAGCCTTGCTGTCAGCAAACATCTAAAGTAAGAGAGATTTTTGACTGCAGTATTGCCTTTTTGGCTTCCTTCTAAACTGTTTAACACAGGAGAATAGAGGTTTAAATTAGCTTTTGCAGCCTGACAGTTACTCTTTAAAGGAACACTATCGATTTACATATTTTTTTCAATTGACATAGGAATTGTTTGGGAAGTGCTGCTAAGTACTGGTGTATACATTTCACTAGCAACCTCTTTGTTTACTGTTATCAAAATACTTTCAAACTTTACTGACGCCAAAACTGACGGCAGAATGAGCCATGAGGGCAGGGGAAAGTCCCCTCACACTTGATTAGTTAACCCTGTGTGTAACTGTGTGAGAGAGAGAAAGCTCCCAACAGCTGCAGCTTCTGTGTCCTGTGTTTCTGACAGAAGTGTCTGAAGAGAGCAGAGGAAACTTGTTATGAACATTTGTAATTGTCACAGCTTTTCATACTGTTTTGCTTTCAGAGAAAAATACTCTGTAGTCTGATATGCAACACTGGCTGTGCATAGAAGCAGACACCCCTTCTGCAATTGATTTCTCCCAATATAGCTAAATCCTACACTCAATAAATGAAAGCTTTTGCCTCTGATATTTAACATGAATAGTAGGAAAATGTTTACACAGCTACTTAGACATTATTTGTACATTGTCATTTTAGAACACTTGGGTATTGATAGTATTACTTTTAGTTAAATTCAGTGCAAAAATGTGAGGCTCTGCTATGTTACTAATGTTCTATTTATAATTAGTAGAACACCTACATTTAATTATCTCATACATTTATTTTTAGTGTAGGTTTTCTTTATGGTGGAATCTGGGAACCCCTTTCTCAAAGAAGATAGAGCGAAACATAGAACAGATATACACCCCTTACAGGTAAATGGGTTAAAAGGGTCATTTCTTGTTACATTTTGTTAGAAAGGACCACATGTGAATGGTTAATGGAAATAAAAATATAATTAAATATTTTATCAAGAATATTCAATAAATTGTTGTCTTCTTTTCATTTATGCTTTTCTAATTTTAATCTGTATCCTGTCTGCTGCTTATTTTCTTTTAGTAATCTATATATATAAAATTTTGTGTGTGTGTGTGTGTGTGCGTGTGTGTGTCGCGATCACGCGAAAACGGCTAGACCGATTTGAATGTAACTTGGTATACAGATCCCTTACTACGTGGGATGATATGTTCTGGGGGTCTCGCAGCCCCCCTGCCCACTTGGGCGGAGCTAAAAACAGCAAATCAGATTTCACCCATTCATGTCAATGGAAAAAATGTAAAAGGCTGCCATTCTCACAGTAATCAAGCCAGAGTCCCCACACTTGGCACAGTTGGTCACTTGGTGACCGAGGTTACAAATCCAGGAAAAGTGGGTGGAGCATAAAACAGCCAATCAGATTTTAGTCATTCATTTTAAATCGGAAAATGTAAACTGCAGCCATTCTTAGACTGTTAATCGCAGGGTTCTCAAACTTAGCACATTTGGTCACTGGGTGAATGAGATTAAGATTCAAGGAAGTGGGTGGAGCCTACAACAGCCAATCAAAACGTACCTATTTATTTTTAAGAGGAATATTTAAACTGCTGCCATTCTTACACTGTTAATGGCAGAGGCTTCACTCTTGCTACAGTCGGTCATTGGGTGACTGGGGTCCAAATTCACTAAAGGGGCGGAGCCACAAACAGCCAATCAGATTTCCTTGGTGGATAATCTGCTTCCATTCACACATTTTTGATGCCAGGAGCCTGAAAGCTGACAAACTTGGTCATTGAGTGACTGCGTGATCAGTTTACAAAAGTGTGCGGAGCCAAAAATAAACTTTACTGGGAAAATATAAACTGCAGCCATTCTTACACCGTTAATGGCAGGGTTCTCAAACTTGCACAGTTGGTCACTGGGTGGATTGAGATTAAGATTTTGGAAGGTGGGTGGAGCCTACAAAAGTCAATAAAAATTCACCTTTTGATTTTCAAAGGGAATATTTAAGCTGCTACCATACGTATAATGTTAATAGCGGATGCCTCAAACCTGGTACAGTTGGTCACTGGGTGACTAGGGTTCAAATTCAGAAAGGGGGCGAGCCACAAACAGCCAATCTGATTTGTTTATTTTTCAATGGGAATATACAAAATAGTGATACCAAGGACCCTAAAGCTGATAAACTTGATAACTGAGTGACTATATGTCAAGGTTAGAAAAAGTGGGCGGTGCCAACAACTTAATTTTTTACATGGTATGGTTCCCAAACTTGACACAATTTGCCACTGGGTGAGTCAGATTAATAGTCAGAAATCTGGGTGGAGCCTACAACAGCCAATCAACACCAGCCAAATACATACCCGGGCAACGCCGGGCAATCAGCTAATATCTTGATAACAGCTTGCTTTGTAGTGTCAGTGCTCTCTGCTGCCCAATGCAATACTAACCAGGAGCCTAGTTGCAAGCATTATAATCTCCCATTTGGGCTGCTGTAGGGCAATTCTTTTTGGTCCACATAAATACACAGAATAAAAGAAAGATGAAAAAGAATAACGAAACACACAGATAAAAATAAAAGAGTACACTTGAAAATAAGGGGGTAAATGTTTTGTTGATTAAATAGTTGTAATATATTTTTATTTCAATTAAAAATGTCCAGGTAACCCTTTTTATAAAGATGTAGGGGATCAAAATTACTGTTTTCCTTATTTAGTTGGAAGAGGAAAGTCTCTTAGGCCCTACCCCAACATGCATAGTTACCCACTACTCTTAGCAGAAGATGGGGATGAACCCCTGTTTCCTAATTTTGGAGAAGGGTAATTTATAAATGTCCAAGAGCAGAAACCTGTTCTGCAGACTAATGCTCCTTTTAGACTTAATATATATATATATATATGCTTATAACGGAAAGAAAACTGATTTTCAAAGTAATGTACATTTTTCCTATGCCACAGCTCACACTTAATGCGTTTTAACTGAAATCTTCTTCCCAATGCACTGCCATGGAAAAAACTCATACCAACGTGCACTAACGTATACCAACACATTAAGGGTAAAAAGGCCCTAAGACCCTGTTTACACTTAGTACGCTTTTTTTTCTTCTCCATAGCAGTGCATTGTTAAAAAGATTTCAGTTAAAATGCATAAAGTGTGAACGGTGTCATAGGAAAACATGGGGATTACTTTGAAAATCAGTTGTCCTTTCAGTTACAACTGAGTGCAACTGATTGTGTGTTCCTGCACTCTAAGGCCTCTTGCACATTGCAAGCGATTCAGATTCAGATTCCGCTTTTTAATCGGTTTTTACTTCGGATTCAGATTCAGATTTGCAGTTTGCTCCCTGCACACTGCAAATCGGAATCTGAATCGGATGTAAAACTGATTAAAAAGCGGAATTGGAATCGGAATCGCTTACAGTGTGCAAGAGGCTTAAGGCCGCGTTTACACTTAATCAGTTGTTCTCAGTTATACCTGAAAGGACAACTGATTTTCAAAGTAATGCCCATGTTTTCCTATAAAACCGTTCACACTTAACGCATTTTAACTGAAATCTTTTTCACAATGCACTGCTATGGAGAAGAAAAAAAAGGCGTACTAACTGATTAAGTGTAAACAGGGCCTTAGGGCCTTTTTACCCTTAATGTGATGGTATGAGTTAGTGCGCGTTGGCACGCGTTTTTTCCATGGCAGTACATTGGGAAGAAGATTTTAGTTAAAATGCGTTAAATGTGAGCTGTGGCATAGGAAAATGTGGACATTACTTTGAAAATCAGTTGTCCTTTCAGTTATAACTGAGTGCAACTGATTAAGTGTAAACGGGGCCTTAGAGTGCAGGAACACACAAACACCACACATACTGTATGTAGTACACTTATCGGCCTCCTGATTGAGGAGGTATGGAGTTTTTTCAAATAAAAATTCTCAAAAATACTGATAATCTTTTAGGAATGTGGTTTGAAATTACCCTAATAATTCCCAACTTTCTGAACATGGAAAGAGCTCAATATATGTCTGAGTTTTATCTGAAAACATGGAGCTTTGTTTGTTCCCAAGTACGTTTCTGCTTGAGAGTTTAATAAAGTCTCTAGTTCTAGTCTCTTATTACTGATCTGGGTCTAAAGGTTCGGCTCACATGAGTTGATGGGAGACTAAACAATCCAGCTGATATATTTAGGCATACCTCTGAACTTAAAGTTGTTATGGCAGAACCAGCTATTAAAGTCCTCCCCTGAAATCTTTAGCTGTTAAACAGTAGAGTGCACATTTTCATAATATTGCCTTAATTTTTTTTGTGAGCAATTTTTATATCTGCTTGCAGGGTCTCCAACTAGTCTGCCAAGATGCTCAAAGTAACAATATCCTCTGACAGACTTCAGACTGGAAAACAGTTTGTAGCACATTGCCGCAATGCTCTCATACTAATTTTTCATATTCATGATCATGTGTGCTAAATGCCCCAATGTGATGTACGTGGGAGAAACTGGACAAACTCTGCGCAAACGTATGAATGGACACAGGCACACTATTAATGATACCAAATCTGGACTCCCAGTTGCTACACACTTTCGGTCCAACGGACACAGCATGGATGATCTTCGTGTCACTGCCCTGAAGGGAGGCTTCAAAACGTCAAATGATCGATTAATAGCAGAAACAAAATTTATAAATTGGTTCAAAGCTGTGCAGAACGGTTTGAATAAGGACAACAACTTCTTATATTGGTATGAGGCGGATGATATTTAAACTTTCTCAGCCATTCTAGCTGAACTTGTGAACTAAGAATTTACGATACCTCTGGGTCAATCTTAATCCAGGTCTGTGAGCATGGCGTAAACAAGGATGCTTATCTCAGCTAACAACCTTTAACCCCATTTAGATGGTCTGTTTGAATTAAGGCATCTTAATGACATGTATTTATGCTTGAAAAAAAAATAAATCTGTTTTCCCTTTTGATGTTGCATGTATATAAGCTGTCTGTATCACCGGCCTGCAAACTAACAGGATATAAGCCCGACGAAGGCTGAAAGGCCGAAAGCTTGCTTATTTTTATTCATTTTTAATTAGCCAATAAATGGTATCATCCTGATTTAAAACTTTTAATTTTTCATAGTAAGCTGGGAACCACAAGATGTGGAGGTCTGAGTTCAATTCTCCTCCACAACTCATTTGATTAGTTCTGAAGACATATCGCCTACCTTTGACCATCTTATGAATGCAAGCCTTTTTCACAGGAATGGAGAAATAGTATTTGACCAATTTTTGGAATAGCATAACCTAACTTTTTCTCCCTGAAAGCCTACACATGACTTGAACTAGTATTATAGGTTGAAATGTTGATGTGGCCCTGATATGATTGAAAGAACTCCTGAAGCTGACAGGGCAACAGAAAAGAGCCTCCTCCTACTACGGTGCCATGCTCTCTCCTGCAATTACAAAGATTTTCCATAGAAAATGGAAAAAAAGTTGCCTGCTGTTTTATTTCATGATGATGTTAAATGTGAATTGATGGTATCCTTTTTCATGGGCAATATTGTTAATACTTGCATGGGCATATTTAGCTTGATTTAGCTTGATAACTCAGCATTCAGAAGCTATAATTACAAGAACATTTTAGTAGAGAAAAAGAGAAGAAAAAGACTATTTCTACACAACCCTCTTGATTTACCACTTGATGGTCATGTTGTTGTACCTGATCTGTGTATAGAATGTATTGGCAGTGTTCAGATACCAGAGAGTTATGGTCCATCTAAACTATATTTAGAGCATTGAAAATGTTTTCCTAGAATGTCTTGGGAAATCAATGGGCTAAAAACAAATGATTAAGCCCATTAGAAGGTATGATTACCTCTGATGGTCTATATCTTTCCTATATCAGAAGGAGAGCCATATAGAGGAGACTGTTGATGTTTGTTTCAACCAGCGTGTTTCATAGGGGAAAAAAAGAAAGAAGAAATATCTAAGCAATTTTGGACACAATATAGTGAATGTATATATATATATATATATATATATATATATATATATATATATATATATATATATATATATATATATATATATATATATATATATATATATATATATATATATATATATATATATATCAGGCTCGGCCATACTCGGTGCAGTTGGTAACTGCCAAATATATGCAGACGTCCAGGATTTGATGCAAGTGATGTTTATTTACAGTGAAAGATACATGCAATGTTCAAAGCAGGGTTTCCAAAACATGATGGAGGAACATTACCCAGTGACTGGCAAATGGATACAAGTACAGGAACAGACATGCAGGTTGAATCAGGAACAGACATGCAGGTTATCCAGGAAAAGGTATACAGGTTTAACCAGGAACGTGCATTCAGGCAAGGAATCCAGATACTCAGGACATGAACAGGTATTCAGGTGTTAAGTCCAGATACTCCGAGCAGGAACAGGCATGCAGGAACAGGCATACAGGCATGAACTCCAAGAGCTCAGGACATAAACAGGAACACAGGCTTGGAATCCACATACTCAGAACAGGAACTAGGATACAGGAACTCAGGACATGAACACTAGATACAAGAGTCAGCAATCAGGGAAGCTGAGGTCCAGCTGCACTAAGCTAGGCTAGTGTAATGATCCGCTCAGCGCAGGCAGGCAGCTTTTTGACCACTGTTCAGGTCTGCATTCTGCAGGTCTCTGGAAAAGAGACCTTTTGTCAGTTTTGCAGCTTGCTGCTGCTGAGGAATTTGCATACGTTTGTCATGCAAATTGCCTAGCCACATCCTTTGTAGGCTGGCTCTATATATACTATGTGATTCCACAGTACTTCGCTGGTCATAAGGGTTGTCCTGTGAAACACTCCTGGAGTGTCAGCCATGCTTATTGTTTGAAGATTAGCTTAGAGTAATTCCTGGGACTGTGCTAGGCATCCTTGCTAGAGCAGTCAGGATTGTATTATTTGTATTGCCTGTTCTGTCTCTCTTGCTGTACTGGGATCGCACTTGCTCTGGCGGAAAGAGCCGTGGATCCAGCTCGCTCTGTTTCTATACTTGGATCACACTCGCTCTGGTGGAAAGAGCAGTGGATCCTGCTAAGCTCTCTTGCTATACTTGGATCGCACTTGCTCTGGCGGAAAGAGCAGGGGATCCTGCTAGCTCTGTTGCCTTACTTGGATCGCACTCGCTCTGGCGGAAAGAGCAGTGGATCGTATCTCTCACTTATTCCTGTTTTCGTGTATCTGTCTGGTCTGATATGAACGCTTGCTGGAGGCTCGGTGAGGTAACCGTTAAGCAAGCGCTTGCATCCTCTGTTTCATGTTTGTCTGTCGATGGTTAGTTAGGCGTGCTTGTCTCTGTTGTGCTTAACATGCAGAGACCACGCAGTAAACGCGTTCGCTGTTGCGAATGAGTGCGGTGTTTGCGTTTAGTTAGCGTTTGTTATTTTCCTTATCTTCTCATTGTATGATTGCTGTGCCTTTGCTACTCTCATGCCCTGTCTTGCTTAAGCATTGTGTCACCTCTGGCAATCGCCTCTCTTGCGATTGCGTTCCTACTTCGTTTCTGCTGTTGCGTGTGCACCATCGCGGGTTGGCGACTAGATTGGGGCACATACATACATTCTATCCCTGTGCTCATTCTCTTTCGCTCTCACTTGGTTTCTTCTGTTGTGTGTCCACCGTCGCAGGTTGGCGGCTAGATTGGTGGACATACATACATTCCTCATCTGTGCTTATTCGGTCTTTTGTCGCTGTTAGCAATCGCCATCTCTGGCGATTGCCTTCTCACCTTATCTTCATGGTTGTGTGTTCATCGTCGCAGGGTGGCGACTAGATTGGTGGCCACACATACCCTTTGTCACTTTGATCTCTCTCTTTCAGGGCTATCTTGCCCTGCGTTTCTTCCCTTCGTGCAATTCCTGTCTGGCGTCGGTGGCAGGGCAGAGGAGCTGTTCCTCTGCACTCCACAGCTCCACCTGCCGACAGGAATTTCCCTCTACAGGTGCATTGCACCTTTTGCTTGGTTCCCTCAAATTATACGCTTGTGGAGGATTTCCGCAGTGTCAGCGCACGTCCTGTGCGCTGATCACGGAGAGAATTCCACAATCGTTATAACTAGACAATACAATGCAACAGCAAAGCCTGCTGGGAACTCTGGATGCTAAATGCTTCCACTAATGGAGCAATTACCCTGCAGGTGATGGAACACTCCCATGTATATGCAAATTGTATCAAGGTCACTGCCAGCTCATTGCTGCAGTAACAGAGAGTCCTGACACATGCAAATGAAAATTGGAACAGCTCCAATGCTTGCTGATCACTGCAGAGGCAGAGGGGAACCCTGAAAATATATATATATATATATATATATATATATATATATATATATATATATATATATATATATATATATATATATACATATCACTTACTTAGGTCCTATTTCCACATTTTTCTGCATGGGAATTCGGATCTAGAATGACAACCTATGGTCTATGGAGATTAATTGGCTGCTTTCGCATCACGTGCAGGAAAAAATGTGCCTGCAGCAATTCGAATGCAATTTGGCATTGGCACAGCATATGACTCTGTTTTGGCGACAAGGGAAGAATTGCAAATTGCATTGTGTGGAATAGGGAAACGGGACCTAAAGGAAACATTTTATTTATTTTTATTTTAGACACATGGTTACGATTCAATTTACTTTTTCTCCTAAGTTTTCTCCTAGGTGAATCTTTAAATCTTATCAATAAATTGCCTTTTAAACCATCAGCATACAAGAAAATACTCACAATCATTTTGACAGTACTTTTTCACCTAATTTTTGGTACTTGTTCAAGTGCAGAATGCTGAAAAGTTGTTTAAATAGAGGATGCATCCTATTTGTTCCTTACGTCTTACAGTGGACTGACTCAATTCTCTCTCAGCTTGACAATCTAGAGTATTTTCTCTAACTTTATGATGGTTGTTATATTGCTATGTATGTTATCCTTCTGTTTTATACTTAAAATTGAATAAAACATTGCAAGAATTAAATAAAGGATACAAAATTATCTCCAGAAGAAATCTAAGGAGAAAACGTAAATTGGAATAGGCCCACTGTATTTTATTTAAATGGCGGTCAATGACAGATCGTGGGAAATATTTCCCAGCAGTTAATAGCAAAGGCCCCTTACAACCTAGCAACACCAAATTTGCAGGTTATGTTAAAAAGATAGTGAGGAATAATATTAAAAAAAAAATTAAAAATGTTTATTATTGAGGAATGTTCTGAGTGTGGGAAATCTGAAAAAAAATGACGTGGGGTCCCCCCTCCTGAGCCTCTGTAACCCCTTGTCCCCCATGCAGGCTGGGATAGCCAGAATGCAGAGCCCCGGCCGACTGGGGCTTCAAACCCTGAGCTATACCAGCCCGCATGGTCCATGGTATGAAGGGGCTCCGGGGGAGAGGGGCAGCCAAGCCTTCCCCTCTCCCCCCGAGCCCTTGTCCAATCCATGGACAAGGGGCTCTTCCCCACCTCTGGTGCCCCAGTAAGAGGTGGGGGCGATGACTCCCTGGGGGGATTCATGGTGGCATCTAGGAGTCCCCTTTAAGAAGGGGACCCCAGATGCCCACCCCCCTCCCAGGAGAAATGAGTATAGGGGAACAAAGTACCCCTTACCCATTTCTACAAAGAGTTAAATGAAATAAAAACACAACCACGAGAAAAGTATTTTATTATTCTAAATTAACCATAAATACTTACCTGTACCTTTAAAAAAATGTTCCCATGCCCATATCCTCGGAAATGATCCAACGTATACAGTATCCTCCAATTTTGCGATCTTCAATTAAGTTGATGGTAGGTGAGGGGTGACAGGTGCAGGCAGGTGGGGAGAGACAGCGTGAGCTAGCGCTATATGTCCGCACAGCCCGTATTCTAAGGTATAGTAACCGACTCATCAATGGGCCGGTTCTTTTTGTATTGAATCTAATGAATCAGTTTAGAGTCGATTCATTCGATTCAATACAAAAAGAACCGGCTCATTGATGAGCCGGTTACTATACCTTAGAATGCGGGCTGTGCAGACGTACTTTATATTGCCGGCTCCTGCTGTCTCTCCCCACCTGACAGCACCTGTCACCCCTCACCTAGGCTGGCACCTGGTGCACCCATGGGTGCACCAGGTGCCAGGCTAGGTGAGGGTGACAGGTGAGGAGGCGGGGAAGACAGCGGGAGCCGGCGCTATGAGTCGGCAGGACGCATTCTAAGGTATAGTATAGGCAATTGCCATGGGAGATCTTCAATCAACTTAATTGAAGATCACAAGATTGGAGGATACTGTATACGTTGGATCACTTCTGAGGATATGGGCACGGGAACTTTTTTTTTAAAGGTACAGGTAAGTATTTCTGGTTAATTTAGAATAATAAAATCCTTTTCTTGTGGTTGGGTTTTTATTTCATTTAACCCTTTGTGCAAATGGGTAAAAGGTACTTTGTACCCCTATACTCATTTCTCCTGGGAGGGTGGTGGGCATCTGGGGTCCCCTTCTTAAAGGGGACTCCCAGATGCCACCATGAACCCCCCAGGGAGTCGTCGCCCCCACCTCCTCCTGGAGCACCAGAGGTGGGGAAGAGCCCCTTGTCCATGGATTGGCCACCCCTCTACCCCAGGGCCCCCCCATACCATGGACCATGCGGGCTGGTATAGCTCAGGGTGCGAAGCCCCAGACGGCCGGGGCTCTGCATTCTGGCTATCCCAGCCTGCATGGGGGACAAGGGGCTACAGAGGCTCAGGAGGGGGACCCCACGTCATTTTTTTTCAGATTTCCCACACTCAGAACATTCCCCAAAAATATTATTATTTTTTTAAATATTGTTTCCCACTATCTTTTTAACATATCCTGCACATTTGGTGCTGCTAGGATGTAAGGGGCCTTTGCTATTAACTGCTGGGAAATATTTCACGCGATCTGTCATTAAACGGCATTTAAATGTATCTCTTTTTTCTTTGAACTTATTATTTGGCCACAAGATGGCCACAGTCAAATAGTCCTGGGAGAGATCGAGCTCGCTCCCAGGAAGAAGAAAGAAGACACGGAACTTTTTGGCACGCAGAAAAGCTGCAGCGTCTAGAGAGACGCTGTCGGCTTTTCTCCGGGGGGATGCGATCGGTGAAAGGGATCTATAATCCCTTTCCCTGTTCGCTCGGCTAATGGCAGGTAGCGGGAGCACGCACAGGGGGGCCCGCGGGAGCGCGCGCGACCCGCGGGAGTGCGCGCAGCCTAACTGGACGAGAAATCTTGTCCAGTTAGGCTTAAGTGGTTAAAAGGAAACAAATATGGCAGCTTCCATACAACTTATATCTCGGGCTTTTTTTAAGCATTCATCATATCTTTTTACAAGGGTGAAACAGCCCTTTGTTGTAGTACTATTACGCTCCTCACCTATGGGTTGAAGGAATGCAATGGTTATGTTAAAACTGCTACAGTTTTTGTCAATTTTTTTGTCAAGTGGTGCATCATTTGTCAAATGGTGCAAGTAGAGAAGAGACACACCTGACAAGAAGAGACACACCTGACAAAAGCAAGTTATTTTAAACACAAATAATTTCTTGCAAGGCATATAACATCAAACAGCTATTTGTTTCTGTACCACCCTTGTACATACATAGTGATGGATATTGTACAGTGGAGCTGCGACTCAGAAGTGAGTATAGCTCTTGCCCCTTTATACATTGCAATATATTCCACAAGGAAAAACAACACTTAACTCTAATGACTTGGGAAAGAAGAGTGCAGTCACGCTAAGCTAAAATTTCCCAGATGATAGAATAGTTATAAGCCCTTCATGTATGAAAAGTAAATATTCCCTTTTAGTATTTCTCACAATAAGAAAACAATGACAAATTGAATGGTTTCAAAGAATCCAAAACATTTCTACAGATCAAATGTGTGTAAGACCCGGTTTCTTTATGCGAAAAGGGGCCTTTGTTGACCTTTCCCCTTGAAATAGAGTCCCAGTGGTGCTGCATACACTTTGCTGGCCTTATAAATATTAGGAGAGCATCCTTTTTATCTGGATGGCATCCATGGTATTGGAACCATGCTATTTCTTATTTTTTGGAAAATGCTAAAATATTTGCAAAAAATATTGGATTCATGGATATGTGTCCAGAAGACAGAATCATGGGACAAGATTGCAGGAAATTTCTTTGGAACAAATTTTATAGTGTACTCTTATTTGTAGAAGTAATCACTATCTAGCTTCTCATGATGTATTTAGCAAATGCATTTTAATTTACTCATGCTATGGTCAAAATCTTCTCCTGTGTTCTTGAAATATTCTCTCTGGGCTTTTGAACTTCATTAATTAGCATCTTTTAAATGGTTTGGTAATATTCCTGACTACTTTTCTAAGCTATCTCCCCAGGCCCTAATTTTAATAAAATTTAGAATGAACATTTGAATTTTTAAGATCTTGCCATAACATGCATAAAATGATGAGAGGCAAAGAGCCATATTTATCTGCATGATTAATCTAGTTCTTATGAATGATGACTGTTATTTTTCTTTCTGTTACAGGGCAGAAATGTGATAAGAGTTTACCATTTCTATTTTTTCCCGGTTCAGACTTATGATAGTAATAATAATGGGGATTATTTTGGTTAAAGCTGTGAAAACCGTGAGCATTAACAATAAACATGTTCCATGGGATCTAATAAAATGGTTCTCAATCTCCAGCTAATATAGCATTCAATAATTAATGAATATGTAAAAGCTGGCATGTTTGATGAGCAATTTGCTGACCAATCTGTTGTCAGATGATTCAGTATAAATGTGTATTTAGTGTGCTTTGCTAATGCAAGGTTTCACAGTTAGCCCCAGTAAACATAAATAGGAATGCGATCTCCCCCTATGTTGCAAAAACTAGCAAGAGTGACTACATCCATACAGAAACCTGTAGTGAGAGAGATATAGATGCTCCTTTAATAGCTGAAAAATGACTGTCATGCTGATAATATGCTTCTTATACTGTTGGAGTCAACACACCAAAACAAATATGCAGATCTAGTTTGGGTATGACCCCACTGACCTCAAGCTCTGGGCGAGTCTCAAAACAGAATCAGGGCCGGCAGCAACTTATTAGACCCTCCTTACGACTTCCTTATAGGAGTCTTCTTCACTTTTTACTTCTTAAGAGAGATAACAGTTTTCACATATTGTAACACATCATTCATGTTAGGCTGGGAAAGGAAATGAGACAGCTGGCACATTGCATTCTTGCTAAGTTTAAAAATTACCTAATGATTTGGGAACATACATGCAAATAGTGACTTGGGAGCTGTTTACCAGAAAGACGTTTTGTGTTCTTTACATTCAATTTACAACATGTTTTAGAGTGCAATAAAGCCACAGATTATCAAAGTATAGATAATAAAATATATCACCACATGAGTCATTTATTCACTCTAACTATCACCATTGGCATCACTAATGCCAGGCACTCTGCCTAATTATGTGTTTGGAGGAAACTCTGCTGAATTATGTTATTGAGGGAAACTCTGTGTAATTATGTTATTTGGTGTAGGGTAGTGGTATGTCGCCTAAATATGTTGTTTTGGGAGGAAACCGCAGTGGTTGTGGTGCTTTGTAATGAGTGGGAGGCTATGCTTCCCCTTGCTTTTATAGCGCCATTTCTCCACCATTGATAGCTGTAGTGGTTGTTAAATAGAGTTGAGGGGAACCCTCAAACTTGTGAGGTACTTGTTACCTCTAGAACACAGGGGTCAAATTCCAGCCTGAGAGCGCTATAGTCATACCAGTGTAAGATGGACTATGAAATGTGTTCTACTTGGTGAACTTTTGCTAGCTTATCGTAGTGAAAAAAAAAATCACATGCAGTACACAGCTGTGCCTTGTCAGTGGACACCTGCTGTGTGGAGGCCTTAAGCCTATCATTTTGCCAGACATGCAAGACAGCTAAATAGATCAGAATCAGAATCAGAATCATATTTATTTTGCCAAATACAGCAAGAGCTATATTCGGAATTATTTGTGGTACACATGGCATAGACATAGTATAAGAAGACAAGATACACAACTATAGTAACGGTATACATGACAGACCCGGATTGTCCTTAAGTGTTTCTTCTTGCCGTGCAGGAGCAGTCCCATAATATTATTGATAATAATAATAATGATGATGATGATGATGGTGGCCCCCTTACAGTCCCTGGGCAAGAACAAGGAAAAGGGCGGGCAACAGCGAGACCTGACTGAGAGACCACCGCTAGGGTCTGCCAGTATGCGGGCCTGACAGGGGGAAGTTGGAGTTTAGCAGCCGAACCGCTTGGGGGGAGAAGGTGTTCTTCCGTCTGGTTGTTTTGCATGGTATAGTCCTGTACCTACGGCCCAGTGGGAGGAGCTTGAAGTAGCGACTGCCTGGGTGGGAGGGGTCACGGGAGATCACCGTGGCCCTCTTCAGCATCCTAGCGGAGTGGAGGGGATCAAGAGGCGGAAGAGGAGACCCGATGATTCTCTCTGCATCAGTTATGACTCTCTGCAGTTTGTGTTTATCGCTGACCGTTGCGCCCGCGTACCAGACAATGGGCTTGATTCACAAAGCGGTGCAAAGTGTTTGCACGCCTGTGAAAAGCCCTTTATCACGCCTAAACTCAGTTTAGGAGTGATAAGAAGAAACTCGCGCGATCTCCCGCGCGCAAAGTTTTGCGCGCGTAGCGCACCGCGCTGCGCGCGCAGTGTGCCGTGCTTCGCGCGCAGCGTCCATTGAGCCCTATGGGACTTTGCGCGCGCAGCGCGGTGCGCTACGCGCGCAAAACTTTGCGCGCGGGAGCTTCGCGCGAAGAGCAGCACAAATCGGTGATAACTCAGCTTTGCACCGCTTATCACGCCTAAAGTCTTTTAGGCGTGATAACTGAGTTATCACCGCTTTGTGAATCAAGCCCAATGACTGAGGAGCAGAGGATGGATTCTATCGTGGCAGTATAGAAGCTGGTCAGCAGTTCCCTGGGCATGCCGAATCTCTTTAGTTGGCGCAGGAAGAACAACCTCTGCTGAGATTTCTTCAGAATTTTGGTGGTGTTCTGCCCCCACTTCAGGTTATTAGTGAGAGTCGTGCCGAGGAACCGCACGGATGTCACCCTAGAGACTTCGGTACCCCCAATGAGTACAGGTGGGAGGGGGGGGTTCCTCCTGAAGTCTACGACTAGTTCAACAGTCTTTGCGGCATTGAGAACTAGGTTATTGTCTCTGCACCAGTTACAGATTCTCTGAGTCATTAAAAGTCAATAGGAATGGTAGAATTTAAATGGGTTTAAGTGAGTTTAGGGATGCAATAGCCATGAAATTGATCCTGACACGTAAGTGAAATAATTACAACAAAACATAACATGTGCTATAAATGGTCATCAGAGTGTGAGTACTGCTACTATCTGCCATAATTTTATCTGTAACATAGCAAAGGGATAACTTTAGAGGTCAGTACAGAAAGGAAAAAATAGTGAGTAGGAGGTAGAAGTGAGTGAGATTGTTGAAAAATTAATTTTTGAGTTTAAGGTTTTTATAGTAAGAAAATACAATGGCACTGTTGGGGATGCCGTACACTGATCCTCATACTTACCACTAGGCTTTGTGCATAAATGAGCTACCTGAGTATAAATATTAATGAATATTTTAAATTGGGAGGAGCTCCTGGTTTAGAGGCTTGATTCTTTTGGACTTATTAATTGCCTGATGATGTGGGCAATGGGCATGTACCCACGAAACGTGTTGCCGGTGCTAATAAAATTTACCTCTTGTTTCAGAATTGATTGTGGCGCCTGAGAGGTAAGCCACCTCTATCTTTTTTTTTTTATTTTAATTGGTTTTAACCTCTTTTTATACTATTTTTATCCTAGTTTTATACTACTTCTTTAACTTGTTGTGCTAGATTCACCTCCCCTTTTTCCTAGAAAGGGGAGGAAGGCATGGTCTACAGTGGTTTTGTCAACTGGTAGCACCTTTTATCCTTCTTTTTCTAAGAGTGTGACCACCCAACATCTGGTTATTTCTGGAGATACCCGAGTGGAGAGGGGATTGTATTCTCCACCTGCTCTATGCAGTTGGTTGTCCATCTAGCAACCTACCTTTGTAAGTTTATGTCCTGCAGTAAACTTATTTTTCATTTCATATTGCGCTATTGGGCTCCCTTTGTCTCTGTGCTTTTTTCTAGGGTGCTCTTCACCCACTCCTGTTTCTGGTGTGCATAAATGAGCTGCCTGAGTATAAATAATAATGAATATTTCAAATTTCAAAATTAAGAAGATAACAGCTAAATTGAGAACAAAAACTGTATTCCAGATCTCAGCAAATCAGCAGATAACCTGTGCCTGTCTTTCACACCTGCCTGTAAGTGTGACAAGACAATCACAGTAGTATCTCTCTCTCTCTCTCTTTCTCTCTCTCTCGGTGCTTTATTTTAACCTCAACAACAGCAGAGAGAAGCAATGGAAAAATATAATCTCTCATGTCTGTAAAACACTTTTACTAACTCGTGCCTAGCAATGAGCTAACTAAAGCTACAAGAGTCTTCCTTGGACCAATGGCTTCTGTCTTTTAAAGGACTTCCGAGGCCAACTCTAAAAAAAAAGTTAAATACCTGCATCACATTTGAAGACACGGAGGATGCCGTCCGCGCCCTTCGTGCCATTCCGCCGGGTCCCACGTCGCTCAATAGCCCCCTGGGCCGGCTCCTGACCGCACGGCCCGGGTCGGGCTCTCCTGCCTCCACTAACATGGCCGCATGAGCTGGCTGGGGCTGCGCAGTCCGAATAGCCGCGAGTGCAGCTGCGCAGCTCTAGGGCCTGATCCAGGCAGGGTTGCTCGTAAACTACGCCAGCGTGAATCTACGCGTCGTAGTACGCAACTACGCATCGTAGTTCGTAGGCGAAGTTGAAGAATTATGCGTACGCATTTCCACGTAGTCGTAGTCCCGCTATGCGAAGCTTCACCCGTGATGCGTAGTTGACGTATGTATTGCGAAGTCAACTACGCATGTGGTAACTGCATCTATATGGATCATTGTGCATGCGCAGAAATATTATTGCCCTTTTATACCCATACAATTCCGGATTGGAAGGTGCAATGTACGCTTATATTAGTTTATATATGCGCATAGGTAGCAGAGTATTGCAGAAATTTTTCCGCATAAGGGCATAAGCGGTCGCATCAACTACGCTTCGCACTACGCGAAGCTTGCGTATTTTAATGCGTAGTCTATGGAATGCAAACGTAGTGAAGTTTCTGATTTCGTAGCCGTAGTTTGCGAAGCGTATTTGCGTAAATATACGCGTAGTTCCAGCGTAGCGAAGTTGGATGACTACGGCCATCCCTGGCTACAGGAAACAGCCTGTGGCGTGGAATGGGGAGTAGGCCCTAGAGCTGCGCAGCCGCACGGCCAGCTCATGCAACCATGTTAGTGGAGGCAGGAGAGCCCGACCCAGGCCGTGCGTTCGGGACTCGGGAGCCGGCCTGGGGGGCAATTGAGCGGTGGGGACCCGACGGAAAAGCACAGAGGGCGCGGACAGCATCCTCCGTCCGTGCCTTCAAATGTGATGCAGGTATTTAACTTTTTATTAGAGTTGGCCTCGGAAGTCCATTAAGAAGGGGACCTCCAGATACTAGCCCCCCTCCCCGGGAGAATTGAGTATAGGGGTACATAGTACCCTTTACCCATTTCCACAAAATAAAATAAAAACATAATTTGGAAGCTCATCTGGATCATGGTTTCTTTGCGCCTATTTTTTCCAAAACATATCATTACATGAAACGCTATAGTGGGCTCTCAGTTTCCCCTTTGTCTTTTTTCAAGTCCCATACAACAAATTACATAACATTGTATTCTTTATCAATTCAGGTATTTTAAATTTTGGAATGTTGGTGACTTGGGAGTATTAGTGGGTCAAAGTTTCCCTATTTATATTGGTAACATATGAAGTATCTGTGTCATATCTGTCTGCTAGAGATGGCCCGAACGGTTCACCGGCGAACGGTTCCAGGCGAACTTCCGGGGGTTCGCTGTCGTGGAGAACCGCAAACTTTACCGGAAGTTCGATTCACCCCTATAGTGCACCATTAGGGTCAACTTTGACCCTCTACATCACAGTCAGCGGGCACATTGTAGCCAATCAGGCTACACTACCTTCTGGAGCCACTCCTCCCCCTTATAAAAGGCAGGCATTGCCGGCCATTTTACTCACTCGTGTGCCTGCAGTAAATAGAGAAGGGAAAGCTGCTGCAGACTCTCTCATATGGAAAGATTAGTTAGGCTCTTGTAGGCTTCTTAGCTTGCTCCTTGCTGATTCTTAGTACTAAAATAGCACCCGACAACAGCTCTTTTGAGAGCTAATCTTGTTCTTGCTAACTATTTGTTTTTTCTGTTTGTCCCACTGACACTTGTGTTGCATAGACAGACTTATTAATTCATACTGTGTGCGCCACTGCCAGGCGCAGCACATTCAGTGACTACCTGTGTGTGTGACAGGTGCACATTACCCATCACTGCATATACCTACCTGTTGTTCACTGTGCACCCACTCACCTATGTGAACGCACGCAGTGTCACTGTGCCTGTCCACAACCTGTCTGTGTGTGACAGGTGCACATTGTAATACCCATCACTGCATACACCTACCTACCTGTTGTTCACAGTGCACCCACCTACCTACGAGAGCTGAGCGCACGCAGTGTAACTGTGCCTGTCCGCTACCTGTCTGTTTGTGACAGGTCAGGTGCACATTGTAATAGCCATCAATTATTATTATTATTATTATTATTATTTAGTATTTATATAGCGCAGACATATTACGCAGCACTGTACAGTGTATATATATATATATGGAACAAGTAGGGTACGGGATATCATAAACCTCTTATTGGCCTGTCTCACCCATAAATGTACAAAGATGCAAACAAATTGGGTATAGGGAGCACAAGGCTGGTTATAAAAAATAATACAAAATCTTTATTAGATAAAGCTGCATATAGTGTAACACATACAAACCCCCTTTAAAAACAAGCAACTATGTCTGGCTTTGCAAAGCATCTGAAATGGGCCATAAAACGTCCCTTCTGGAGTGCACTCCTATTCAAAAAAGGACTGACATGTCAGAGCATTTTGATCTTCAGGCCCATATGTACAGTATGCCAGGTTAGGCAGTAACCCATTGGTAGCACGAAATCCTGCACCTTGAAGATTGCACCACCCGTGTGCTAAGGTATATTATGCACGCCTCTATGTGTGAACATATACGCTCTCATTACAGACACCTGTATGCGTGTCATAGAGGCGTGCATAATATACCTTAGCACACGGGTGGTGCAATCTTCAAGGTGCAGGATTTCGTGCTACCAATGGGTTACTGCCTAACCTGGCATACTGTACATATGGGCCTGAAGATCAAAATGCTCTGACATGTCAGTCCTTTTTTGAATAGGAGTGCACTCCAGAAGGGACGTTTTATGGCCCATTTCAGATGCTTTGCAAAGCCAGACATAGTTGCTTGTTTTTAAAGGGGGTTTGTATGTGTTACACTATATGCAGCTTTATCTAATAAAGATTTTGTATTATTTTTTATAACCAGCCTTGTGCTCCCTATACCCAATTTGTATATATATATATATATATATATATATATATATATCTTGTCACTAACTCTCTCTCAAAGGAGCTCACAATCTAATCCCTACCATTGCCATATGTCTATATTATTTAGTTTAAGTACTGTAGTCTAGGGCCAATTTTTAGGGGGAGCCTATTAACTTATCCGTATGTTTTGGGAGGAAACCGGAGTGCCCGGAGGAAACCCACACAGACACGGAGAGAACCTAAAAACTCTTTGCAGATAGTGCCCTGGCTGGGATTCGAACCAGGGACCCAGCGCTGCAAGGCAAGAGAGCTAACCACTACGCCACCGTGCTGCCCGTCAATCAATATATGCATCAATGCATATACCTACATGTTGTGTTCAGTGCTCCAACCTCATCACTGCATATTCCTACCTGTTGTGTTCAGTGCACCCACCTCATCACTGCATATACCTACTTGTTGTGTTCAGTGCACCCACATACCTATGTGAGTGCACACAGTGTGATATACCACTCCGTGCATACCTGTTAACTGCACCTGTGTGACTGCACATTGCATTATACCTGGCAGTCAGTGCATACCTTTCACTTGAATGGATGGCAGACTTGCCCTCCATAACAGATTCTCGTTACAGGTAGTACAGTCTATCAGTGTCATCTACAGCAGGGCCTCGAAAGTCCTCCTTTTGGTCACTACCTCGGGATGTGCATGCCATGCCTGCTGCCTTCCTTGGATGTGTGGTAGCCGTTCCTGCTCCTTTGCCCACAGTGTGCCTGCTGCCTTCCTTGGATGTGTGGTGGTGGTAGCCGTTTCTTAGGCTCCCACTGAGGACCGGAATCGAACCAGGATTTTCCCAGCCATTATCAGTGGTCACTCGCAATGGCAGACTTTTCCTCCATAAAAGTTTCTCATTGCAGGTACTGAACAGCAAGCAGAACAAGTATTTAAGAAAATAGATGTAAGCTTTAACAATGGTAGAAAAAGAACCATTGAAAGTTGAAAAGGCAGTCAGACATTACCTGACATCACTAAGTGAGGAAGAGCAATCTCGCCATGGTGCGCACCAGTCCAGCACGGCCAACACTACGCAAACACCTGTTTGCGGTGCGTTACACAGTGAGTTTGGTGTGTCAGTGTGAAGCAGTACTCTAATTATACTCCCTGATTGATGTATACACATGCAAGATGTTTTAAAGCACTTTAGGCCTGTAATTTAGCATTCAATGTGATTTCTGCCCTTAAAGGGAACCTTAACTGAACGGGGGGTATAGAGTTTTACTTACCTGGGGCTATTGCCAGCCCCCTGCAGCAGTCCTGTGCCCTCGGCGCCGCTCTGGAATCCTCTGGTCCCCCGCTGTCACTTAGTTTCGTTTTTGACGACTCACCAGTCGCCGGCCGCCATGCGTATTATTGGACGCATTCACCAATGCAATTAGCGCAATTGCGGACCGCAACACGTACAAAAATACGCGTTGCCGCATTCCGCACGCGTAGATATGCGGCAACGCGTATTTTTGTACGTGTTGCGGTCCGCAATAGCGCTAATTGCATTGGTGAATGCGTCCAATAATACGCATGGCGGCCGGCGACTGGTGAGTCGTCAAAAACGAAACTAAGTGACAGCGGGGGACCAGAGGATTCCAAAGCGGCGCCGAGGGCACAGGACTGCTGCAGGGGGCTGGTAATAGCCCCAGGTAAGTAAAATTCTATACCCCCCGTTCAGTTAAGGTTCCCTTTAAAACGCTGGTTTGCAGCAAATCCAGATTTTTCCCCGGGACTTTTGGCATCTATCCCACTCCGCTATGCCCCCCTCTAGGTGTGAGACCCCTTGAAACATCTTTTCCATCACTTTTGTGGCAAGCATAAGTGTTTCTATTTTTCAAAGTTCGCCTCCCCATTGAAGTCTATTGCGGTTCGCGGGAGTTCGCGCGAACCAAACTTTTGGCGTAAGTTCGCGAACCGAAAATCAGAGGTTCGGGCCATCTCTATTGTCTGCCTGTACTTTAATATCATTTTCCAATAATACAAAATCAATGCACATTTTATTCTTTCAATGAGAGAGGAAAAAAAAACCTTTTCTTGATGGCATTCCAAGACTGTAGCTGGGCTCCCCCTGATGGCCCACACTGATGTAATCTAACCTATTATCTGCAACACTAATTGGTTTCCGTTCTCTCACCAATAAATCATGCAGCTTATTTTTGTGCAAAGTGATTTATCTTAAACAGGAATAGTAACAGCTATATGTTCTCCTGACCACAGGCTACATGGGGAAAAAAGTCTACTCCCTCTGTCTATCTACCATTGCACTTTCAACTAATAATAGCTTTGATGTGACAGATCTGCCACCAGATTCCCGTGTATTATTAATACAATTCAGAATGCAGCAATTGTGTTTTTTTTTTTTTAAGCTCTGCCATTAACGGTTGCTTTTTAATTCTGAGTATCGCAATTTATAGACTGCATATAAATCATTTCATTTTACCAAGAGGGAGCACAACAGTGTCATGTGCTGGCAGACACACTTTTGTGTAGGATCAAAGTCTTCATTGCTTTTAGATTTTCAATCAACCTAAGAAAAATATGCGCTGGGGCGATATAGCCATTTTACTAAAAGAAAGCCTGAAAGATTGTGTTTTTTTTTCTCCTCCTCTATATTTCATTCAGGACTAAGAGGCATTTATTCAATAAGGTGAAAGAGTAAACACATCTCTTTTGGGAGCAACTTCTGAGTAATGAGTTCTAAAACCAGCCACTGCTTTTGTCCTTACCTATCAGTTTCTAGGTTAAGCAGTCCTCTTTTCTCTGCCACAAGCACATTAATAGCAGGAAGAGTCTCACATATTATATTGGCCACTTAGGATATATGTTTTTGGAGCATAGGAAGGGAATGACCTGTGTTCATCTTCATTTGTCTGTTGACACTTGCTATGTAAACTTTATTCAGCTGGTACTCATACTTTTTTTTTTCTCTTTTGTGAGACTGCATTATCCATGTGAGCACAACTTATTGACCTGATTTTGTGCATTTAGCATTTCCATAAACATTCCTATATTCTAATGTATTTAGTGACTCTGGGGTCAGACATTCTTGGAGCAAAAGTGCTTTGTGAGCATTCTGCATTCATGTACAGTGGACTGAAAGGAGAATGATGTGTTAGAATTGAGAATGGACCTGGAATAGGCTAATCCATAGCGAGAGAACACCCAGTGTGGTCACTGATATACCAGGAAAAGGGCCTGCATGGCATACAAATTACAGACAGTCCTGATAATAATGACTGGGTGGAAAATATCATAACAGCGCAGTAAGACGCAGGGAAATTTGGGCACAACATGCAACGCCATAGGCTGTATGGTGAATTGATGCTATACCGGAGCTCAGACAGTAATTTGGGTACCGTGAAAAGACGAACCCCCAATTACTTCAAAAACAGCGTAATTTTGGGTGCTGTTTTTGCATGGATGCGGCAATACAGCAGTCATGCACACTAAAATGGCAAGGAAAGATTGCTGCAACTGAGAAACATGTTAGCACAGGGACATAGCTAGAGGGGAGCAGGGGGGCACAGAGCTGTAAGGGGGCCCCAAACGCTACTTCACACCCTCAGATAACTGGGTCCATCCTTCAGATCAGGTGTTTTTGTGGCTACACTTGTTACGGGTGTGGGGATTACAATGTCCACACTTATTTTTATGACCTTTGCAAGATGGCCCCCCATGCTGTGTGGGTCACCAGGTGTGGAAAAGGATGTGAACATGGGGGGGGGATCAACATTTTGCTAGTGGGGGAGCATGATTTGTAGTTACACCACTAGTTGATAATTACAAAATGTGGGTGAAAATGTGTAGAGCAAAGGGGAAGGGTCCATTTATGGAGCTTTGCGGGAAATATATGCAGGTTTATTAATCCTGTGCATTCTGAGTAATGACACTTTAATTTCTGAAAACAAATGTAGAAAGTGTTGCGCCTCTGATTTAATGTAGCAGCTGAACTTGGGATAAGCTTCCCCAAAGCTCCCAAAGTAAAAGAGTAGCAAATCAATGTAGTATCCCAACAGCGCTAGTGATGTCAATATTAAAAAGCAGTTATTGATCAAACCTGCATGCAAGAAATGTTCATATACAGTATTATGACATTTTCTTGCATGCAGACTTTATCAATACATGCTATTTAATATTGAAATCATTAGCGCTATTTAGCATACTACATTGATTTGCTACTTTAATTTCTGGGACTCTCTACTATGTTGCTATACATTGGTAGCTCTTACTTTGCTGTATGTCATCCTTATTTTTAAATGCAATTGTTTACACAATGTCAGCGGCACCCCAAAGACATTTTTAAGAAATTAAAGGGGCATTATGGTTAAATAACTAATATATGGTTAAATAACTAAATATTAAATATGTGCAGTTGTAGCAGTGTTTAACACATATATTGTGGCAGGATAAAAGTCTATTTCAGTATTACATTACCCTTAGTCAGAGATGAGCTGCGTTGGCAGAGGAAATTACCTGATGCCAAATCAGCTCATACCATTGTGCAGTAGGAGGCAGCGTATCAGCTGTTTGAGCTGATGTTTTAATCCCCCCTTTGATATTTCGTGAGAGGATTCCTCCAACTACTAACGGCTCACCCGAGCAGTTTTACTACTCATCTAAGCCGCCGTACATCTCAGGACATTGACGTACGGCTCTGATGAAAAAATGCTCCCCACTGAGGCATCCCAGCTGGCTCAGGAATGGACACATATTGCTGACCGTTGCTGTGGAGACCAACTCTCTGCGATGTAGCTGTGTCCTGCATTCTTTTCATCAGAGCCGTACGTCAATGTCCTGAGACGTACGGCAGCTTAGATGAGTAGTAAAACTGCTCGGGTTAGCTGTTAGTAGTTGGAGGAATCCTCTCATGAAATATCAAAGGGGGGATTAAAACATCACCTCAAACAGCTGATATGCTGCCTCCTACTGCACAATGGTATGTGCTGATTTGGCGTCAGGTAATTTCCTCTGCCGACGCGACTCATCTCTGACTAAGGGTAATGTAATACTGAATTAGACTTTTATCCTGCCACAATATATATATATATATATATATATATATATATATATATATATATATATATATATATATATATATATATATATATATATATATATATATATATATATATATATATATACATATATACATACAGGATCTTCTCAAAAAATTTGCATATTGTGATAAAGTTCATTATTTTTTGTAATGTACTGATAAACATTAGACTTTCATATATTTTAGATTTAAATACACACAACTGAAGTAGTTCAAGCCTTTTATTGTTTTAATATTGATGATTTTGGCATACAGCTCATGAAAACCCAAAATTCCTATCTAAAAAAATTAGCATATTTCATCCGACCAATAAAAGAACACTTAAAACAAAAAAAGTCAACCTTCAAATAATTGTGTTGAGTTATGCACTCAATACTTGGTCGGGAATACTTTTGCAGAAACAACTGCTTCAATGTGGCGTGGCATGGAGGCAATCAGCCTGTGGCACTGACCAGGTGTTATGGAGGCCCAGGATGCTTCGATAGCAGCCTTAAGCTCATCCAGAGTATTGGGTCTTGCGTCTCTCAACTGTCTCTTCACAATATGCCACAGATTCTCTATAGGGTTCAGGTCAGGAGAGTTGGCAGGCCAATTGAGCACAGTAATACCATGGTCAGTAAACCATTTACCAGTGGTTTTGGCACTGTGAGCAGGTGCCAGGTCGTGCTGAAAAATGAAATCTTCATCTCCATAAAGCTTTTCAGCAGATGGAAGCATGAAGTGCTCCAAAATCTCCTGATAGCTAGCTGCATTGACCCTGCCCTTGATAAAACACAGTGGACCAACACCAGCAGCTGACATGGCACCTCATACCATCACTGACTGTGGGTACTTGACACTGGACTTCAGGCATTTTGGCATTTCCCTCTCCCCAGTTTTCCTCCAGACTCTGGCACCTTGATTTCCGAATGACATGCAAAAGTTGCTTTTATCCGAAAAAAGTACTTTGGACCACTGAGCAACAGTCCAGTGCTGCTTCTCTGTAGCCCAGGTCAGGCGCTTTTGCCGCTGTTTCTGGTTCAAAAGTGGGTTCATGCTTCCATCTGCTGAAAAGCTTTATGGGGATGAAGATTTCATTTTTCAGCACGACCTGGCACCTGCTCACAGTGCCAAAACCACTGGTAAATGGTTTACTGACCATGGTATTACTGTGCTCAATTGGCCTGCCAACTTTCCTGACCTGTACCCCATAGAGAATCTGTGGGATATTGTGAAGAGAAAGTTGAGAGACGCAAGACCCAACACTCTGGATGAGCTTAAGGCCGCTATCGAGCATCCTGGGCCTTCATAACACCTGAGCAGTGCCACAGGCTGATTGCCTCCATGCCACACCGCATTTAAGCAGTCATTTCTGCAAAAGTATTCCCAACCAAGTATTGAGTGCATAACTGAACATAATTATTTGAAGGTTGACTTTTTTTGTTTTAAAAACATTTTTCTTTTATTGGTCGGATGAAATATGCTAATTTTTTGAGATAGGAAATTTGGATTTTCATGAGCTGTATGCCAAAATCATCAATATTAAAACAACAAAAGGCTTTGAACTACTTCAGTTGTGTGTATTTGAATCTAAAATATATGAAAGTCTAATGTTTATCAGTACATTACAGAAAATAATGAACTTTATCACAATATGCTAATTTTTTGAGAAGATCCTGTATATATATATAGACACAGAAGATTTATATTGCACTTTTCTCCTGGAGGACTCAAAGCACCAGAGCTGCAGCCACTAGGACGCACGCTATAGGCAGTAGCAGTGTTACGGAGTCTTGCCTAAAGTTTCCTACCAAATAGGTGCTGGTAGTGGGTAGGAAGGAGGCGCCCAATGTATGTTCTATTTTGGTATATTTCAATGCAAGTAAAACAAATTATATAATAAAAAGAGAGGTAATTATTTACCTCTTTAGAAGATATAGACACCAGTTCAACTGAGAAAAAAGTTTTTATTCAAAAAGCAATCTGACAACGCATTTGACGGGTCATGGCCCGCTTCCTCAGGTCAATACAAAATGCCTTGATAGCATAGGGGATAGAGTGTAGGCACCTCTAATTAGAGGCATCTACACTCTATTCCATATTCTATGGGATGGAGGCTCTCATCCAAAACATTAAGGTTTATTTGTCCCTCAATGCAGTGTCCTGCAGTTGCCCTGTACCTTAAAGAAAACCTGTAATGACAAAAAGTTCCTCTGGGAGGTACTCACCTCGGTAGGGGGAAGCCTCCGGATCCTATTGAGGCTTCCCCCGTCCTCCTGTGTCCCACGGCGGTCTCGCTCTGGCCTTCCCAGCTCCAGCACAGGCGCAGTATTGGCTCTCTGCTTGGAGATAGGCGGAAGTAGCCGATTGCTGTAGGGCCGCTCTACTGCACAGCGCAAGTCTCCTGCGCCTACGTAGTAGAGCGGACCCGACGGAGTTCGGCTATTTTCACCTATCTCCATGCTGAGAGCTGCTACAGCACCCCCGCTACATCCAGGGAAGGTAAATATAGCAAGCCTTGTCAGGCTTGTCGAGCATGGATTGCAGGAGACTTTTGGGGAGCCAGCGCTGGGTTGACTGCAGCTACAGTGAAGGGGGAATCCTCATTGGGACCCTGTGGCTTCCCCCTACCGAGGTGAGTACCCACCAGGGGAACTTTTTTGTGTTACAGGTTCTCTTAAAAGTCATTGTTACCCGCACTAAAAAAAACAAAAGTCGGATACTTACCTGAGGAGAGGGAAGGCTCCCTGTCCTAATGAGCCTTCCCTCTTCTCTCCCGGTGCCCCCCATGCAGCTCAGGATCCTCCGTTCAAATCCCCCGCTGTGGGGAGCTTCGGAAGTTTTTGGGAGCCGAGTCCTCCCGAAGACAGGCGGCTCCATAGTCCATACTGCGTACGCATGATTATGCGATAGAGGGCGCTTACGCATGCGCAGTATGGAGCGGCCCATCTTCGGAAGCACTCGGGCTCCCGAAGATTTCTGAAACCTCCCTTCGGCAATGGAGATAGCAGCATTTGACCAAATTGGTCGAATGCTGCTGGGGGGGGATCCTGAGAACGGGCACCGGGAGAGGAGCGGGAAGGCTCATTTGGACTCAGAGCCTTCCCTCTCCTTAAGTAAGTGTCTGAATTTTGTTTTTTTAGATCAGATAACAATGACTTTAAGAAGCAAAGACAAAGAAATCTTGTACAGTTAGTCATTAAAGGTATCACCTAAACAACTTTTGTTGTTATGTCTTCGGATTCTCTCCATGACTAATTTCAGACTACACGCAACTGGCTTAAAGAAGCAAAACAGCTGCAATGCAAATGTTTCCACTTTCACGCTTTACCGCCAAGATGGTGTTCCTTGAGTTATACATAATACTTTTCTTCCTCCAAACATGTCTATTCATGTTGATTCCAAAGAGCTCTCGTTTGGTATCATTTGATCTCAGCACTTTCCCCCAAACCCTCTCTAAATTACTATGCACTGGCTAACTTAAGACAGGCCTTTGTGTGTGCCTTCTTCAGCAGGGGGACTTTCTGGATGCGGCAAGATTTCAATACATGATGGCCTAGAGCGTTATAAATGTTGTTCTTGGTGACTGTGGTCCCAACTGACTTTAGATCATGAACAAGCTCCTCCTGGGAGAGGAGGGCTCTGGGAGAGGGAGGGGAAAGAAGTCGGGTCTCCCTCCTAGCGTCCCTTTTGTTCGCTCCATAAGATGCACAGGCATTTCCTCCAACTTTTGTTAAAGTGTGCATCTTATGGAGCAGAAAATATGTAGTTATGATTTTTTTTTTCCTCAAAGCATTTATAAGCAATACACACTGTAGAAGAGCTCACTATAGCTGAAAATGCTGGCTTTACACTGCAAATTACAGTTAATTTTAGTATTGCACATTTTAAATGAGCAAATTCAGGTCTATATTCAAAATATAAAACATTAAAAAGCAGAACACATTGTATCACTTTTTAAGGTGATGTTTGCACTGCGGAACAGCCCATTGGAACAAATGCAAGTTACTGTTCTGCTATGTAATTTATAACTCAGGGAGTAATTACAGTAAAACACTGGGAGAAGGAGGGACAGTGCAGAGTCTGATAATAACCATTTTCTGTGTTCCTTAAATCCAGCCTGTGCAAAAAGACAGCTTTGTGATATAATTTAATAAACACTGACTTGTTCAGTAGTAATTTACCCGCTGGAATTTATACCTAATGCAATCTTTGGCAGGTCTGTCTTACAGTACATGGCATACTGTTCATGACTTGTGTTCTGATTGTTTTGACCAGGAAGAAAAAAGCAAGCCTTTCCATAAGATGTAATTTTTGCCATATTTGACATAGCTAAACTTAAGGTGGTAATACACTGATATTTTATCGATATTTTGTATAATTTGACAATTTGATCAAATCTGCTAAAAATCGATTATGCAAGTCACTCCCCATAAATCGATGTTTGGCACGATTGACTGATTCAATCAATTTTAGCCACATAGGTGTAGGGATGGCCGAACACATTCCTAACCACCAGCTAGGGCCCCCCAATAGTCCTTTTGAGGACTTATTCTGACCACAAAAGTCGTTCTGTGGACTGACATTGGCCTCGATTCATCATGACGTATCAAATCAATTACCAACAGCTTAGTAAAATACCGAACTCGATAAGTTGTTTTCAGGATTCATCAAAGTTATCTACAGCTGTTAGCGAGCATTCAGTAATCATGTGGTAATGATTCAATAAAAAGGAAGAAAGTGCAATTCATGAAAATGAAAGTGGGCATGGTTTAGCATACAATTTAGCATCTCCTTCACTGTTCTGTCAGATCATTGCTGACAGAGAAAATGGAGCCATTTGAAGTGGTTATGTATCAGCTGAGAGTGATTCAAAGGTGCAAAAGGGCAAGAATAAGGTCTAGAACCATATCAATTTGCAAGAGAATGGATTTATTTGCTATACCAGGACATCAGCATTTCTCTTGAATCATCTTGTAAGAGAACACAGGCAGTGCCAGGGTTAACTAAATTGCTAGCTGCACTACATTTTTTTTTCAGAAAAGGCTCCTATCAAGCCTTAGCTAGCGAAATTGTGGGATTGTCCCAAGCCACTTCCAGAATCCTGGAACAGGTGTTAAGCCCTATTCAGAATGTTGCTACGTGGTGTTCAAAGGTCTGCCTTTTTACCCACAATTCCACAGGAAATGTATGGCCTTGTGTTAAATTACAGCTGTAAAATGGAAATATAGACACATTATTACCAAATGGTTACCGCATTGTTATCTATATTTTATCAAAGTCACACCGAATGCAGAAAAACCTTGATGAATACAATTAGAAATCAATAAACTTCGAATTCGGTAATTTAACTAACTGGAAAAAGTTATCGCAAAGACAATGATGAATCAAGGCCATTGACCCTGCTGACTGTACTGATGTTTTGTTGTTGCATTGTGTGGTATGGTGTGTATTGTAGCAACACAACACCCATTTACAATGTAGTGTGGCTGGCTGCGTCACCATTATAGTCCACTGTAACTGTGCATATGTGATTGATTGTCACTGACCCCCCGCACAGCGTCACACCAACACAACTGTGTTACCTTACTGCATGTTACTGTCGGTGATATCAGTCAGTGTGTCCTTTAAAAAAAATACAGTGTCACGGACGTTTGTGACAATAACCCTTTTCTAATCCCACTGTGTGATTAGCGTGAAGCGTTACAGTGAGACACCAACACACCAATGCCACCTTACTGTGTGTTACTGTCATTAATACCAGTCAGTGTATTGGTGAAATTGTCACAGACATTTCTGACTATACTCCTTGGCTGCTCCATCACTATAACAATCATGACAGACAGAGGCAAGCCAAAGCGCAGAGGAACTAGGGGCCATGGTGGTTCATCTGACTGAATTGGATTGCTAAGAGGAGCTATTTGCCTAGGCATTGATGGACCAGAGTGATGCACAAGCGTTCTTGCCATTGGATGAAGGAGAGGAGCAAGAAAGACACTCAGATGACAGTCCCCAGGTCACCACAAGTTGTAATGTTCCCTGCTGATATGGCCTACTGTAAGTTTAAAGCTGTAAGCAACCAGGGTGATGTGGCGATAAATGTTTCATGGGTACCTACAAGAAAGGAACAGGTGGAGGAGATTTCAGAGAGAAAGACAGACCCTAGGAGAGGGAAGAAAATGTTAGGAAGCAGGGAGAGGTCTCAGGGGACAGTAGGCAAAACAATTAATTTTGCCGTCACCTGGGGTCAGTCAGACACTGCGCTTTGTCCCTTCTAGTGGTACTAGGTCAGCCACACAAGGCTCTTTAGTGTGGAAATATTTCTGTGAGTCTGTCGCTGACAGAACCAATGTCATCTGTATCCTGTGTCTCCAGCAAATTAGTCATGGGAAGACTAGCACCCTTGTAGGTACAACTTCATTGAGAAGGCACCTGAAATCCCATCACAAGGCTCTGTGAGACTGTGGCATGAAGCCCTTAAGGAAAAGCACTAAATGTGCAAGTCATCTTGAAGTAGGCAAGGAAAGTGGCTGGCCATTTCCAAAGATCATACACTGCAATGGTTTGCCTTGACATTCAGAGGCAGTACAACATGCCTGTGAGAAGTACTCCAAAAGATAGAATTCACTACTGTTCTCACGTTGGATCGCCTGTACCAACAGCAATGTGCAGGTAATGAGTACCTTTGTGCACTGGCTAGTAGGACAGTCTCTAGGGAGATTGGTTATTTCTACCTGAGGCAATGGGTATCATACAGGATGCCTGCAGACTGATGCTTCTTTTCAAGGAGACCACTAACCTGGTCAGTCACAGGAAAGGCACCATCAGTGACATCATGTCGTATATATATCTTCTGAAGTATGATGTGCAAGATGTCATTGACCAGGCCATGGTCATGGGGGCCTTCTTACGTTTTGGAACACCCTGGAATTTTCCATGGCTGGGGGGAGCAAATTGTGGTGGATGATGTTGCCCTGAATGAGGAGGAACAGGACCTGGAGCCCTCTGCTGCAAACCTGATTAAAATGGGGCAGTTTATGCTGATGTGTTTGAGGAAGGACCTCTATATCTAAACCATGATGGGCATAGACCTGTACTGGGTCGCAACCTTATAAGACCCTCAGTACAAAGAGAAAATGTCTGAGATGCTACCATAATCACAGAGACTGACCAAAATTCAGAACTTCCATAACAAACTGAGACAGATGCTGTATTCTGCTTTTCAGGGTTTTGGTACATGAAGAGCCATTAACAGCCAAAGAACAGGGTGAATTGCTACCAAGGGTGATGTGCCAATCATGTATGATATGAGATCCTTCTTATGTATAGAGATGAGCGTAATGACCTAATTACGATTTTGCGAAATTTCGCGTAATTAGTGTAATTACGATTATGGCCGTAAGTACATAATCGTAATGAAGAAGGATTTCGCGAAATTTCGCGTAAGCGTAATTTTCGCATTACAGTCGTATAATGCCGTAATTTCGCATTAAACGCTACCGTGATTTCGCGTTAAACCGTAACGCTCCATATAATATAAAAAAGCCGCCGACTTTAAGGGTTAATAGCAAAGCCCCCTTAAATGCTAAGAGCCTCAAATTTGGAGAATATATTAAGGAGATCAGGAGGAATAAGAGGAAAAAATTTTTTTTTCAAAAAGACCTTATAGTTTTTGAGAAAATCGATGTTAAAGTTTCAAAGGAAAAATGTAAACATTTAAAAACCCGCCGACTTTAACGGTTAATAGCAAAGCCTGCTTAAAGTTTAGGAACACCAAATTCCCAGGGTATATTAAGGGGATCAGTGGGAATAAGAGGAAAAAATTTTTTTTCAAAAAGACCTTATAGTTTTTGAGAAAATCGATTTTTAAGTTTCAAGGGCGAAAATGTCTTTTAAATGCGGAAAATGTCAGTTTTTTTTGCACAGGTAACAATAGTGTATTATTTTCATAGATTCCCCCAAGTGGGAAGAGTTTTACTTACTTCGTTCTGAGTGTGGGAAATATAAAAAAAAAAACGACGTGGGGTCCCCCCTCCCAGACCTCTTTAACCCCTTGTCCCCCATGCAGGCTGGGATAGCCAGAATGCGGAGCACCGGCCGCGTGGGGCTCCGCACCCTGACTATACCAGCCCGCATGGTCCATGGATTGGGGGGTCTCGGAAGGGGAGGGGCAGCCAAGCTTTCCCCTCCCCCTCCGAGCCCTTGTCCAATCCAAGGACAAGGGGCTCTTCTCCACCTCCGATGGGCGGTGGAGGTGGAGGCCGCGATTTCCTGGGTGGGGGGTTCATGGTGGAATCTGGGAGTCCGCTTTAAAAAGGGGTCCCCCAGATGCCCACCCCCCTCCCAGGAGAAATGAGTATAGAGGTACTTGTAGTACCCCTTACCCATTTCCTTTAAGAGTTAAAAGTAAATAAACACACAAACACATAGAAAAAGTATTTTAATTGAACAAAAAACATAACCACGAAAAAAGTCCTTTAATATTCTTAATTAACCATTAATACTTACCTGTCCCTTTAAATAAATGATCCCACGCAATATCCTCGGAAATGTTCTATCAGTTACAATGTAACAAAGTTATTATGTAACAACTTTGTTACATTGTAACTACGCCGCACCCGACGCCACTCGCCACTCAGCCGCCGCATACGCGTCCGTGCAGGACGCTAAGTCCCCGCAGCTCCCGCTGTCCACCCCGCCCACATCTGTCACATACATGTCACCCACATGTGGGTGACATGTGGGAGAGGCGGGGAGGGCAGCGGAGCCGGCGGGGACTTAGCGTCCTGCACGGACCCGACAGAGCTCTGAGCTATATAGCTCAGAGCTCTGAGAAGCATCTTTGTATTTGGGCTCCAAGGAGCCCCATTGGTCCTTAGCAGACCAATGGGGTTCCTTCAAATCAGAAGGAACCCCGTTGGTCTGCTAAGGACCAATGGGGCTCCTTGGAGCCCAAATACAAAGATGCTTTCGAGAGCTCTGAGCTATAGCTCAGAGCTCTGTCGGGTCCTGCAGCGCAGACGCGGCGGCGGCGGTGAGTGACGTCGGGTGCGGCGTAGTTACAATGTAACAAAGTTGTTATATTGTAATAACTTTGTTACATTGTAACTGATAGAACATTTCCGAGGATATTGCGTGGGATCATTTATTTAAAGGGACAGGTAAGTATTAATGGTTAATTAAGAATAATAAAGGACTTTTTTCGTGGTTATGTTTTTTGTTCAATTAAAATACTTTTTCTATGTGTTTGTGTGTTTATTTACTTTTAACTCTTAAAGGAAATGGGTAAGGGGTACTACAAGTACCTCTATACTCATTTCTCCTGGGAGGGGGGTGGGCATCTGGGGGACCCCTTTTTAAAGGGGACTCCCAGATTCCACCATGAACCCCCCACCCAGGAAATCGCGGCCTCCACCTCCACCGCCCATCGGAGGTGGAGAAGAGCCCCTTGTCCTTGGATTGGACAAGGGCTCGGAGGGGGAGGGGAAAGCTTGGCTGCCCCTCCCCTTCCGAGACCCCCCAATCCATGGACCATGCGGGCTGGTATAGTCAGGGTGCGGAGCCCCACGCGGCCGGTGCTCCGCATTCTGGCTATCCCAGCCTGCATGGGGGACAAGGGGTTAAAGAGGTCTGGGAGGGGGGACCCCACGTCGTTTTTTTTTTTTATATTTCCCACACTCAGAACGAAGTAAGTAAAACTCTTCCCACTTGGGGGAATCTATGAAAATAATACACTATTGTTACCTGTGCAAAAAAAAACTGACATTTTCCGCATTTAAAAGACATTTTCGCCCTTGAAACTTAAAAATCGATTTTCTCAAAAACTATAAGGTCTTTTTGAAAAATTTTTTTTTCCTCTTATTCCCACTGATCCCCTTAATATACCCTGGGAATTTGGTGTTCCTAAACTTTAAGCAGGCTTTGCTATTAACCGTTAAAGTCGGCGGGTTTTTAAATGTTTACATTTTTCCTTTGAAACTTTAACATCGATTTTCTCAAAAACTATAAGGTCTTTTTGAAAAAAAAATTTTTCCTCTTATTCCTCCTGATCTCCTTAATATATTCACCAAATTTGAGGCTCTTAGCATTTAAGGGGGCTTTGCTATTAACCCTTAAAGTCGGCGGCTTTTTTATAGTATACGGAGCGTTACGGTTTAACGCGAAATTACGGTAGCGTTTAATGCGAAATTACGGCATGAACGAAACACGAAATTTCGCATTGAAAATTAGGCTTACGGTATTTTCAATTACGATTTTAATGGCAATTTCGCTACGCTAATTTCGCATCGTAATCGCAAATTTCGCATGCGTAATTATAGTAATGCGAAATTACGAAAATTTCAGCTCAACTCTACTTATGTACAATGCCTCAACAGGTTGCTTCTGGATCCACCCTCAGAGAATGCCTCAATCTGACTACCTTGGGTTAACGAACGACATGGATACTCTGAGGAGAGAGGAACCTCTGGACATCTGGGTGTGCATGCTTGACCTGTACCCAGAGCTGTTACAATTTGCAATTAATCTTTTGGCTTGCCCCACGTCAAGTTTCTTATCTGAATGGACGTTCAGTGCAGCTGAGAGATCATGACAGACAACGGAAATTGACTAGCACACAGCAGTGTTGAATATTTGACATTTGTTAAAATGAATGAGGTCGTGGATATCAGTGGGTTACAGCAGGAATGTGTAATTGTTTCCTAATTGATTTGGAGCATCATACCCACCTTGGCCATCAGAACACCTGACCGGCACCACCAACACCAACACCCATTATGCCATTTCAAAAATTATTATTGGAAATGATTAATATTGCTAACCTGGCATATGCCAGTTCTTTCCAGCCTCCATACAAAGTCTGAAAATAAATTATTTATTTGGCTGGTTGTGCTATTTTGCACACTGTGCTTTATATAACTGGTGAAAGAATCAGTTAAAGTTGACATGCACAGGCAGTGCACAGCAATTTTAATGCTTTCATGAATCAACCTCAGTTTGAGAAGTAATAAGAACTATGGTGTCTAGAAATTTTGCAGTCAGAATGTAACTTTTGGTGGTGTGAGTATGAAACAGTTTCTAGTTTTAGAAGGGGAGGTAATAGGAATAAAGCTTTGCTTTAGGAGGAGTGCATGTGGATTACCAAACTCGACCATGTCAGCCCTAGAGGACTAAATGAAATGTGTTTATTTATTTATATTTTTTTAAAGAAGATACTTGCAATAATTTAGTTTTTAGTGAGTAAAAAAGATTTCTCAAGAGCTATCACTGCTGAATATGCACATCTTAAAGAGAAACTGCAACCAAAAATTGAACTTTATCCCAATCAGTAGCTGATACCCCCTTTTACATGAGAAATCTATTCCTTTTCACAAGCAGACTATCAGGGGGCGCTGTATGACTGATATTGCGGTGAAACCCCTCACACAAGAAACCCCTCCCACAAGAAAAGTTCAAACTTTTGGCAGTTTCCTGTCTGTGAACCCTGTTGCATTGCGGAAAATAGCTGTTTACAGCTGTTTCCAACTGCCAAAAACCATGCAGCAGCTACATCACCTGCCAACAGTAAAATGTTCACAGGAGTTCCTCTTTAACTTTATGCCACTAAAAGCCAGACACACATTCAGAGCTTCAAGTGGAGGAAACTTGGCACTCTGTAAACGAGGCAGTCAAGCAGCAGAGAATAGGGACTCACCATTCCAATGATGGGATCATATTTTGTCACTGAGGAAGGACGTCCTCATGGTAATGAAGGAAATCCAAAAATGCGCAGGAGGAAGACATGGAGACCAGAGACCAAGATGAAGTTTATTTCCATCTTGAATTGCAATACATCAAAAAATGTATTGGATCAGCAAGCAAAGGATAAGTAGCCAGGCATGGGTGTTAGGGGAAAGAGCGTGCTGGCACTACAACTGCTTGTCATCCGGACAAATGTTTGCTTACAACTCACAAGCTTAAAGAGAGTCTGAAGCGAGAATAAATCTCGCTTCAGACCTCATAGATAGCAGGGGCATGTGTGCCCCTGCTATACCGCCGCTATCGCGCCGCTAAACGGGGGTCCCTTCACCCCCAAATCCCCCTCCGTGCAGCATATCCCCTCTTCCGCATAGAGGCAGGGCTAACCACCACAGCCCTGCCCCACGCGCGTCTGTCAGCGCGTATCTCCGCCTCTCCCCCGCCCCTCTCAGTCTTCCTTCACTGAGAGGGGCGGGGGAGAGGCGGCGATGCGCCGCTGATAGATGCGACTGGAGGAAGGGCTGCAGCCATTAGCCCTGCCTCCAGAAAGAAATAAATCACGACCAAGTTTGCGGCCAAGGTGTGCGGGGGTGGGTTTGGGGGTGAAGGGACCCCCGTTTAGCCGCGGGATAGAGGCGGTTTAGCAGGGGCACACATGCCCCTGCTAACTATGAGCTCTGAAACGAGATTTATTCTCGCTTCAGAGTCTCTTTAAAGTGTACCTGAGATAGTGAAGGAGAAAAATATACATACCTGGGGCATCCTCCAGGCCCCTCCAGGTTGATCGCTCCCATGTTATCCTCCTCAGCTGCCTGCACCATCCACGGTTATCCCCGGAAAGTCCTTCAGTCAGGGCCAGTTGGAGCATGCACAGTCCGGCTGCAAGTGCTTCCCTGTTGCGCTCCCCTCACCGGTAGCACTCTGTGCCTGTGCAACAGTACTGCACCGGAGCAGAATGCTTGCAGCAACAGGAGCATACATGCTTCCGGGACATGCATGTTCAGTGGGCCCTGGAGTGGAGGACTTTCCTGTACCAATTGTGGACAACCCTGGAGGCAGGTGAGAATGGCGAGGGAGCGATCAGCCTGAAGGGGGCTGGAGGAAGCAACAGGTATGTATACTGTATATTTGTCTTCCTCACCATCTCAGGTTTACTTTAACCTCCCTGGCATTCAATTTCCCCAGGATTTCTGTGCAAAAAGTGATAAAATGTATTTTTAAAACTTTTTTTCCCCTGTAACTTGCCAAAATATGTCAAAGCAAGGGTCTAGTATACAGTGCAGGAGAGTATTGATGTGTATGCACGTTTATACTGTTCACAGCATGTTTTTATAGATGGATATATCTGTCCATACCGCTAGGGAATTCATCCACATAGAGGTAGAAGACAAATCTGTGTTGTAATGAAAAACCGGCAATGTTAGACAATATGTGACCTGCACTAGAAAGAGCCTTTGCCATTTTCAGTGAAATCTTCAAATTTATTTTGTAGGTACTTGTTTGCGTTAGCATTTTTGGTAAGTTCTGAATTCAGTTTGTATCTGAAATGTCCATTACCCTTTTCTTGTGAACTTTGTTTCATACTTCTCAAGGGAGGAAAAAGAGTAGAGCGAACAGATCCATCCAGAAAAATTAAATATACTAAGATCACATCATAAAGTCAGTCTGAAATTACACGTAAAAGCAGAATACATGCTGGTCGAAGAATAAAACAGAATGAACTCGAAAAAAATGTTGTTTTATGCTGTATATAACCTAAACATATAATGTTGTATTTTTTGAGAGAAGGGAGAAGTGTCTGTAGTTTGTCATATTTATGTGATTCTTCATTTCTTGATACAATATTTCAGAAAGAGTTGCAGCTTTTACAACTTTTCATTTTTTTTTTCTTTGGCTCAATGGATGAGAGTTAGCCATTAACAAAGAAAACAGGTGCGTATTCAAAAAACATATCCATGTTTCATTTTATTCTGCTGAATGAGCTGATTTCCTCTTACCCTTATTATTGTGTCTCAAAAAGGCTGATCATGTGATTTCCGATTGAACGCTATTATATACATTTATAAGCTTGGTATGGTTGTGCTTTGAGTTGTCATGGAAATATTGCAGCTACAGTAACATGAATGTGCTGCTACTGAATATTACTAGCAATTCAATTCCAAATCTTACAACACTTAACATTTGAAAGCCGTGAAAAAACAATTGTTCATATGAATTTCTGAGCCCAGGGGGTTAATATAAGTATGGCATTTTAATATTTGGTCTTGGCCAGTAGTCAGTTGCTCAAATAAATCTTGAAGTGGGTGGAAGGGCAGAGGCATAGCTATGGGTGGGCAAGATGGAACATATGTCCCCAGGCACAGCACTGTGAGGACGCTCAGCAGAGCTGCTGAATCCCCCCGCACATGTTAGAGGCAGCTTGCTGGCTGTCCGAGATGCCCCCGCTTCTCTCCCTCCCTCGTTTCTGCAGAGGAGTGCAGAAATGTTACAGAAGCAGAAAAAAACGGGCACCAGAGGTGGCCTTTGGGGGTGGCAAGTGGGGTGATCGCCCCAGGTCCCGCACATGAAGAGGGCCCCGCATGTCATGCCCGCCATAGCATGCTCATTTTGGTGGTGGTGAAGGAAAGGTCTACAGAAGTCTAGCTGTTTGTGTTCTGAGCAGTGTGTCATTTACAAATACTCAGATCTTCCTATTTTGTTTTACATACCTTATATTTTGCACCAACCCCCCTTTTATTGCTCAGATTTTCGTCTTCAGCATGCTTTACTGTACTATGCCATTTGCATTTTTGTAATGAATTTCTGTACTGACATGAAGCTTGCCAAATGTCAGATTAAGGTAACGCGCAAGAGCCTCAGCCTGAGGGCCCCAGGGGCATTTAGGTCAGTCATGCATGGGCTGGAGCTAGAGGGGGCTCAGGCTGGAGCTTCCAGACTAGCTGGGGAATGGTGCTAGGTTTCATGGGGGGCTAGGGATAGGTAGAGGCTGGCTGGGGAGCTCGGGATAGGTACAGTTTGATTACATTACATATTGTAATTGTTCCTGTATTGGTTGGCTTAGTGGCCTTTAACAAGTTTTTAAACAATAATAAGGCATACTGCTTTAGAGGTGGACAAGCCCATGACTGTGGTGGCACGGTACCTGACCTTCACTTATGCCTCTAGGCCCCGCATATAACACTCGCTCCAGGCCCCGCATACTCTAAGTCCGCCTCTGACGGGCACATCTGTCTATATAAACAGGAGGAAGGTGAGGAAATCTGGCTATATAAAAAGGAGGCTATCTAAATGGGAGAAGGGGGCACATCTGTCTATCTATGGGGGAAGAGGCACATGTGGCTATCTAAACAGCATTTGTCCATCTGTCTCCACCCATGACCATGCCGACATCCTGATGTGTGTCCACGCCCATTTTGTCCAGGTGGGGGGCGTAAAAATTGCCGTGTCCCCGGGCGCTGAAAACCACAGCTACACCACTGTGGAAGGGGGGACTTAGATTTGTTCCCCAGAAGTCAGAAGAAGATCCAGACAGCTCATGGTGACCCAGAACCACCTGGAAAATATAACGGGCTTAAAGAGACCAAAAAGCCATCTAGTCTCTATCAAAATGCAAAGCTAAATGTAATTTGTCCTTCTTAAAATGGAAGGTATTTGTGATACTTCAATTTGAAATGAGCAACTTAAGTTTCCTATGAAGCATCACTACTGAGTATACAAATCCTCTCTTTCTGGCCCTGAAGGCAAGGCTGTACATCCAGAATAGAGATGGCCTGAAACTCCGATTTTCGGTTCGTGAACCGGGTTCAAGAACTTCCGCAAAAGTTCGGTTCGTGCAAACTTTCGCGAACCGCAACAGACTTCAATGGGGAGGCGAACTTTATAAACTAGAAACACTTATGCTGGCCACAAAAGTGATGGAAAAGATGTTTCAAGGGGTCTAACACCTGGAGGGGGGCATGGCGGAGTGGGATAGAGGCCAAAGTTCCGGGGAAAAATCTGAATTTGACGCAAAGCATCATTTTAAGGGCAGAAATCACATTGAATGCTAAATTGCAGGCCTAAAGTGCTTTAAAACATCTTGCATGTGAATACATCAATCAGGGAGTGTAATTAGAGTACTGCTTCACACTGACACACCAAACTCACTGTGTAACACTCCGCAAACAGCTGTTCGTTAGTGATGGGCAAACAGTGTTCGCCACTGTTCGGGTTCGCCCGGATTTTGGCCTGTTCGGGGTCGGTTCGGCACCCCCCGAACACCTCATGGTGTTCGGGAGGGTGCTCGGGCACCCTGCCCGAACCTGAACAGGCCTTCTTTGTTCGGCCGAACACAGCCGTGTCCGGCCAAATATAGCCCCCTATAGGGTCCCAGCATAAAGGGAGAGCATGCCCCGAGCGCGGGGGGGGTGGGGGGTCGGAAATGCCCCCCCCCCTCCCCGCTAAGCTCTTCCTTCTGCCGGTACCCTATAATTAAATTTAAGTGCCCAAAAGTACCTGAGGAGGAGGAGGGCAGGAAGAGGGAAGCCGGAGTTCTTGGGCGCTAGTACCATCTGGTACTTCCGCCCTCTCTTGACCCACTTTCTGTTTACATTTGAAGTCGCATCAAGAGTGCGCAGAAGTACCGCGATGACGCGTACGAGGGTACGTGTCATCATGTAGATGACGCGTACCCTCGTTCGCGTCATCGCGGTACTTCTGCGCCCTCTTGACGCGACTTCAAATGTAAACAGGAAGTGCGTCAAGAGAGGGCAAGTCTGCCATTCATTCAACTGTGTGAAACGTTTGATGGTACTTTCTCAGTAGCATGGTGACCACTGGTAATGGCCAGGGAATCTTGGTTCAATTCCGGTCCAGAGTGGGAGCCTAAGAAACGTCTACCACCACCACACATCCAAGGTAGGCAGCAGGCACGCTGTGGGCAAAGGAACAGGAACGGCTACCACACATCCAAGGAAGGCAGCAGACATGGCATGCACGTCCCAAGGTAGGGACCAAAATAACAATAACAATATAGGGGGACTTTCTAGGCCCTACTGTATATGACACTGATCGACTTTACTACCTGTAATAGGAATCCGTTATAGAGGGCAAGTCTGCCATCCATTCAAGTGAAAGGTATGCACTGACTGCCAGGTATAATACAATGTGCAGTCACAGATGCAGTGAAAGGTATGCAGTGACTGGTACTACAATACAATGTGCAGCTGTCACACAGGTGCAGTTAACAGGTATGCTCGGAGTGGTATATTACACAGAGTGCGGTCACACAGGTACTGTGAACAATTATGCAATGGCTGGTATTACAAATGTACACCTGTCACACACACACAGGTACCGGACAGGCACAATGGCACTGCGTGCGCTCACGTAGGTAGGTGGGTGCACTGAAGTGAACAACAGGTAGTAGGTAAATGCAGTGATGGGTATTACAATGTGCACCTGGCACACACACAGGTAGTCACTGAATGTGCTGGGCCGGCCTGGCAGTGGCACACACAGTAGCAATTACCAAGGCTGTCTATGCAACACAAGTGTCAGTGGGCCACACACACACAAAAAAAAAGATCACAAGAACATGATTAGCTCTCAAAAGAGCTGTTGAGGGGTGCTTTTTTAGCATTAAGAATCAGCAAGGAGCAAGCTAAGAAGCCTACAAGAGCCTAACTAAGCTTTCCCTATGAGAGTCTGCAGCAGCTTTCCCTTCTTTAATTAATGCAGGCACACGAGTGAGTGAAAAGCTGACGCTGCCTGCCTTTTATAAGGGGGAGTGGCTCCAGGAGGGAGTGTAGCCTGATTGGCTACAATGTTCCTGCTGACTGTGATGTATAGGGTCAAAGTTGACCCTCATGATGCACTATGGGGGCGAACCGAACTTCCGGAAAAGTACACGGTTCTCCACGATCGCGAACCCCGGAAGTTCGCCGGGAACCGTTAGCCTGGGAACCGTTCGGGCCATCTCTAATCCAGAACTGATGGTGTATAGTAAGCCTGTAGCTAATAAACTTTACACAGCCACATCAATCTAACAAATGTAACGCCTGTTTGAAAAATGACTGCATGTAATTGCTATATTTTTGTCATTTCTATTGTATGTGCATATCATATCTACTTCATCCTACTACCAATTACTGAATCTGAGAGAGCCTAAGCGCCTTGAGTCCTATGGGAGAAAAGCGCTATAGAAATGTTATTGTATTGTATTGTATTGTACTTTGTACACACTGTCTACTACCACTCTAATTATATAGGAATGCTCATTTGGATTTTGTGTAATTGAGATGTCCACATTCTCCATTTCAGTAAGCCAGCACCTATTCAGTAAGGAGTTATTGGGCAAGACTCCCTAACTCTGCTACTGCCTACTTAGCGCTCTCTAGTAACTGCCTCACACGCTCTTTAAACCAGACAGGAGAAAGGCACTATACAATAATAACAATAACAGTAGTAGTAGTAGTATTAGTAGTAGTAGTATTAGTAGTAGTAGTAGTAGTAGTAGTAGTAGTAGTAGTAGTAGTAGTAGTAGTAGTAGCAGCAGCAACAGCAGCAGCAGCAGTAGTAGTTATTATAAAGCCACACCAAAACTATGGAAAACATTCTTTGTAAACAGCACTACTAAGAAATCACCCCGAAACACCACTATTCTTTTATTAAGATGTTAAGATTGCATCTGGCAGACACATATTTTCTTTAAAATTCTTTATAGCTTAACTATTATAATGCATCTGGCAATGTGTTTTTCTTCCTCCTTGACTCTTTAGCAAAAAAAAACCTTAGTGATTGTGTCTGGGATGCAAATGTCCCACTGCGGGGGCTGCAAGTAACACACACAGTTTGCATAGAATTTGAACTTCATCCATTGTGAGAATGTTTCTTTCCAATAACTGAGCAGCCATCAGTCAAAAACATGATGACAGCATTGAAGTAATCACTGCTAGAATCTCATAACCATACCACAGAAACCCTTGGATTATTGGACACAGCTAAATATATACCTGTGTTGTAATAAAGCATATTACAGATAAAGCACATTGTGGCGTGACAGTGCTAAGGTCCACTCTGTGTGGCTTTTAATTAAAAGAATTGTAGTATTTTCCTCAACACAACAGATTCTTGGCAATAAAACTGTGATAGTCAGAACTTAGTATGTTGCATAGAACGGAAGAGAAAAATATAGGCTAATAATGTATTATGATGTACTTGTTATCATCTTATGTTATATTTATTCCGTTGTCATAGCATGCTTTTGTGTGTTATTAAGGCTGTGATTGCTTATGTGAACCATATGAATGCAAATTTGTTGCAATCTAAGCATAAACTTGAGAATGACTTGGTAAAATCAGTTCATACATTCCCCCTTTCATCACTGGTTGCTGGTATTACCAGATCAGGTTACGGCAATGCAATAGAATATTCTGGAGATCCATTTGTATTTGTGAAGACTTGTTTCCATTCAGTGGCGTAGCTAAGGAGCCTAGGGCCCCGGTGCACGTTTTACATGGGGCCCCTCAAGCACTCTATACATAACAATTGATACGGCGTACCAAAACCTGCCAAGGATTTCCACAGTGTCAGAGGTGCAAGACGGGGATGGGAAACAGTTTGTTAATGATTACTACTATTTAACGCATCTATATAAGGGATTATTACCAGCATAGGGCCAATACAGAGCTAATATTGTACTTGAGGGAGGGCCCCTCGGGGCTCCTCTGACCCAAGGGCCCCAATGTGGTCGCTACCTCTGCAACCCCTATTGCTACCCCACTGTTTCCATTGTCCTGAAAATATATGGCCTCCTGTAACCACAGAATTCAATACGAGGAGTGTTCCAAAAGCTCTCAGCCAACTGTTATGGTGGACACACACATTACAATTTTTTTTTCCGATTCGACAATTTTTGATCGGATGAAAATTAGACTCTTGTACTCAATGTCCCACACACGCATGTTCGGTTTTGGCACAATCACAACAAAAACAAGTACAAGATATAAATTAGATGTAATGATATATACATTTTCATTCATAAATGTGTATTGGTACTCCCTGTGCCATCACTGATATCTATAAAGGCACAACACAAACAACGCTAGAAGATTTTTCCTTACATTAACAAATCTATTCCTCATTTATTTCAGTTAACAATATTAACAATGTTTTTTTGTTTGTTTTGTATTTTTTTTGGGTGGGTAATGTAAAGGTGTTATGATAAAGAGGAAAAACTCAATCTTTCTGCAAAAATCTTTTTGACATATGTATATATATATGTTGGAAAAACAAATAAAGGACAACACCAACAATTTAGGTCCCCTTTAAAAGTATTTTGCTGTCTGTAAAACAGATCCTCTCACACAGAGCAACTTTAGTGTACAAAAGGGTTTTATTAAAAAAAATAAAAACACCATAGCAAAATAGTACAACTATACACTGCATACATAGTATTAACGTCAGTATCTCCAATACAATCCAGTATATCAAGAATACGAAATAGGCAAAAGTTAGATGCTATCAACCAGACATATACGGTATGGTAATAAAGCTGGAGATAGTAGAGGATAAGAGCCATATGATAGACCAGAAGATAAATCCTCAAATTGCATAAACAAAATATTTAACAACAGAAAAACATAACCCAACAACACTCCAGGTATCTACCCTCCCACTAATCCACTCAAGAAGAAAGAGAGATACAAAATACAGCATGATTACAAACACAGCAACTTTAGACACTAAACCATTTTATTCTATAGAGTTATCCCATTAACCAAAATATATAATGCTGATTCCCTTGTAGAGAAGTCCACAACTCTATGAAAGTCCTTTCATAGCCAAATAGGAGATTAGGAGAAACTTGCAGTTTTACTTATAAGAGCACTGTCAGCAATGGAGAAAAGCCAGATATTACACATTCTATTATTCTTATATATATCTTGAAAGTTTGGAGTGAAATAATGTGATTTTCAGTCCTGCAGTCCTCATCCTCTTAAAATGTTAATACTCCATTCTCTGCTAAGTAAATAATCCTTGACATGTTGGATGCAATCATTAATTAGTAGATGTAAATGCCAGCCAGAAAAATACAAATGTGCTTGCAAAAAGATAGGATAAAAGAAAGAAAATCTGTTCCTTCCAAGAGGAATAATTATAAGATTTCATAAAACCAAATGTTCTCTGTTATAACTTCAAAAAGAGAATTCCCTGTAATAGTGTTTAAAGTACTCCAATCACCATACTGTCCAGTGCATGCTTGTTATTCTTTCATGCATGTTCATCTAACAGAATAGGAACAGTTATCTTGCTTGGTTGTAACTTACTAATACTTCCTAGTGTTATATAATAAAAATGTTTAAGGTGAGATTGAAACCAATAAAATCAAGATGCCCTAATACTGAGGATAAAACACACAAAAATGTGTGTCCTGTTTGCGTGTAAATCTATCACCATTATGTCGTAGTCCATATAAATACAACTGCCACCAGTGGCGTAGCTTAGGAGCTCTGAGCCCCAGTGCAATTTTACATTGGGCCCCTCAAGCGCTCTATACATGACAATTGATATGGAGCTCCAAAACGAGCTAAGGTCAGCTGCAATGCCAGAGAGGTGTAAACTAGGGATGAGAGCAATCTCCTAATGGCTACAATTAATTAAAGCACATAAAGAGATGATTATTACCAGCATAGCACTAAGAAAGAGCCAATAAAGCAGTTGAAGGAAGGCCCCAAATGGGACCGTCTGGTCCAGGGGCCCTGGTGTGGTCACTAGCACTGCATCCCCTTTGCTATGCCACAGACTGCCACTACAGTTACACAACCCCCAACCCAAATGCCTATCATTAGAATGCTAACCGCTATACATTTGAACTGCTTTAGTTTAATCATTTTAAAGGATATTTGAGTTGTAAAATATATTTTTACTTACCAGGGGATTCTTCCAGCCCCTAGAGGTCAATTGTGTCCCTCGCCACAGCCCGATGGGTCGCCGACTTCTGTGCATGCACGAGTGTGCAACTTTCCTGCTCACAAACCTGCCTGCTTCATCGGGAGCATACACCGCCTGTGCAGTAGTACTGTGCAGACAAGGTACACTCCCGGTGACATGGGTGCACATGCTCCAGACCAATTTATTTTAGCACTTTTTCATTTCTTATTTGCAACATTTTCTTGTTACCAATTAGTACTGCTACTATGTGTATTTATTACTATACGTATTTACTGTACTGTATGTATTTATAGCCACTTGTCACTAGGGGGCACTGGGAAAAAGAACATATAGAAACTGAAAGCAGAAGTCCTCTGTTTTTGGTAGCAGAAAGGCATCAAAGCATTCCAAGAATTTACAGCACAACTAGTTCTGCTTGCTGAGGTCAAAAGCATTGCACTTATCTCAAGTGAGATGATTCCCTTAAAGCTGCTAAAAGGTAAATAAACAGGATGAGTTAAGTTTGAAGAGATATAGATGATATCAACAGGACTATCCAACCTACTGTATAATGTGCTGCAAGTGTGCATATAGAGCAAGTTTGCTTTAAAGTACTTCCAAGGTGAGCAATTCAATCTTGCGTTACCTACCTGGGGCCACTTCCAGCCCCTAGAAGTCATTTGTGTCCCTTGCCTCAGCTCTGGTCTTCTCTGGGGTCTCACTGGCTGTCTCTAAGGATCGCCAACCTCAATGGGTCTGTGTCTTCTGTGCATGCGTGGGCATGTGCCCACTCCAGGGAACTATGTGCCCATGTCACCTGGATCATACTGCACCTGTGCAGTAGTATATGTGCAGAAGATGCTACCCCATCAGGGGTCTCTAAACCTTAGAGGTTGCCAGAGGGACCCGTAGAAGACTGGAGCTGGGTCGAAGGACATAAATTACTTCTAGGGACTGGAAGATGCCCCAGGTAAGTAAAGCTGGATTTAATTGATTTTCTCAGATGCTCTTTAAACTAGAATAGTTTGTGTAGTTTAATTGGAGGCAGTGGTAGTGAATGAAAATTACAATTTTTATTTTTTCCTTTTTAAAGCTATTTGTCCATCATGTGGATCTTTTCCATCATATTGTCTTTTAGCCAGTTGTCTCTGGTCACTTGAGTTTGCAGGGTTTTTTTTCTTTGAACATACCACAAACATAAGCATAGTCTTCCAGGGAGAAGTTTAGAACTTGCCTTTTCTATTGTCGGTGAAGCTTTCAACTTGTCATTAACCAAAATAGTATACTTTGTCTGGAGCTGCCAATCAACTCTTAGAAATGTTTTTTTCTCTTTGGGATGCAGATGGATAGGTATTTAGAGAAACGTCATATAATCTCAAAAAATATGATGAGAGGATCAAAACGCTCATAACCCCCTACCAAATCAACCAATTGGTGCAGGATCTGGGAAGCCAAGCCAATATAGGAATTTGCACAAAAGGATCCGCAAACCATCAGTGGTAGAAGAAATGCTGGTTGTTCTTTATTCAGATAATCCACATGGCAAAGGTAAAAAAATCACAAGGTTCAACTGACGCGTGTCGGGCTTACAGTCTGCCCTTAGTCATAGTTAAAAATGAACCTGCAAGGGGAGGGCTTTATGTAGGCGGGGGTAGAAAGACTCCACCCTGTACCTCAACCAGCCCTCGCCTTAAAGGAGACATCACATATTTACAATATCTATAAAAAGGTGCATAATGAATATACAAATTTGTACAAATATATTCAATTAATAACAGCTAACAACAAGTGTAAAAAAGTGATAAAAACACCAATAATGGAAAAAACTTTGGACATATATAGGGCCAGATATAGTAGCCTGATTAACAAGCAAAAAAGAACAAGTAAATGCACAGAATTTTTTTTTGAGAAGGAATCAAAAATAGCATTTAACAGTCATAAACAAGACTCAAATCCCAGCGTGTATTGAGACCCATAGGAGTACGAGTGTTCATCCTATGGATCCAATACGCCTCCCGCCTACGAAGTAACTTGATGGTATCCCCACCCCTCTTGGGGCTCACTATACGCTCAACTCCCTGAAAAATGAAGGAGGAAAGGTTGCCCTCATGAACATTTTTGAAGTGTTTAGATACTGCCGACTTTTTAAAAGTTTTCCAATTTGTACCACAAAAATGTTCAGCAATGCGGGCTCTCAAATTGCGAGTGGTGCATCCCACATATTGTAAGCGGCAAGACGTGCAGGAAATAACATAAATAACACATTTTGTGTCACAATTTACGTATTATTTAATGGGGACACTGTTACCAGTCGCAAAAGAGAGAACAGAGGAACCCCTCCTATGGCAATGGCAATAATTACAAGTAGGAAAGCCACACGGATAAGAACCTACCGTGGCAAGCCAAGTGGGTACACGAGATGAGGAAGTGGATTGAAAAAGGCTAGGGGAAAGGATCGACCCCAGGGTGCGGGCTCTTCTGGCAGAAAAACGACATCCTTGTTTAAGGATGGTTTTGAATTTGGGATCTGAATTCAGCACTGGAAGGTATTTCCTCACAATATCTGTGATTTTATTAAATTCCAGGCTGTATTCAGTAACAAAAGTGGTCCTCTCATCCTGGTTCTCACCCTGGTTCCTGATGGTTAAAAGTTCGTTACGTGGTCTCTTTGTGCCTTTGAGGCGTCCTCGAGCTAACTGGCTCCTGGTGTATCCCCTCTGTCTCAAGCGATCCTCCACTAAATTGCATTCTAGCTCAAGTTCTGCAGGACTTGAACAATTACGGGCAGCCCGAGTGAATTCCCCAGTGGGAATAGCATTGATAGTGTGTCTGGGGTGGCATGAAGTAGCAAGAAGTATGGAGTTGCCTGCTGTGGGCTTGCGGAAAGTCCTAGTGGAGACACAATGAAGATCAGTGTCTCCAATAAGAGTCAGGTCTAGATAATCGATACGAGTGTCATGATGACTCATCGTAAAATTTAAGTTCAGATCATTACAATTGACATATGACAGAAAGTCATCGAGGAGGCCAGGAGGACCCCCCCACACCAAAAGCAAATCATCTATAAATCTGCCATACCAAACTATGTGGGAGGCAAAAGGGTTGTCCTCTCCAAAGATGCGGAGCTCCTCCCACCAACCCATGTATAGGTTGGCGAGTGAGGGGGAAAATTTTGCCCCCATAGAAGCTCCGCACCTCTGGAGAAAAACCCCCAAATCAAACATAAAATAATTGTGCGTGAGGAGGTACTCCACCGCCCCCTCGAGGAAAGACTGCAATGAAACGTCAAAAGTAGAGTATTTTTGAAGATGAAAGTTAAGGGCTTTCAGAGCGAGATTGTGTGGGATTGAAGAATATAAAGAGGTGACATCTAAGGTCACCCAGTGGAAGTGGTTCTCCCACACAAAATCAATAAAGCTTGACAGGACATGTCGAGTGTCCTGTAGATAGCCCGGTAGTCTCCGAACAAGGGGCTGCAAGTGTGAATCGACCCACTCACCAAGGCGCTCGCCCACGGAGCCAATGCCAGCCACAATGGGGCGGCCCCGCGGGGGAGCGCCCGGTTTATGTATCTTAGGGAGGTGATGGAACACGGGGACTGAATATAATCTCAAAAAACTTAGAAGCCAAAAGGTTGAAAAAAAGACATTTATCCATCAGTCTCCCTACCTATCTAACCCCAGGTTGTTGTACATTCTGAAATAATGTATGTAGCATTTAAGCAAATTATTGCTGATACCTACTCTTGTTTGTGTCAGAAGTCTAGAAAAGACTTAGATGTGCACTCGGCTATGTAAAAAAAAAAACAAGCATTGAAACACAAAAAAAGTATGCTGCTCAGTGCAGCTGGTCTTTTTTTTTCTTTTTCCTTCCTACATCATATTTCTTGTGCAAAAGAGAAAAGATGGCTCAGCGATGCATTTAAAGTGTATGGACAGTTTCCAAGGTTTTATGCACATCTGCTCCCTAGCCATCTACATAAGTTAAATAGCCTACATTTCCAGAAATAAATAATGCCTAAGTACCTTTTTGCAGACTTCAAAATGCTGGTCTAGAGGCCTGCATGCCTGTTATGTGTATTGTTTTTTTTACGCCGCCTATTTTGGCATTCCTGGATGGGTAAGGGTGAGAAGATAAAGCCAGATGCGACTCATCACTCTGCTCAAACAAACACATGATCCATACACAACTGCAGAGCTGAGGGGGCAGTGTATTCCCAATCTTCTTTCTATAGGCTACAGAAGCTGTATTGTAGTGTCAGAGAACATACCTTAGGATGTGTCAGTAGTGTATAGGCTTCGGGATTTCAGTTTGGTCTTTTAGAAGGTGTACAATTTTGTTTCTGTATTTGGAGATGCTCTTTACAACAAACACAGTGGAATTGATTCACAAAAGAGTGTTAACTGATAGCACAAACCTTTGTTTAGCACGCGGACGCACGCCTTTACGCACGTAAACCTGCATGCACGTCAGATCGAGTGTTAACTGCCTTGCGGGCCATGAATCAACCACAGTGAATCCAGCGCAGGAGACCTGGGTGCACAAGGAGTAACTTCTGCTCCGTCAGAAGACGGAGCTGAACTTACTTTTAAAACACAATAATTAGGCTTCCAGCAATTGCTGGAGGCCTGTAACGATTGAGGAATTCTCCCCGTGATCAGCGCCCAAGACGTGCACTGACACTGCGGAAATCCTCCACAAGCAGATAATTTGAGGGAACCCAGCAAAAGGTGCAATGCACCTGTAGAGGGAAATTCCTGTCGGCAGGTGGAGCTGTGGAGTGCAGAGGAACAGATCCTCTGCCCTGCCACAGACGCCAGACAGGAATTTTACGAAGGGAAGAAACGCAGGGCAAGATAGCCCTGAAAGAGAGAGAGCAAAGTGACAGAGGGTATGTGTGTGCACCAATCTAGTCGCCAACCCGCGACAGTGCATACACAACAGCAGATATGAAGTAGGAATGCAATCGCAAGAGAGGCGATTGCCAGAGGTCACACAAGGCTACAGCAAGGCAGAGCACGAGAGTAGCAAAGGCACAGCAAATAATACAATGAGGAGATAAGGAAAATAACAAACGCTAACTAAACACGAACACCGCACTCATTCGCAACAGTGCACGCGTTTATGCGCGGTCTCCGCGTGTTAAGCACAACAGAGGCAAGCACGCCTAACTAACCACCGACAGACAAACATGAAACAGAGGACGCGAGCGCTTGCTTAACGGTTACCTCACCGAGCCTCCAGCAAGCGTTCGTAGCAGACAAGACAGATACACGAAAACAGGAATAAGTGAGAGATAAGATCCACAGCACTAGCGCAAGAGGCTAGTGCGATCCAGGAAGACAGAACAGAAGGATCCACAGCACTAGCTGTGACAGGCAGATGAGATAGCTGGTAGCAACCGCTGCTCCAGCTATACTCCAAGAACAAAGATCAGAACGATCTCCTGTCGACCACCGCTGGGACAGGACAATCGCAACAGACAAACAAAACAGATATGCAATCCTAACTGCACTAGGGAACCTGCCTAGTGCAGTCCCAGGAATTACTCTAAGCTAATCTTCAAACAATGAGCAAGGCTGACACTCAGAATCAGAATCAGAATCATTTATTTCGCCAAGCATGACTGGGTCATGCCCGGAATTGGATTTGGCACGTGCAAACTCAGAGCAAAGCAAGACAGTGGATAAAAGCACAATAAGACAATAGATAATACTACAATAAAACAATAGATAAAAGCACAATAAGATAGTAACACTAACAGACCGTGGACACTGGACAGCAAGACAGATCGTGTACACTAGACAGCCAAAAGAGGTGGTGACATAGTAGCTACAGTATAGTTTCTCAGCTTTAGGTCCCTTCAGTTACAGTTCAGTTACAGTTCAGGGGGACCCTGGTGGAGTGGGGGTACGTGGCTGTAGTTTAGGAGGAGTTTAAGAGGTTGACAGCGGAGGGGAAGAAGGAGTTCCTGTGCCTTTCGGTCTTGGTGGCAATGACCCGAAACCTCCGGCCTGATGGAAGCCTGTTAAAGTAGCGGTGGCCTGGGTGAGATGGAGGAGTGTTTCACAGGACAAACCCTTATGACCACCCCAGGTCTGTGATATCACATGGTATATATAGAGCAAGCTTACAAAGGATGTGGCTAGGCAATCTGCATGACAAACATATGCAAATTCCTCAGCAGCAAGCTGCAAAACTGACAAAAGGTCTCTCTTCCAGAGACCTGCAGAATGCAGACCTGAACAGTGGTCAAAAAGTGGTCAAATGCGCAGGCAGCAGAGCGGATCCTCACAAGGCCGAATTATTTCATTCCCCACCATCCATGGCAGCCTGGAGGGGAAATAGTATTTAACACGGCTGGGACTTGTGCAGCAGCAGGATCAGCCATATATCGGCTGTATCATGTGCCCAAGTCTCCCGCGCTGATTCCTCTTGTATGCATATATTACTAAAGATCCTGGCAAAAACATGTCTTTGGTGTTGAAGCTGATATATTAGAGTGGTTAATTATGTTTTTTTTCTTTTTTCATTGTTTATCTTATATTCCATTATTTATGCATATATTTTCTTTTGTATTATGCATCTATTGAAATAGTGTATCCATTTAAGTATTGTGGATTCTTTTCATGTGGGAGGAGCTTTCTACTCACCTTCAAAAACTCCACCTGTGCTCAGTGTAATTGCAACTATGACAGGGCAGATTGTAAGCCTGATACACGTCAGCTGTTTCAGTGGCTTTCTTTGTATCCTGTGTCCAACTGATGAAAATAAAGATGCCAGTTTTAGTACTCATTTAAGTATTTTGGTCCTTACTCTTCTATTTGTCTTGGGGTCTGTCTAACTTGGTCCAGCACAAGTGAGTACTCTTCAAGGGGTTGGAGTGCTTGAACCTTTCTCCTCTTAAAATAAAGCATAGTGGTACCTTGTGATGGAGGATGGAAATCCCTCCTCCTTTCCTAACAACATACCCTTGCTCAATGTTGAGGACAAGGCACACTGTCACACATCAAGTGCCCAAGAGAAGGTATAGAGAAAAGAACTATAATAAGTTACGTATTGTGATAGGTCATCAAAGATCTCCACTCCATCCCAAGGGAATGTACACATTGATACATTAGTTCTTCTTACCTTACTTATCAGGGTGAACCTTATAAGAAAAAAAGACTTACACCTTGAATTGTAGGTCAAATTATATAATCCAAGATTCCTCAGAGGAGCCCCATGCTGGACAATATCTATTCAGTCATCCATCCAACACTCAACGAATGTTAAATCCACTTTGGATTGCAGTTCCATATTTGAGCAATGACATTGCCTCAACTCTGGCGGATATCTTGGATTCCAGCCCTAAGCTTCAGTTTCACATTTAATAGGGTTACTGTAAGGATCCCTCCTGTAGCGTATTCTGTCCGTTGCAGTGGAGCTGCAAACGGACAGTTCTGGCTTATCTGCTTGCATTCGGTTGTGCATTTGCAATGGGTCTTATTGTCATTCTGGGTGGCTCGGGATGCTGTCATCCTTCCATCAGTTTCTTGTTGCGGCTGAGCTGCGGCCAGATAGCCCTGGATTTCCTGCATGCATGTTGTTACATAATACTGCATGTATTTCTTATGGGGTCCTTTGCATTCACAGCCCGCTAGCAAATGGTAATCAAGCCAGCTCAGGATTGAGTGATTACCATTCAGCTGTGTGGAGATTTGCATACCTGCATCCATTGGCTGATGCCAGCATAAAAGTCTGCCTCCCATTTCATACCCCGCCCGTCATAGTGGTCAGTACGCTGATCTACTGGGCGGGCACCTTGTTACTCTGTATAGTTCTGTTATTGTAATTCTATGCGACCTTATTACTTGTGCTTTAGCTAGTTCTTGATAAATATATATGCAGATTTGCTAATATATATTTATCTGTTAATTGAGCCGTTTGTTATTTTTTTTATTATTGTGTATTGCCTAGTTCCTTGCTTGATGGACGTTCGCTGCATCTGCGGTGGATCAGTGAAGTCCATTATCCAGATAGCTTGGATTCTGCCATCACCACGTTGGTGACTGTAGTATTCCTGTTACTCTACTTTCTGGGAACATAAGTATAGGCTGCAGTTGCTATTAGTTACGTTCTATCTTGTAGTCTTGCCTAGGTGGATGCATGTGGTGACTGTTGTTAGCCTGCTTGCTCTGCTTCTGTGGACATGACTGTGAGCTGCGTTTGCTACTAGTTACGCTCCAATCTATAGTCCTGTCTTGTACCTGTCTGAATGCTTGCTATCGCTAAGGCAGCACAGTGCGAACTAAGGCAGCGCAACATTGCACTGCGCTGCCATTGTGTTTTATTTGTAGCGATATCGGAAGCCCAGAGCTGCAGTTGCTCTGGGCAGTCTGTGTAACCTCTTCCATTGTCCAGCTCTTAGCCTTGTTGCGCTGGGTGGTCAGAAAGTATGACCCCCAGCATTACAGTTACAAATGTGATTAGGTGTGCTCACTTCCAAGTTGGCCTGTGGTGGAGAGGAGGCCCACCATTTACAATAAATGTCTCCATTTTGGTACATTTACTGTAAGGGCTTAGATGCCAACATCCCAAATCATGAAAACCGGGCTTACTTGCTGCCGTATAACCTAAACCCTAGGAGTGGCTACAAAGTCTCTGTAGTCCTTAAGGGGCTAGAAAGGCTAGATACCGAAAGGATTAAGTCAACCAGACATTTTTTTTCACAGAGTTCGCTCTTTGATCACTGTGATTGGCTCAGCAGCAGTATCATTGCTGGTAAATTTGTCAGCTGTTGGGGAGAGGTAGATTGCCATGATTTTACCAATTGCAACACTGCTACTGAAGAGGTATAGTTCAGCTATATGGATCTACAGTAATGCAATGCTAAGGTATTTTGGCTCCTGAACAAGGCCTTCAACCTGAACACCAGAGTTACTTCAAAGGAAGATCTTGCACACCTAAACCACTGTCAATTGTAAAATGTAATCTTCAAAGGCTGAACTGTAGTACATTTCTGGAAAATGTATCTGAAAAGTGTAATTTGACAGTGTCTTAAAAACTGGGTGCCTCTAAGTGCAGTGGGTATCCTGTTTTTACACAAATAAATTGTACCCTAGTAAATTACATTTCCCATCAAGCTATTAGGATCACATTTTGTGATGTGCAGGCATTGGAATATTTAATAAAATATAGCCCAAAGTAAAAAACAAAACAAAACCCCTACAACACAAAAAAACCACATTTAAATATGTGAATTTCACTTAATCTCCACTCATCAATTTATGTTCCTAAAAACCTAGCTGAAACCACTAAATGACAGGATTATGATTTGCCACAGTAACTTTCAAATATGTTTTGTACATGGTTTGCAAAGGATTACTACTTGGCAGTAATTTATGTTGAAAACGCTGCATGGGCAGCATAATTTCCTAGGACAACTGCCCTTCATTGCTAGTTTAACAAATGCACCATAATTCCAATTGTGTTTTTTTATACAGTTCATTGGCAAGCTACTCAAAAGCAACAGACAATAGCATACAACTGTGTATACCCTTAGGAAGTGTCCCTTATGATCTTCCCAATCAATACTTATAACAATGACAAAGGAATGTGTACCGTAGACTGTATACTGAGTTGGATCTGTGTTACAATTTATTGTCATGAATGTGACACTGAAGCTAAAAAAACAAACAAAACCAAACCGTATGATATATTGAATTGTATGTGCAGTACGGGTAATTGATAGAACATTAGTAACAAAGAAAAGTGTCTCATATTTGTATTTAAATTACGTAGCTTATTTTTATAGCACTGCACAATTCTCTAATATTTGAAGTTTACAAACCATACTCTGTATTTTAAACTATGAAACAGAGCAAGAAAGTTTAAAGGGTTATTAGCTCTGCAGGAAAACCTAAAACAAACAAGAAACAGTGAGAGACAGGTTGAGATAAGTGAGATAGTGAGTAAGTGAGATAAGAGAGCACTGCTCTCTGAATAAATTAGTCAGAGAGCTCAGATAAGCTCTTTTGCATAGATAACAACTGAAGTTTCTTAACTCTTCCTGTACTGGAAACAATATGAGACACGTCTGTGCTACAGTACTAATGTTATATTTCTTAGCTGTACTACACATACAAATCATTATGTCATAAGTTTATTTTCACTTCCGATTCCCTTCAAGCACATGTATGGTAATCACCTCATTCGTGGTTAAGTCCCTCATGCATGAAAAGCATTGTCTATCTTATAAAAGGGTATGTTTCTTCTTTGACCTTACTATTCAGTCAAATTACTCTTTAATCACATGAGCACCCTGTGCTCTAAGTCTTACAGTCCTGACTTACATTATTAAAAATTTCTTTCTTTATTAACCAGAAATACTAAAGGCATTATCTGCTTCATTTTTTTTTCTTATTCCTTCAAGCGTATTTTGTTCTGTTTCATAAGGGAAAAAAAAGAAATTTAAAATTCTCTACTGCTATTAAAAGGCTGAGAAGAATTCTTTAAAGATGTTACTTCAACAGTTAGAAGTTTGGGGTAATTTTCGGGATATATAGATTTTCTGCTAGCATAGTGCCTGAGTAATTAATTTCACTTGTACAATAACTTTATTTATATTATAGGTATGGATCTTTAGCAGTCAGGGAGATTTTCCTTGTAAAGGAACTCAATGTTGAAATAAATCTAAATCTACTTTTTTTCACCAAATGGCATACATTTAGTAGGTTACTAACCCTAAGTCACAGTATGAACATGAATTGCTGTTGAGATTGATGTGTTCATGTAACATAGGTATGCGGTAGGGGTGTAATAAGCAGAGCCATCACAATAACCATCTATTTGGTGGGCATCCTGTTACTTGTGATACTTAGCAATGGAGATGCCAACCAGCTAATTCACTTGTTGGGGACAACAAATGTACCAACTGTTTCTCAAAGTCATTTTCTTCCCTTCAAAAATATGGTCCTTTGCAGTGCTGCCAAAGTTACTCTACCCTGGATATGTTGCTTTTACTAGTAGCAAAGCTTCGGAGGCCCCCAGAACTTGAGCACCCTTCTCTGTGTCCATCCACCACACAAATGCTCTGTGCATGGCGTTATTCTTTCATGCCCAGTACACTTGAGTGGGGGATAGATGCACAGAGATGTCTATAAAGGAGCCTGCTGAAGTGCCTCAGAAGCTATGCTGCTAGCAAGAGCAGCGTAGCTAGGTAGAATAAATTTGGCAGTGGACCTCTAGAAGGTAGGAACATGCCGCCGTTCCTACCACAACTTTGAAGTGAGTAAAATTATATTCAAAAACAACAGTTATAATTGTTGTTGCTCAGAAGTGCATAAGCTAGCGGACATCTCTTACACTAACTAACACAACCAATGGGATTTTGACGGTTCTCCTTAGTTTTACTAAATATATATTAGTCTACCTAAGCCCATTTAAAAACGGCCCTAGGTATTGATACTGCGCCACCGCCGCCAGTCAGTGCGTGTGCACACAGCCGCCCTGCTACCTGGCGTGTCCTCTCGCTCCAATGGTTTGACTGTACTGCGCACATGCGCAGTACAAAAAAAAAACAACGGATGGACAGACAGGGAAAGTGAATGATGCAGGGACAGTTAGGTTGCATTGTATAGGAGATATATATATATATATATATATATATATACACACACACATACAGTGGCTTGCAAAAGTATTCAGCCCCCTTGAAGTTTTCCACATTTTGTCCCATTACTGCCACAAACTTGAATCAATTTTATTGGAATTCCACGTGTAAGACCAGTACAAAGTGGTGTACACGTGAGAAGTGGAACGCAAATCATACATTATTCCAAACACTTTTTACAAATCAATAACTGCAAAGTGGGGTGTGTGTAATTCAACTTTGACCAGCTTCCCTGTCCCTGCTGAAGAGAAGCACCCCCAGAGCATGATGCTGCCACCACCATATTTGACAGTGGGAATGGTGTGTTCTTAGTGATGTGCAGTGTTAGTTTTCTGTCACACATAGCGTTTTGCATTTTGGCCAAAAAGTTCCATTTTGGTCTCATCTGACCAGAGCACCTTCTTCCACATGTTTGCTGTGTCCCCCACATGGCTTGTGGCAAACTGCAAACGGGACTTCTTATGCTTTTCTGTTAGCAATGGCTTTCTTCTTGTCACTCTTACATAAGAGCCAACTTTGTGCAGTGCACAACTAATAGTTGTCCTATGGACAGATTCCCCCACCTGAGCTGTAGATCTCTGCAGCTCATCCAGAGTCACCATGGGCCTCTTGACTGCATTTCTGATCAGCGCTTTACTTGTTCGGCCTGTGAGTTTAAGTGGAGGGCCTTGTCTTGGTAGGTTTACAGTTGTGCCATACTCCTTCCATTTCTGAATGATCGCTTGAACAGTGCTCTGTGGGATGTTCAAGCCTTTGGAAATCATTTTGTAGCCTAAGCCTGCTTTAAATTTCTCAATAACTTTATCCTTGACCTGTCTGGTGTGTTCTTTGGACTTCATGGTGTTGTTGCTCTCAATATTCTCTTAGACAACCTCTGAGGCTGTCACAGAGCATCTGTATTTGTACTGATATTAGATTACACACAGTTGCACTCTTTTAGTCATTAGTACTCATCAGGCAATGTCTATGGGCAACTGACTGCACTCAGACCAAAGGGAGCTGAATAATTACGCACACCCCACTTTGTAGTTCTTTATTTGTAAAAAATGTTTGGAATCATGTATGATTTTCATTCCACTTCTCACGTGTACACCACTTTGTATTGGTCTTTCACATGGAATTCCAATAAAATTGATTCATGTTTGTGGCAGTAATGGGACAAAATGTGGAAAACTTTAAGGGGGCCGAATACTTTTGCAAGCCACTGTATATATATATGTATATCTATCTCTATCTCTATCTCTATCTCTATCTCTATCTCTATCTCTATCTCTATCTCTATCTCTATCTCTATCTCTATCTCTATCTCTATCTCTATCTCTATCTCTATCTCTATCTCTATCTCTATCTCTATCTCTATCTCTATCTCTATCTCTATCTCTATCTATCTATCTATCTATCTATCTATCTATCTATCTATCTATCTATCTATCTATCTATCTATCTATCTATCTATCTATCTATCTATCTATCTATCTATCTATCTATCTATCTATCTATCTATCTATCTATCTATCTATATATATATATATATATATATATATATATATATATATATATATATATATATATATATATATATAGATAGATAGATATAGATATATATATATAGATAGATATAGATATATATACAGATATGGGTTTTATTACATTTCTACCTCATACCTGTTTCATTGTTTCTGTTGATTAATTAAAAATTATCTATTTCATTAAAATTCCCCTTTGACTTAACATTTGATGTTTTCCTTTTGTGTTCATAGAGCCATTTCTAGTGGTGCTACATTGACTATGCATGAATAGCAGCACCAGGCAGTGTATGGAAACAAGCATCACATTATCTCTTTATTTGCAGGGCTTTCCCACATAACTCTGCTTTTGTGAAGAAGCGCGGAAGAGCCGTCGCCATGAGTCAGCGGGAGGTGGCTCTTTCCGCGCATGGTGTGGCAGAGCACGGAGAGGCAGCCGCCTCCTCTCAGTGTGAGGTGGCTGTCTCCGTGCAAGGCATGGCAGGGTGCAGAGAAACCGCCGCGTTGGACGCGGCGGTTAGTGCGCATGGCCCCACTTCGGAGACACTGCAGAGCGGTGCTGGTGTGGCTGGGACACGTAGTCCCTCTAGCTTTAGAGTGACGCGCGCGCACTCAGGCAGGGTTTATATGACAGCCAGAAGTGAGTCAGCTGACCAGGCTGGTCAGCTGACTCTGGTTCCACTCCTCATTGGTCCAGCACTTAGGGTGGTGCTGGAGAGATGCCTGTGCATATATACTGCTGGCTGTTCAGTTGCTGGCCTGGTTGTCTTGCATTGCGAACACGTACGTGGGAGCACTCAGACCTGTAGTCAGATCCTTAAGTGTGCCGGGACCAGCTGGAGCTGTAATCCTACACTTAGCTAGATTCTGTTGATAGCTTAAAGTACTAGTTTGATTGTGATTATCTGTTATGACCCTTTGCCTGCCTGACTATCCTCCTGAACTCTGATCTTGTACCTTGCCTTTCTGATACTCTTTTGCCGAACCTCGGCTCGTCCTTAGACTCTGCTTCTGCCTCCTGATATTGTACCTCGATATATATCTGATACCCTGTTGCCGAACCCTGCCTGTACCTTGACTCCGCCTCCACCTTCTGAATCTGTACCTAATCTGTCCGTGTGTTTATGACCTGGCTTGTCCGACCTCGAGAACCGACCTTACTATTAGAGGCGGTTCCCTGTCTTGTTAGTGACACTATCTCCAGAGTGTCACTCTCAGATAATCCTTCCTACTCTCAGCCTGACTCCTCCCGCCTTGGAGAGTTCAGGTCTTCTGGAGGAATCTGTGCAGTACTCCTCACTGCTCTGAGGCCTAGTCCTCTTAAGTGTTACTGTTACACCAAACACTACACTCTACTCAGGTGAACAGAGGTTAGCTGGTATATCGGATTATCGGTGATACTGCAGATCACTTATAATCTGGTATACATCTGTATTCCCAGTGATACTGCAGATCACCGGTAATCAGATCCTCTCTGTGCTTCACTGATCGTTACAGCTTTATCTTAAGGTCTAATATAATATGTTCACTCTCAAGCAATGGTGAATATTGCTTGTCTGTGCCCCTTTCTGCACTAGGGCTTACAAGAAGGTTCCCTTAACTGCCTAATGACTGCTCCACGCCGATTGGTGTGAGCAGTGCGGCAACCCCAGGACCACTCCATGCCATTTGGCATGAATGGCTCTGGGCAGAGATTGCAGGGGATCGCGCGGCAATCGCCGCTAGGGACTTTTAGACAGCAAAACCACCATCTAATAACACTGTACAGCGCTGCAATCTAAGGCAGTGCTATCCCCTTTGGAGGCAGGAAAGTGATCTGCTGTCATAGGCTGAAGCATATGAGAGCTGATCACACTGATTGGCTGGGGGGGGGGGGGGGGGGTTAAAAATAGACAAAAAAGTAGGAACATTTATTTATAAAAAAAGATTTTATTTAAAGAAAAATAAACAAAGCAGGAGGGACCAGAGCCCACCAACAGGGAGTTGTGTTTGTGGGCAGAAAAGGGGGGATCACAGGACTAATAGAGGACTAATACTGTTGTTGAGGGAGGGTGGCCCTCATGTACCCTCTGGTCCAAGGGCCCCGGTGTGCTCACAACCTCTGCACTTTCCCACTGAGGAGTTTTCCAAATCCAAATCATTGTCTACATTTAAATGATGGCTCCTCCTTCTGAAATATATATTGTTCCTGTCACACATAAAGATAGCACATGGGTGTGATGTGGTAGATCAACAACTCAGTAACTAGTTTTTTCCTAATTTGTCTTGTCTTATCTTCCATAGAATTTACCTCCAGCTCTTAAATTATGGGTTCACTGATCAGATGTGAATACAAGCCTTTTGATAATAGGCCTTAGTGCTCTGTGCTAGTAATCCATTGAAAAAACATTTTCTGTGTGAATTTCCTTTTTTGAATTTAACAGGCTTGGCTGTGCAATAGAGATGTACAAACCATATTCCCACATTTCATGACAAACTAATCTGTTGTCATGCCCTTAGCAAATACACCAGTCCCCCCTTGAAATATTCAATAAGTTGTACTAGGATTTAATAATAGGCTTACAGAGCTATTATTAAATTCTGGTTCACATAAACCTAGTCTTCTGACTGAGGAAGGCAAGATCTTACTTAACCCATTTGAGTATCCATAAAAAAGATAAAAATATAATAAAGATTGCACGTCTATAAGTCTTCTGTATGACATTTTAAAGTATAACAATTCATCTTTGTTATATTAATATTTCTATGATTTGTTAATAAAGGTACTGGGTCTGAGATTTAGGCTACTTTCACAGTGGGACATTGTGTTTGATGCGACGTTAAAGTCGCACAACGTGCCCCTAATGCAGCGCATGTAGGTTATGACATTGGACGCTATTTTGCACTGTGTTATGTGTCTCTTGGTGCGCCGCTTTCGACGCATACTGATGGAACGAAAACGGCGCATGCGTTACGTTAAAAAAAAAAAACACATTACTGAGCATGTGCAACACACATAACGCAGCAAATTTATTGCTAAACGCACAGCATGCAGCACTTTCTAAATATTGCTACACGTTACACACAACGCAACGTGTGCACTGTGAATGTCGCACAGACTTTGTATTGCTCTGCGTTAGTCTGCGTTATACATTTTTATAACGTGCAACTTTAACGTCCCACTGTTAAAGAGGCCTAACAGTATGTTCTCTATGTTTGCAGATGACTTAAAACTTTGTAGTGCTGTATTTTTCATGCAAATGCCTCCCATTTACAAAGTGATGTAGACAAATCAAATTACTTTCAGTTAAATAAGCTTCAATATGGATACATGTAAGGTTATGCAGTTAGGGACTAAGCCATACATGCTGCATATAATTGGTTGTGGGAGTTAAATTAGATGAATTCATAATGTAAAAGGGTTTGGTGACCCGGTGGTCTCTGTAGACTCAGTAACAGAATGCAATGCCAATCTGCAGCTTCTAAAGCTCCTTACTTATATTTTTCTGCAGCATCCGTTTTTATACATCACTTTAGTCCTACAAACATAGGTAAGACCATGCCAGCTTTGGAAAGAAATAAATCCTGGAACTGGAAATGGGGAAAATAAGTTTGATCAATAAGAATGAAAGAATGAAAGATCATAAAGACGGGAAAAAACTTATTTACGCCTGAGAAGAGGAGAGTAAAGGTATACACATATGCATCATTAGTGTCAGCTGTCAGGAATGAGCTTAATCCTGCGGGTGGCAGTGCAAGGAATAAGCACTGTATGGAGTGGAGTGAGAGAACTGAACTGTTGCTATAGAGAGGGGAAGAGGGACAGTTGCCTAGTGCATAATGGAGTAGCTTCCATTAGCAGGATTTGGAGAGACCCAATACTGAATCTTTAAAGAGCTCACGGGATACATGTGCACACAATGAATTCTCAGACAAGACGGCCCCATGCGACCACCTTAGCTGAACTTAGTATAGTGTCCGTATTAAGCTTTAGGGAGGATCTGATGAATATGTGTAAATGTAACGGTCCCTGCAAAGATTTACGTTAAAAAATTACTTCATATAAATGCACATAACAAACTGTATATAGCAAAATTTGTCAGCACAAAAAATTGTGCTGAAAAGTTACCCCCTCAGCTTATACGTAAGCCAGTCAGTATATGTGTATGGGCAGTGGAGTGTATGGATTGTACAGCAGCGATCCTACACTTGATTGTTGCCTCCCCATTGTGTCCATGCCCCACAGCAACATGTTGAGTGCTGTAGTACCAGTACCTGTGTGCCTGAGGCTAGTAGGAAGAGGGGCATCACTGGTTCATTATTTGTGGAGGCTTCCTGTCTTGATTGCTGTACCTCCATACCTCTCAGCCCCCATGTATGGCACCTGCTGCAACATGGTGGCTGATGTGCCCACTGGTTTGGGGAGCAGAGTGGCATGTCAGCACTGTTGCAGTGTTCCAGGATTCTTCCTGTGTAGCAATCGCCATCTCATATCTATGCCGCCATCTAGTGGCGTCTTGAGACACCAATTCTGAGTACCAATACACCTAAATCCCCATCAAGTACGATAGAAAAAAGGGGAAAAATATAAATAAAAGATATCACAGATAACAGAGAAGCTGGGTCACACTACAAGCCATACGATCAGCATGGCCAGCATGTCAATCTGGCTAAAAGGAGGATTTGTATTATATTATGATCGCACTTTATATAATAATAAATCAATCCATTGTTTAACTCAGTGATTTATAAGGGTTAATTTACAGTGGATATATATTTGATAACTACGTATTTAACACATTTGTATTACATGATTATACCTTACTACATTGTACTACAGAACTGTATATTAGTATTGTGTGTTAGGGGAATCTGAACTTCCAATGATCATAGTTGTTACCTTAAAGGGAACCTGTACTGAGTAAAATTATTTAAAATAAACACATGAGGTAACTTCAAATGAACATGAAATAGTTACCTTGCCATCAGTTCCTCTCAGAAGCTCACCATTTTCTTCTGACAATGATCCCCTCCAGTTCTGACAACATTTTTTCAGAACTGAAATATATCAGTTGCTGTCAGTTATATAGCAGTTGCTGTCAGTTATAGCTGAGTGGACAACTGATGTGCCCGGTAATGTTCATGTTTCCCTATGGCTCAAGTGGTCGATGTTACAGTTTAACAGTGTTCTGACCAGAAAGCTGTTATGGGTAATGGCCATTTTCAAAGTGGAGGACAGAGAATTCCATTGATCACAGTGGACAAACAGGACGCGGGAGAGGAGAAAGAGATTGAGGAGTAGACTACATGGGAGGTAAGTATGACGTGTTTATGTTTATTTCGACTTTTAAATTTCAGTTCAGGTTTTCTTTAATGTGATCAATAACAATAATAACAACAATCATGTCATGTCATTAGTAGTAGTAGTAGTAGTAGTAGTAGTAGTAGTAGTAGTAGTAGTAGTAGTAGTAGTAGTAGTAGTAGTAGTAGTAGTAGTAGTAGTAGTAGTAGTAGTAGTAGTAGTAGCAATAGTAGTAGTAATAGTAGTAGTATATGGGACTGACACTTTTTAGGCGCTCCCAATCTAACCTCTACCTTAGTGTCTGATGTTCCTATTAAACTTAAAGAGAAACTCCAACCAAGAATTTAACTTTATCCCAATCAGTAGCTGATACCCCCTTTTACATGAGAAATCTATTGCTTTTCACAAACAGACCGTCAGGGGGTGCTGTATGACTGATTTTGTGGTGAAACCCCTCCCACAAGAAGCTCTGAGGACTGAGGTACTTTTGGCAGTTTCCCACAATGTAACAAGGTTCACAGACAGAAAATAGCTGTTTACAGCTGTCTCCAACTGCCAAAACAGTTAGCAGCAGCTACATAATCTGCCCACAGTAAAAATGTCACCATGTAATAAACGTCAGAATGTAAATCGGGGAGAGGAAAGATTTTACAATGAGCAAACACTGACTAAATCATTTATACATAATTATGGTAAAAATGAAGCACTTTTTTATTACATTATTTTCACTGGAGTTCCTCTTTAAGGCCAATTTTTTGGGCAGAGCTAATTGTTATGTATTTGTGGAGGGATACTGGATAACCCGTAGTAAATGCATACAAATAAGGAACTGTACAAACTCTATGTAGACTCAAACTGTATTGTTATTATAATGATAATATATTAATTTATTTATTGCTTCAAAACCCATCCCCTTATGGATTATTTGTTTCTTTAAATGTTTTTATGTGTCAGGCTATTTTTTGTATAAGTGGTACCTATTTTTTCTGCTAACAAAGTTGCAAACTCTTGTGTCTGAAATCTAGGTTAGTCCATTAGCACGTATGTGACCTGCCTGCAGCTACATATCTTTTTTTTTTTTTTAATAGATTAAGTGACACAAATGTAATAAATATGCCTCCTTGCTGTGGATGACTGTGATAGCACAAACACTGGTTAATTAACCGTTTTTTCTATAGTTTGCTATGATGCCAGAGTTAAAAACTGTACATTCTGCCATCTAACAGAAGACGATTTTGAAAAAGTTCAGCCTAGGCTTGCTGGATCAGTTAGGTTCTCCAGTGTTTCCAAACTTCAGTAAATCAACCTAATTGCTTTTGGCAATTTTATTATTTTATTCACCCATTCTCAACTCTAATAATATTTTCCATCCAATTCTATAATGTAAATTACACATCATACTAATGGCACATTGTCTTAGTTAAATACATATTTCGGATAAAATATATTCAGTAGAGATGTCGCGAACCTCCGATTTTCGGTTCGCGAACCCTGTTTGCGAACCTCCGCGAAAGATTCGGTTTGCGAAAAAGTTTGCGAACCACAATAGACTTCAATGGGGAGGCGAACTTTGAAAATCTTAAAAAATTCTACTGGCTAGAAAAATGATAGAAAACATGTTTCAAGACCTTTAATACCTGGAGGCACACCTGATTGAGTTAAATACACATCACTGCTGGAGGACCCACCCTCCCTCCTTCCTCCAAGCAAGGTCCTTTATACCATTTGACTCAGTTGTCTGCCTACACTAATTAGTTATGGGACAGCTGCTACACACTCTGCTAGGGAGATTTTAATTAGCCTCTTGTGGGTCTCCTCCCACCTCCCACCTCCTTCTACCCATTCCCTCCTCCCTCCTACCGGAGGGAGGAGGGTCTCTTCTGCCAGGGAATTATACTATTTTAAAAACCAGTATACATCATACCATGGCTGGGAATCGAACCCAGCTCTCACTGTGTGGTGGCCAAGCCACCCTAACCACTGTACCACTACAGTAGCAAGTGAAGCTGGCCTAAAATTTACGATTTATGCTCAATGCAATAGAAACATGTTGCTTACAGGGAACCTTAACTGAGAGTGATATGGATGTTTCCTGTAAACAATACCAGTTGCCTGGCAGTCTAGCTGATCTTTGTGACTGCAATAGTGGCTGAATCACACCCTGAAACAAGCATGCAGCTAATCCAGTCTGACTTCAGTCAGAGCACCTGATCTGCATGCTTGTTCAGGGGCTGTGGCTAAAAGTATTAAAGACACAGGATCAGCAGGCGATCCAGGCAACTGGTATTATTTTAAAAGGAAAAATCCATATCCTTCTCCGTTTAGGTTCCCTTTAAGGATTTGTAGCATAAAAGCCAACTCACATTGGCTGGGATTTGAACCTGGGTCTCACTGTGTGGTGGGCATGCTCCCTAACCACTGTACCAACTGAAGCTGGCCTAAAAATTACCATTTATGCTCAATGCAAGAGAAAAATTAGACAAGACAAATAACATTTATATCACACTTTTCTCCTGGCGGACTCAAAGCACCAGAGCTGCAGCCACTAGGGCATGCTCTATAGGCAGTAGCAGTGTTAGGAAGACTTGCCTAAAAAAAAGCACCCCTCAACAACTCTTTTGAGAGCTAATCTTGTTCTTGTGATCTTTTTTTTTTTTTTTTGTGGCCCACTTGCATTATATACAGCCCTGTCAGTCAGTCGCAGCTGGCCTTTGGCACCTTAATTCCTACTGTGCCACTGCCAGGCCCAGCACATTCGGTGACTATGTGTGTGTGTGACAGCTGCACATTTGTAATCCCTTCCCAATCACTTCACCTGTTCACTGTTCAGTGCACCTACCTACCATTACCTATGTGAGCGCAGGCATTGTTAATACCACCAGTCATTGCACCTGTCATTGCAGTCCGTTTGTGTGTGTGACAGGCAGCTGCACATTTGTAATCCCAATCACTGCACCTGTTCACTATTCAGTGCACCTACCTACATATACCTACCTGAGCGCAGGCATTGTTAATACCACAAGTCATTGCACCTGTCATTGCAATCTGTGTGAGTGTGTGTGTGTGTGTGTGTGTGTGTGTGTGTGTGTGTGTGTGTGTGTGTGTGTGTGTGTGTGTGTGTGTGTGTGTGTGTGTGTGTGTGTGTGTGTGACAGGCAGCTGCACATTTGTAATACCAGTCACTGCAAACTGTTCACTGCACCTGTGTAACCGCACATTGTTGTACCAGCAGTCACTGCATACCTGTTCACTGCACCTGTGTAACCGTACATTGTATTAGTCAAGTCAGTGCATAACTTTCACTTCATCCCCCCAATATGGACAAAACAAAAGCCAGAGCCAGAGCCAGGCCACCTGGCAGGTCTGTTCGAGCTTGCGCTGTTGTGATTTCATGCGGCCCTCGATCAAAGTACAGTGTTCAGAAGAAGGCACGTGCCATCAACCCCCAATATTGTCAGGAAAAAGTTGACTATTTAACACAGAACACCTCATCTTTCTCAGCTTCCGCACGGAAGCGTGACATATCTTCCTCCTCCTGCTCTGATTCTGGCACCCCACTTAACACTCAGTCAGCCGCCACCACCAAAGTACCATCACCCCAGGGCTCAGCGGTGTGGACATTTTTTTGTGTGTCTGCTTCAGATGAGAGTAACTCCATCTGTACTCTCTGCCACCGAAAATTGAGCCGTGGGAAGACCAAGACCCGCGTAGGGACAACTACCTTACGAAAGCACATGATTACAAAGCACAAACTGCAATGGGATGACCACCTGAGGAAAAGCAGCACACAAAAGCAAAGCCACACACTGCAGTGGAAGATACCAGGCCGCAATTTTTTCTCAAAAAAGGCGATACCTAAACTGTACTGTGATGTTGAAAGGCAAGTGGTGACATCTCTGGCACACAGCGCTGGGTCAAGGGTCCATCTGACCACGGATGCCTGGTCTGCAAAGCACGCTCAGGCCTGCCTGAAGACTAAGTCAGTCCCCACAAACAGCATCTCTGTCTGCACGCTGTGTGACTGCCTGCCCCAAGACTAAGTCGGTCCCCACACAGCATCTCTGCCTGCAAGCCGCTTGACTGCCTTCTCCGCCACCACCAACAGGGTCCACCAGGACTCCAGGCGGATTCCTGAATGCTAGCAGCGGCCGCTATAATACTTTTTCTGGTGCTTGTACATGCCTGCCTAATTTTTCTGGCTGCACTGCGGCTGCAACAACAAAACAAAAGGCATGTACATGTGTCAATTCCCCTTCGTGATCATTACCTTGCCACAGTGAAGGGGCTTGCGTATCACAATGAAGAAATGACCGCCGGCTATATGAGTGTCTCGGGGGTGGCACACCAAAGATAATAAGGTCGGTGCTTCATTGTGGACAGACCTAATTCGATCAGCTGGACAATCACTGTTGTTCTGTCATTGAGCTACTTCAGCCTGGCGACCATATGGGCTTGAAAACCGCTATGCCCTGCACTCTCGCCATGGTCCGCACCAGTCCAGCATGGCTATCATTACACAAACAGCTGTTTGCAGTGCATTGAGTTTGGTGTGTCAGTGTGAAGCAGTACTCTAATTACACTCCCTGATTGATGTATACACATGCAAGATGTTTTAAAGCACTTTAGGCCTCCAATTTAGCATGCAATGTGATTTCTGCCCTTAAAACGCTGCTTTGTGTTAAATCCAGATTTTTCCCCGAGACTTTTGGCGTCTATCCAACTCATCCATGCAAAACCTCAGATGTTAGACCCCTTGAAACATCTTTTCCATCACTTTTCTGGCCAGCATAAGTGTTTCTAGTTTTCTAAGTTTGCCTCCCCATTGAAGTCTATTGCGGTTCGCAAAAGTTCGTGTGAACCAAACTTTTGCGGAAGTTCGCGAACCAGGTTCGCGAACCTAAAATCGGAGGTTCGGGCCATCTCTAACTTTCAGTGGGTTTATTTTATTAAAAAGTAACATAGTATACCACTGTGCTCAGTTCTATCAGAGGCATCTAAACATCACAACAGCCTCTGGATATAAGTGACACCTGCCCCAACATCTGCATACTGTGTGTGTTACAAGCTCTGAACAGAGATGTACTACGCTACAGCTGGAAAAATAATCTGTAGCAAAAGCATCTGCCATAACATATAGTACAACACCTCTGAAATGTTTACAATCTGACAACTGTAATGAATCTGGCAAAAAAAGGAAAACCAGAAGCCAGCATTCATTGACCTATATAAAACTGAATCTGACTGCCTGCTGTTATCTCTTTTTAATCCCCTATCATGTAACACAGGTAATGTTAACGAACATGAAGTTCTGGACAAAAAAAAATAGTTTAAAAACTAACATCCTGATGGAATCTGTTGTGGTGTACGAGATGGGACAGAGGAGTACCAATAGTATTGCAGCATGGGAAAGGTGCCACATACCCACAAAGTATTGGAATTATTTTTTATCAGGCAATAGAGGGCTTAGTCTAGAACAGTTAAAGTTAAAGTTATTGCTGCCACTTGTCAGGGTCACTTGGCTCTCATGATTGTGCCTCTCAGTAATACCGCCAAAGATGTTTTTTTTTTTTTTGGGGGGGGGGGGGGTATCTGGTCCTCCAAATAATAAATAAATATATAAATATGGCTTAGGTGGTAGTGGTAATTTAGTTCTGCTCAGAGGACTAATGTGTTTTTCTCAGCATCTGGGCTTTGCAATAAAGTCACTGACTTATTTGCTCTCCTAAAGCAAGATGTTTATGATTACTAACTATAAAGGTGGCCACTGACAATACAATTTGGCAAACGATCATTTACAACAAATGATTGTTCACATGAACACTCAGAAGTGAAAGTTTGGAACCAGGCATGGTCGTAGTCAGCCAACTTCGCTACGCTGGAAATATGCGTAGTTTTACGCAATTACGCTTTGCCAAACTACGGCTTTGAAATCAAATATTCGCTTTGTATGCATTTCGTAGACTACGCGTTAAAATACAAAATTACGCGTAGTGCGAAGCGCAGTGTCTACGGATGCTTATGCCTTTATGCACAACATTTTATGCATGAATTCCTCTGTAAAATGCTTTACTGGGAACTCTTCTATGCGTACATTCCCCTTTCCACTGCTTAAATTTGTAAGCATACAATCGCACGCGGAAAATTAGATGCGAGTAACGCATTCGTAGTTCACTACGCAATACACATGTTAACTACGCATAGTGGGCGTAAGCTATGCGTAGCGGTACTTCGCTACGCGTAAATTCTTAAGCGTAGTTTTGAAACTTCACCTATGAACTATGATGCGTAGATGCGAACTACGATGCGTAAATTCGCACTGGCGTAGTTTCTGCTCATCCCTGTTTGGAACCTCTAACAGACGAAAATCTCTTAACCAATCCAATCAGATTAATGACATTGATCCAATTTACAGATCATTCTCATCAATCTGATCAGATTCTTTAGGAAACTTTTGTCCCTTAATGGTCTCAGATGTTCATTTGCAATTATTCATATGAATAATCATAAATGATCATTCGCCTACATGTACTGTTAGTGGCTACCTGTAAGGATTATCGGGTCTGCCTGTCATTGCAGTGATAAGATAGCAATGAATTTCATCCCTTTTGCATATGCATGTGTTAGGGCTCTCTGCGGCTGTAGACATCAGCTAGCAGCAGGGCTGATCCTATTTGCAAATGCATGGGAGTTTTCCATCACCTGCAGGGTAACTGCTCAATTAGTGGAAGCATTTAGCATCCTGAGTTCCCAGCAGGCTTTGCTGGTGCATTGCATTGTCTAAGCCTAGCTCAGTGCAGTTAGACTTCAGCTTTCCCTGATAGCTGATTCATGTATCTAGTGTCATGTCATGAGTTCCTGTATCCTTGTTCCTGTTCCGAGTGTTCAGATTCAAAGCCTTTGTTCCTGTTGATGTCCTGAGCTCCCGGAGTTCATACCTGTATGCCTGCTCATGTTGTGAGTACCTGGATTTCATGCCTGTATGCCCGCTCTTGCTCTGAGTATCTGAACTTCAATTCCTGCATACCTGTTCATGTCCTGAGTACCTGGATTCCTTGCCTGAATGCGTACCTGGTTAACCTGTATACCTGCTCCTAGATTACCTGCATGCTTGTTCCTGGTGCAACCTGCATATCTGTTCCTGGACTTGTATCTGTTTGCCAGTCTCTGGGTAATATTCCTGCATATTGTTCTTGAACTTGTGTTGTAGACCTGTTCCTGTATTATGTCCTGGAAACCCTGCTTTGAACATTGCATGTACCTTTCACTGTAAATAAACATTACTTGCATCAAATCCTGGACGTCTGCATATATTTGGCAGTTACCAACTGCACAGAGCACGGCCGAGCCTGACACTACCTTAAACACTTCAGCCTTCAGTCATTTTTCACCTTATGTATCCGAGCTATTTACACCTCCCATTCATTCGCCAATACCTTTATCACTACTTATCACAATAATTAGATCTATATATTGTTTTTTTTCCACCACTAATTAGGCTTTCTTTGGGTGGTACATTTTGCTAAGAATATTTTTTTTTTCTAAATGCATTTTAATGGGAATATTAAGAAAAAATAGAAAAAAAAATCATTATTTCTCACTTTTCTGCCTTTATAGCTTTAAAATAATAAATGCTACCATAATTAAAACCCATATATTTTATTTGCACATTTGTCCCAGTTATTACACAATTTAAAATTATGTCCCTATCACAATTAATGGCTTCCAATATTTTATTTGGAAATAAAGGTGCATTTTTACAGTTTTGCATCCATCACTATTTACAAGCTTATAATATAAAAATATAGTAATATTCCCTCTTCACATGCATAGTAAAAAAAAGTTCAGACCCTTAGGTAACTATTTATGTTTTGTTTTTTATTGTTATTTTTTTTTTCTTAAAAAAATTATTGGGGTATTTTTTGGAGTGTGAAGGGGTAGACTGTTAGTTTTAAATGTAATTGTATTTATGTAAAAAAATGTATGTAGATGTAGTTTTACTATTTGGCCACAAGATGGCCACAGTCAAAACATTTTTTTTAGTCCTGTAAACGAGCTCTCTAATTTACAGGAAGTGAAGGGAGGACGGGAAACTTTTTTTTTCTTTAGAAAGATTGCGGCTTCTGAAAAAAGCCGTCAGTCTTTCTAATGGAGACTTAGATCAAAAAATGGGAACTCTGTTCCCATTCATTGATCTCCAGGGCTAACAAGCAGCGGCACGGGAGCGCATGGGCATGCGCAGGACCGCGCAGCTGCTCGCAACAGATCAGCAGCAGCCTTTTGGACATAATAGAAATGTCCAACAAGCGAAAGTAATTAAAGTGAACCTAAAGCCTGGGGAAAAAAATTAGATTAACTCACCTGGGGCTTCCCTCAGCCCCCTGCAGCCGATCGGTGCTATTGCAGCTCCGGTCCGATGCTTCTGGACCCGCCGACGACTACTTCCGGTTTCGCCGTCACCGGCCGACAGGCATGGGAACGCGAGTGATTGTTCGCTTTCCCAGACTGTATATCGCCCCCTATGCTGCTATTGTGGCCTCCTGGGTTATAATCGAGATGATCTCGATTAATATTTTTGAGGGTGAAAAACTAGCTCAAAAGTGTAGCTTTGTATATTTTTTATTATTATCATTATTATTTTTTTTACTGATATTTGTATCTGATTTCAAAATTTTTTGTGGACCTGGGTGAGCTTCAAGTTAATATTTTTGTCTATTTTTGACACCTAAAGTGGGAAAGAAGTGCACAAAATTCTTGTACCTATTTCACCTCCTCCAATCGCAGTGACTGCCAGCAGTATCGGGTCAGTTGAAAGCCATGCAGTTCAGGCCCATCTCCAAATGCTGCATCATCTGTTACCATGGCAATGCATCGCTATGAGGGAGGAGATGGTGAGGAGTGAGCTATAAAGCAGAAGAGAGCTCCCTGTCACTTGACAACTTCTGGGATACAGAGGCTGCAAAGGGACAAAGGTACGACACTGGTAATGTATAAATGTAATGTATCTCTTTATGTAAAGAAAAGTTGGGGGACATGCTCTAGATTGATACGGCTATGGAATATGGTATATGGCCCTTTACAGTTATTCTTTCATATAAATATCCCGAATAAGCACGAGCATGCAGATCTCTGAAATGCTACATTTGCACTGGAATTTTGCAAGTCCAAAGTTAGAAATCAGTAACCCTCACCCATTCCCACAAATTGTTAAAAGCTCTAACATGAATGTACAAATAAATATATTGAATTTTTTTTTTTTTTTTTTGCTGGTAAATTACATAGGTGTCTCCCAAAAGATAGTAAGATGTTTTTTTTTTCCACAATAATGCCTCTTGTACATTTCTCAGCTTTTATTTACATTTGACCAAAAGTGTCCAGTCCAAAATTATTCATACCCTTCACAAACTGTCACAGTCTGTGGGCAAATTTCTTTACTATTCCGAATAGTCCAAGCTGTTTGAAAATAATCCTAATTTCCTTGATTAATTGGTAACTGCTGTTTTAACCATTTCAGCCAGCGAGGATTTTTCACCTAAAGCATCAGAGCAATTTTCACCTCCCATTCATTCGCTAATAACGTTATCACTTCTTACCACAATTTATTGATCTATATCTTGTTTTTCTGCCAGTAATTAGGCTTTCTTTGGGTGGTACATTTTGCTAAGAATTATTTTTGTATAAATGCATTTTAACAGGATTAATAAGAAAAAAATGGAAAAAAATCATTATTTCTCAGTTTTTGGCTATTATAGCTTTAAAATAATCCATGCTACCATAATTAAAACCTATGTATTGTATTTGCCCGTTTGTCTTGGTTATGACAACATTTAAATTTTGTCCCTATCACAATGTATGGCGCCAATATTTTATTTGGAAATACAGGTGAATTTTTTTCATTTTCGAGTCCATCACTATTTACAAGCTTATAATTTAAAAAATGTTCGTAGTATACCCCCTTCAAATGCATATTTAAAAAGTTCAGACCCTTAAGTAACTATTTATGTTTTTTTTATTGTAATTTTTTTTCCATAAAAATGTTTCTTTGGGTAATATTTTGGTGTGGGAAATAAACAGTTAATTTTTAATGTTGATATATGTGTAAATTTGTAATGTAAAAAATATGTAGATGTAGTTTTACTATTTGGCCACAAGATGGCAACCTTGAGGGTTTTTTTTACCTCCTTGTGCTTCTCGCTAACACAAGGAGGACGTGGAAAATTTTATTTGCAGAAAGACTGAAGCCTCTAGTAAGAGCGCTTCGTTTTTTCTGCTGGGGACACGGATCGGTGATCGGGAACCATCACTGATCCCAGGGCTACCGGGGGACAGCACGGGGGCACGTGGGCACGGGGAGCACGCCGAAGCACGGCACTGCAGCAGAGCAGCCGCCTGGACGTGAGGATCATGTCTGGGCAGCTGAAATGGTTAATCAATTTAACAGGTGAAAAACCGCAGCTCTCTGCAGTTGGTTTGTGGACAGTCATGGCTAAGACAAAGGAGCTCAGTGAGGACCTGCGGCTGGGCATTGTGGCTACTTACAAATCAGGAAAGGGCTACAAGGCCATTTCTAAATGTTTTCAAGTTCCAGTGGCTACAGTGCAAAGTATTATTAAAAAATACAAGATGTTCTGCACTGTGGAAAATCTCAGAGGATGTGGTCGGAAGCCAAAAGTGACACCTGTGCTGGCCAGGAGGATAGTGAGAGAGGTGAAAAAGAATCCAAGGAACACCACCAAGGCCATCCTGGTGAATCTGAGCTCTGCTGGTGGCAATGTCTCAAGGCAAACAATCCAATGGACACTGCACACTCTTTGCGCATTCATCTTTAGCAATAATATCTGCGGAAACATGCAAAAAGCTGGTCTGCAATTTAAGGAAGCATTTGATTGCTGTAATACCCAATAAAGGCTTTTCTATTGATTGAGAGGGGTATGAATAATTTTGGACTGGACACCTTTGCTCAAATTTAAATAAAAGCTGAGAATTTTTTTTTCTACAATAATTCCTCTTGTACATGATTGTCTTATTATCTTTTGGGAGACACCTATGTAATTTCCCATCAAAAAAATTACTTGCTGGCTGAATTAAAGTAACTTTAAGTCAAAATTTGCCAGGGATATGAATAATTCTGAACAACACTGTACATATATGTATGAAAAATGACATCTTTCTAAAATAAGTAAGGGCTTCCAAGAAAAGTCTAAATGGCAGCATAGATACGTTACTACCAAACTTTATTTCCCTCAGCAATACTGGTGCCTTTCCAAATGGGAAAGCTAACTGTGCCATACCATGTTCATTGATGGAGGCTTTTAAACCGTGCATTGAGAACATACAATTCTAAATTATTGTTATGTATTCATAAAGCACCTTAGCGCTTTACAGTCATGGTACTGCTCTCATAGGAGATCTAATCTAAGCTAGCCATAGTTTAGGGAAAATTTTTGAGAGGAACCAATTACCATAACAGAATGTTTTTGGGACTTGTAAGCTCAACAAGCAGATGGTTCTTCTCATTATTTATTTATTTAAGTTTTTTGGGGGATGTAGATTTCAAGATTTTCAAAAATGATTTAATAGTTGAAATCTTTAGACCACAGAGCATTTTTGTACTTTGCATCCTGCTTTGTGCAGATTGCTGAAACAATAATAAACAGATATATTACTCAGTAAAGCCATTTATACCAAACTGTATATGGTTGCTATGGCTTCTATTCATCCCAAACTGAAATTAAAGATATTCACAAAATATTCTTTATAGGGATTACACATGCTATATATGTGTTTGTACTAAAGTGGAGTTACTCTTTAAGTGCACATCACACAAATAACATAACCGCAAATTTGATCATTCAATAAACTTTCGAAACAGGAACATGTCTCGTCTTTTATTTGAAAATAGTTAAGAATTGCATGTACCATCATTCAGCCAATGCAAAATCTTAAAGGAGTTCTGTGGGGGTGTCCTGGGGATAAAAACAGTTACTTACTGGGGCTTCTATCAGCCCACTGAAGCAGAAATGTCCCACGCTGTCCTCTTCCAATCCGCAGTTCTCCGCCGCCGGCTCCGGTCTAGCGCGGCATGCTTTCAACTGCGGCTGCACGGCCTGGGTCGCGCGCCTGCTCGCTTCCGACCTGTGTCATCAGAAGCTTACAGCGCAAGCACAGTACAAGAAACCTTTGTACTGCGCCTGCACAGTAAGCTTCCAATGACACGTACGGGAGCCCGCATTATTCGTCTGTCGTCAGACGAATAATTGACCGGAGCTGGCGGTGGAAAGCGGCGGATCGGAGGAGGACGGCGTGGGACATTACTGCTACAGGGGGCTGATAGAAGCCCCAGGTAAGTGACAGTTTTTATCCCCAGGACACCCCCACTGAACCCCTTTAAAATCAGCATTCATTGTAGTTGAAGAAAAACTGCCATAAAAAGAAAAGCAAAAATACTGCAGAAAATCCATATGATAAAATAATGGGCTTTACTAACAAACCTTCTTATGAAATTGCTGATGCTTTGGTAGGATGCTTTTAATTGGGTTCACAAAATATAATACACCTTTAAGGGACTTTGAGATCCATTTTGTCTACTATTTAAGGCCTCAGTGGTGCTGCAAAAACTGTTTTATTAGAAAACAATTTAGAAATGATTGGTGTGCACCTGAGAAAGGGTATTTAAAATTCTCCTGAGTTTGATTTTAGCTGGATCTCAGCCTTGACTGAGAAATGGATAATAAATTCCTGCGGCACAATTATAAGTGAGCATTTGAAAGCTCCAGAGAGAAAACACATTCTGCAAAATATTACAGTGGAAAGAGGCGCACATGTGTACAAAATATACAGTGTTGTGGTTGTTATTGCAGCAGTTATACAGCTTTATTTTGAACTATTGCCATAGATTTATACTGCAGAACTGTCTGACCCCCACACACAAGAATATGAAGAACATGAACACTAACTGTAGTGGCTTTAAATAAAATGTGAAGTGTGTGTGTGTGTGTGTGTGTGTGTGTGTGTGTGTGTGTGTGTGTGTGTATCTATAATATATATAAATATACACTTTCTTGTGTTATCTTACTCCATCACATTGCATATCAAACTCCTTGACATTTCATTGGAGCATTTAGGGGTTGCTAGGAGTCCACTGGAGCTTTATTCAAGGGGCAGTTCTCTTGGCAGTCACTTGGGATGTGCAGGGACTGTAGCTCCATAGCATGTATGACAAGCCAGTGTCAATGTAGAGGGGAATAACCTTGAGGATATAGCGTCTGGCACAATTGGAAGGCAGTGAGTGAGGATTGGAGTGTGGCAGAATTAAAGAGAAACTCTGACCAAGAATTGAACTTTATCCCAATCAGTAGCTGATACCCCCTTTTACATGAGAAATCTATTCCTTTTCACAAACAGACCATCAGGGGGCTCTGTATGGCTGATATTGTGGTTAAACCCCTCCCACACGAAACAAGAAAAGTACGTACTCTTGGCAGTTTCCTGTCTGTGAACCTTGCTGCATTGTGGGAAATAGCTTTTTACAGCTGTTTCCAACTGCCAAAAAAAGCATGCAGCAGCTACATCACCTGCCAACAGTAAAAATGTCACCATATAATAAATGTCAGAATGTAAATCAGGGACTAGATTTTACAATGGGCAAACACTGACTAAATCATTTATACATAATTATTGTAAAAATGAAGCACTTTTTTTTATTACATTATTTTCACTGGAGTTCCTCTTTAAGTACCTAAAAGCACACCTGAAGTGAGAGTAATATGGAGGCTGACATATTTCTTTCCTTTTAAACAGTACAACTTGCCTGGCTGTCTGCTGATCCTCTGCTTCCTATACTTTTAGGATGGGAGGCCGGGACCATACTTGTCAAAATTGCATGTTTTTTTTCTGCAAAATCACATTACAACTGAAAAACCATATGTTAGTCAATGGGATTATTCACAGCTGAATGCTATTTTCGCATGCAGAAAAAATAACAACTTACTTTTTGTAACAAAATATTGCATGACATGTGTGTTTAACCATTAAAAAATCATCAGCTCCTGTGGAATAGCATGCCTGTTTGATGGCAGAGAAACACCCAGCATGTGCGAGCGTTTCTTTTTGCATGAACAAGTGTGGTCCAAGCTTAGCCATAGACCCTGAAAAGCATGCACATCAGAGGTTTCAGATTGAAGTCTGTCTATATAAGCCACAGGCTTGTCTAAGGCAGTGCTGTCCAACTTCATGGGCATGGAGGGCCATTTTTTTTTCAGACCTGATGGTGGAGGGCCGAAGGTTCTTGCTAGAGCCGCAGGCACCCCCCACCCCACCCCCCCCCCCACCCCCCCCGGAAAAAAATGCAATTAAAGGATAATTAGATTGGCAGCACTTTGCACAAAATGCAATTTAAAATAATAGTGAAGTTGTGTGGCGCGCGTAGCGCGCCAGAAAACACGAGGGTACCATTGAGAGGCGCGCTTAGCGCGCCGCGCCGAAAAATGGGTGTGGCCATGGACCAGAATGCGGGTGTGGCCACGGGTGGAGACAAATTTACATGAACTTAGCAATGTGGGACATTAGATTAGGATAGTGGTGGTGAACCTTTTGGAGGCCGAGTGTCCAAACTGCAACCCAAAAGTCACTTATCGCAAAGTGGCAACAGCAATTTAAACTACATACAAACGTTTTAACTCATACATGAACATTATGGAAAATCCAAGTTGAAAATAAACTGTGAAGATAAACAATTTCATCCATCCTACTCCTGAAAAATGTGGGGGTTTTTTTAGAACCTCCCAGTTTTATTTTCCGTTTTAAAAAGCTAAAAAAGTAGGTTTAATGCTATTGTCTCATGATGACGATTCAGCTTTTCCATAGTCTCACAGTTCGCAATCATGTGACCCCCAACAAGACAAATTCAGCAATCATGAGGCCCCCAACAAATCATGAGGCCCCCAACAAGACAAATTCAGCAATCATGATGCCCCCAACAAGACAAATTTAGCAATCATGAGGCCCCCAAAAAATCATGAGGCCCCCAACAAGACACATTCAGCAATCTTGAGGCCCCCAACAAGACAAATTTAGCAATCGTGATGCCCCCAACAAATCATGAGGCCCCCAACAAGACAAATTCAGCAGTCATGAGGCACATAGACAGCATTTCACATAAATAAGCAGAATGCCCCTTTAGTGACAGGTGCCCCCCACTTAGATAGTGACAGGTGCCCCCCAGCTAGATAGTGACAGGTGTCCCCCCTCAGCTAGATAGTGACAGGTGTCCCCCCCCCAGTTAGATAGTGACAGGTGCCCCCCCAGTTAGATAGTGACAGGAGCCCCCCCAGTTAGATAGTGACAGGTGCCCCCCCAGTTAGATAGTGACAGGAGCCCCCCCAGTTAGATAGTGACAGGAGCCCCCCCAGTTAGATAGTGACAGGTGCCCCCCCCAGTTAGATAGTGACAGGTGCCCCCCCAGTTAGATAGTGACAGGAGCCCCCCCAGCTAGTGACAGGTGCCCCCACCAGTAGCGAGCCCGTTACCTCTGGGGCTGGCCTCTCCTGTGTCCCCGCTGGCCTCTCCGGTGTCCCCGCTGGCCTCTCCGGGGTCCCCGCTGGCCTCTCCGGGGTCCCCGCTGGCCTCTCCGGTGTCCCCGCTGGCCTCTCCGGTGTCCCCGCTGGCCTCTCCGGTGTCCCCGCTGGCCTCTCCGGTGTCCCCGCTGACGATGCCGCTGCTGCCTCACAGATCAGACCTCACAGATCGCGGCGACTGAAGCAAGCAGAGCGCGCGCATGACACCCGCGCGGCAGAACGTCACATGCGGAAGTGACTAATGATTCACTTCCGCATGTGACGTACTCCGTGCGGGTACCATGCGCCCTCTGTTTACATCAGTCGCCGCGATCTGTGAGGTCTGATCTGTGAGGCAGCGGCAGCGGGGGGACATAGGAGAGGCAGCGGCAGCAGGGGGACATAGGAGAGGCCAGCGGGGACACCGGAGAGGCCAGCAGGGACACAATAAGAGGGAGCAGGCATGGCGCCCATAGCGCAAGCCATGCCTGCATCCCAGGGAGACGAGCGGGCCGCAGCAGGTGGCCTGGCGGGCCGGATGCGGCCCGCGGGCCGCCAGTTGGACAGCACTGGTCTAAGGTATGCAATTCAGACCCCACTTATGGGGTGACCAGGGAATAACTCCAAGCTTCAACTAGACCATTTTAGTGGTCTCAGCTTAGGGTGAGTTCCTTTCTTGTCGGGTATGGTGGTGGTGCACATTTGAAAATTGTTAATATGGGAGTGCTCAGCAGAGGATTGTCATCCCTGGGAAAGGACTGTGTTGCACTGTTTGTGTGAATTGTGAACTATTGTAGACCCCACTTATGCTAAAAAATATCAGCAGGACAGCCAGTCAACTGATATTGTATAAAAGGAAATACCTTTGTCAGTGCGCCTCTCACTTCGGGTATACCATATATATTGAGCTATATAGTGCCTACATCTTCTGTAGTGCTGCACATAGTACAAAACAAATAGTGGGGAGCAGCGCTACATGAGACATTCAAAACTCTGCAATGCAAATACAAACATAGTTGATGTGCGGTTTTAGTCATCAGCAATACTGGTGCATGTTCATACTGGTGCATGTTCATATGATTCATTGCATCAGAATAATAAACACTAGGAGGAGGTATCTGCCCTTGTAAGCTTACAATCTAGAGGGTAGTTGGTTGGAGACATTAGTCAAGGAGATACAGGGGTTAGCGCATAAGGCAGTAAACTTCCAATGCTACCTATAGAAAATTGTACGCTTGTTGTTTTCAGAGAACATTTGAAAGTTTCCAGGCTCTGAGCATGACAAACTGGCTATAGGAGAGCATCCCAAAGGAGAGGTGATGCTCATGAGAGGTCCTGGATGTGGGAGTGAGAGGAGGTGACTAAGCTAGAGGACAAGAGGTCTCTTGGGAGAAGCAAGGGTTTTGGGTGGGATGGTATCTGGAGATAAGTGTACTTCTATAGAGCAGTTTATGATAGAATGAGTAGTTTAAACTGGATACGTTGGGTAATAGGTAGACAGTTGATAAGTTGGCATAGAAGGGCTGCATCAGATGAGCCAAAGGAGATTTGGATGAGGCAGTGCAGAAGAGTTCAGTAGGGACTAAAGAGGTAAAAGTCTGTTTTTTGGTGGACCACGGAGTACGGTGTAGCAATAGTAAAGACGGGATATGATTATTGCAGGTATAAGCATTTTAGTAGCCTCCTATGAAAGGAGGAGACAAGTTCTGGAAATGTTTTGAGATGGAAATAGCAGGAGGTAGTCAATATGTGGTCCAAATGAGAGTGTAGAGTCCAGAGTAACCCATGATTCCAATGTTTTCTTCTTCCAAAATCAGAAGGAGGAAGCATCAAAGTCACATGAATATGTCGTGAAGCACAAGTAAGTGAACTACCCCTCACCCTGCCTACTTGTTAGTTACTGAAATGGTGCTGAATTTGAACATCAGCACTACAAATGCATCTCTTCATGTGAAATATTCAAGGTTTATTTATTTTGTTTCATTTCTTTCAAGAAAAAAAAAAAAGACAAACACTTATATCGCGCTTTTCTCCTGGTGGACTCAAAGCGCCAGAGCTGCAGCCACTAGGACGCGCTCTATAGGCAGTAGCAGTGTTAGTGAGACTTGCCTAAGGTCTCCTACTGAATAGGTGCTGGCTTACTGAACAAGCAGAGCCGAGATTTGAACCCTGATCTCCTGTGTTAGAGGCAGTGCCCTTAACCATTACACTATCCAGCCACACAAGGAACTTCTTGGCAAAGACCTATACAAAGATGTCGGACTTACTACTTGTGGTCAAATATTTCTGGAAGCTGGTTGTGCCTCTGCCATGAAGGGAGGGCTTTATCCCCCTATACATTCCTAGTGGTTTGGGTCACCCCGAGCTGCTTGGTTACTCTGTAGAAGAATAAAGGAAACCTTACAAATTCCAGTAGGAGAGATGCAATAGTCCAAATTCTTTCATGAAGAGGTTGAGAGCCATCAGATTAACCTCCCTGGCGTTATGATTATTTCCAGATTCAGGGTCTAAAAGCTGTGCATTTTTTTCACAAGCTTTTAGACCCTAAAAAAACAAGAAAAAAAAACATATCACAGAGAGATCTGCAGCAGCTTCTGCGTATAAATCACTCAGGTACTGGATTGTCTGCCCCGAGCCTGACTCGGGATTACCGCTAAGGAGGTTAATGATATATATTGTAAGTACCAGTTATATAGGAAAAAACTGCACATTTTGCTCTGTAGCAAATAGACATTTATTGGCCTCAATTCACTAAGCTTAACTCCTGTCTTTAATAACTCTTCTGAGGTGTTTCACAGTTATCACCATGGTGATATAATTGTGATAACTGTAAAACAGCTCAGAAGAGTTATTAAAGACAGGAGTTAAGTTTAGTGAATTGAGTGTATTTTGTGTACACATGTATTAAAAATGTTATGTATTTGCTCATAGTGGTATTTCAGGGTATGGGAGGATAAGACTTTTTCTTTTAACTTTAAGACTTTGTCAAATGATAGTATTTCATTTACAATGATCACTAATTTCCTGATTAAAAAAAAATAGAAAGAAGCAAATATGTAAATAAATAAAACAGATAAAACAGACAATTAAAAAAATAAAAAATAATTACACATAATCTTTAAAAGAAAGCCAATGTGGAATAAAAAGGATATTATCCACCATAATATCCTATCATTGAAAACTTTTCTGTTAATAGAAAATATGTACTTTTGTGAGCAATAACAGTATATTTCTTTTGTTCTAAAATAATAATTTAAAAAAAATGTTGTTCCCTGATGTATTACATGGAATAAACTGCAGCATCCTATCAGAGACAGCTTATTGTAGTTAGGCAAGGTAATATATTATTTGTATTATTTGATACTTTAGGTTACTGGACTTTACACCTCTAAGGATTTAAACTACAAACACTCAGATCATATGGCCTTTACAGTGAAAGGAAATAAAATTAGAAACCTAGAAGACCTAGGTTATTCCAAATAAAAAGTATAGAGATACAAGGTGTAGAAACTCTAAACTAAGTTAAAGTTGAACTCTAGGTCAATTACAATAAGTGAGGGACCAGGCAACCTCACCAACATTGCACATATCGTACATAACAAGAGCAGTGCTATTTTCAAACAGTGTGTAAAATGAAATTCAGTTCTACAAAAGGAGTCTTGTGTAGAGATGGCCCGAACCTCTGATTTTCGGTTCACGAACCGCGTTTGTGAACCTCCGCAAATGTTCGCGAACATGCGAACTTTTGCGAACCGCAATAGACTTCAATGGGGAAAACTAGAAACATTTATGCTGGCCACAAAAGTGATGGAAAAGATGTTTCAAGGGGTCTAACATCTGAGTTTTTGCATGGGGGAGTGGGATACACGCAAAAAGACACAGCAGCGTTTTAAGGGCAGAAATCACATTGCATGCTAAATTGGAGGCCTAAAGTGCTTTAAAACATCTTGCATGTGTATACATCAATCAGGGAGTGTAATTAGAGTACTGCTTCACACCGACACACCAAACTCACTGTGTAATGCACCGCAAACAGCTGTTTGTGTTGTGACGGCTGTGCTGGACTGGTGCGCACCATGGCGAGAGTGCAGGCGATAGCGGTTTTCAAGCTCATATGGTCGCCAGGCTGAGGTAGCTCAATGACAGAAAAACAGTGACTGTCCAGCTGATCGAATTTGGTCTGTCCACAATGAAGCAAAGACCTTATTATCTTTGGTGTACCACCCCCCAAGACATATAGCTGTCGGTAATTGCTTCATTGTGATACGCAAGCCCCTTTATCGCGGCAAGGTAACGATCATGAAGGGGAATTGAAACATGTACATGCCTTTTGTTGTTGCAGCTGCAGTGCAGGCAGAAAAATTAGGCAGGCATGTACACGCACCAGAAAAACTAGTGTAGCGGCCACTGCTAGCAGCGGCCTTAAAAATTCAGGAATCCTGGTGGACCCTGTTGGTGGTGGCGGAGAAGGCAGTCAAGCGGCCTGCAGGCAGAGATGCTGTGTGGGGAGCGACTTAGTCATGGGGCAGGCAATCACACAGCGTGCAGGCAGAGATGCTGTGTGTGGGGACTGACTTAGTCTTCGGGCGGGCAGTAGCCCTCCGGGATCCATGCCTCATTCATTTTGTTCATTTTGTTCATTCATGAACACTTTTTTGACTTAGGCGACTTCTCTTCTCAGTGACAATGCCTCCAGCTGCGCCGAAGGTCTTTTCTGACAGGACGCTTGAGGCAGGGCAAGACAGAAGTTGGATGGCAAATTGGGACAGTTCTGGCCACAGGTAAAGCCTGCGCACCCAGTAGTCCAAGGGTTCATCGCTGTTCACAGTGTCTACATCCACACTTAAGGCCAAGTAGTCGGCTACCTGCCAGTCCAGGCGTTGGGGGAAGGTGGATCCGGAAGTGCTAAGGTGAGGCGTTGGACTAAAGAATGTCCGCATGTCCGACATCACCATGAGATCGCTGGAGCGGCCTGTGCTTGCCTGCGTGGACAAGGGAGAAGGATTACTGGCAGTGGTACCTTTATTCCTTTGTGCTGTGACATCACCCTTAAACGCATTGTAAAGCATAGTTGCCAGCTTGTTCTGCAAGTGCTGCATCCTTTCTGCCTTCTGGTGATTTAAAAACATCTCCGCCACTTTGTGCCTATACCGAGGGTCTAGTAGCGTGGCCACCCAGTACAGCTCATTCCCCTTGAGTTTTTTTATACAGGGGTCCCTCAACAGGCTGGACAGCATGAAAGACGCCATTTGCACAAAGTTGGATGCAGACATACTATCCATCTCCTCTTGCTCTTCCTCAGTGATATCAGCTAAGTTCTCCTCCTCCCCCTAGCCACGAACAATACCACGGGAAAGTTGAGCAGCACAAGCCCCCTACAACGCCTGCTGCGGTTGTTCTTCCGCCTCAACCTCCTCCTCCAAAACAACACCTTCCTCATCATCTGACTCCTCTTCCCCACACAACTCTTCCTCCTCCTCCTCCCCCCTCTATGCTGCCGCAGGTGTTGAGGAATCATCTGATTCTGCTGAGAATTGATCCCACAACTCTTCCTCCGATTCCTGTTCCTGTTCACACTCCTCCACAGCTTGATCCACCACTCTATGCACGGCACGCTCCAGGAAGAAAGCATACGGGATCAAGTCGCTGATGGCGCCTTCACTGCGACTAACCATGTTTGTCACCTCCTCAAACGGCCGCATGAGCCTGCAGGCATTTCGCATGAGTGTCCAGTACTTCGGCCAGAACATCCCCATCTCCCTAGACTGTGTCTTTTGACTGTAGTTGTAGAGATACTGTTTGACGGCTTTCCCCTGTTGTAACAAGCGGTCGAACATCAGGAGGGTCAAATTCCAGCAAGTCAGGCTATCACAAATCAAGCGTCTCACCGGCAAGTTCTTACTCCGCTGAATATCGGCAAAGCGTGCCATGGCCGTGTAAGACCGCCTGAAATGCCCACACACCTTCCTGGACTGCTTTAGGACATCCTGTAAGCCTGGATACTTGTGCTCAATCTCGTAATTCAGAGATTTGTGTCTATGTGACATGCAGGGTACATGTTTCAGCTTTACAAAATTCAAAGCCAAAATGAGATTGTTGCCGTTGTCACACACCACGTTGCCGATCTCCAGTTGGTGCGGGGTCAGCCACTGATCCACCTGTTTGTTCAGAGCAGCCAGGAGAGCTGCTCCAGTGTGACTCTCCGCTTTGAGGCAAGACATGTCTAAGATGGCATGACACCATTGCACCTGGCATGCAGCATAGACCCTGGGGAGCTTGGGCTGTGTAGCTGGAGAGGAGATCGCGGCACCAACCAAGGAGGAGGAGGAGGACGACAGCGAAGAGGATGTAGCAGGAGGAGAGGAGGTGGCAGCAGGCCTACCTGCTAGCCGTGGAGGTGTCACTAGGTCCGCTGCACAGCCACGTATTCCCTGCTTGCCAGCGGTCACCAGGTTGACCCAATGGGCTGTGTAAGTAATGTACCTGCCCTGACCGTGCTTGGCAGACCAGGCATCCATGGTCAGATGGACCCTTGACCCAACACTGTGTGCCAGAGATGATACCACTTTCCTCTCAACTTCATGGTACAGTTTGGATATCACCTTTTTGGAGAAATAATTGCGGCCTGGTATGTTCCACTGCAGTGTCCCAATGGCCACAAATATTCGGAAGGCCTCAGAGTCCACCAGCTGGTATGGTAACAGCTGTCAGGATAACAGTTTTGCCAAGCCAGCTGTCAGGCAAGGGGGTGACTGGTAGAGATGTCGCGAACCTCCGATTTTCGGTTCGCGAACCCCGTTTGCGAACTTTCGCGGAAGGTTCGGTTCGCGCGAACTTTCGCGAACCACAATATACTTCAATGGGGAGGCGAACTAACCCGGATATCTGAACTTTTTTACGCTATTCGATTCGGATTCTGGATTTTTTAAAAAATCCAGCTAGCCATCTGCGGATATTTGGCCGCATAACCCAGATATCTGCGGATATTGCGAATATCCGGATCCGAAATACTGTAACTAAGGACTGGAGCCACTCAGAGGGCTCCCAGCAGAAGCCCTAGCAACCAATCACAGAGGGGAACCCTGGCAAGCCCCACCTGACCTCATTGAACCAATCAGAGGGCTCCCAGCCTAAACCCTGGCACCCAATCACAGAAAGGAACACTGGCCCACCCCCCTGTACAATAAGGAGGGCTTCCATGATGAGACATATCGTCTTAGCTTGCTGAATGCTCACTGAGAGACATGTTCCAGTGCTGGTGGCCTACCAAGGGCTGTACACAGTTATAAACCTAAAGCTGTTCAGTGATTAACCCCTTCACTACTATCACTAGACTATTGTTAAATCGTTAAGTAGCTTGATTGATGTCAATGTATGACAGTCAGAGTGTGTGCTCCAGTGCTGCTGGCCTAGCAAGGGCTGTACACAGTGATAAACCGAAAGCTGTTCAGTGATTAACCCCTTCACTATCACTACACTATTGTTAAATAATTAATTAGCTTGATGTAATTTGTGTGACAGTCAGAGTGTGTGCTGCAGGCAGCTGCTATGTGTCTGTGTGTGTGCTGTGCACAGACCAGGCCAGCTGCTGCCTGCTGGCCAGCTATTAGCCTTAGGTATAGGTTAGGTTAGGGATTAGGGGATAGGATTACTGTGTTATTGTGTAGTTAGTACTGTAGTACTGCAGTTAGTGCTAGTAGTTGTTAGAGTAGTAGTACTACTGGGTTAGCTTTCTACAGAGCTGCTGTGCTGTGAGCAGTGCCAGTGTGACAGTTAGTGTACACTAGTGTCTTCTCCTCTGCTGTCTGTCACTCGGCACTTGGCACGTGTCACGTGGCACTTGGCGCGTGTCACTTGCCACATATCACTTGGCACGTGTCACATGGCACTTCCCGCATGTCACGTGGCACTTGACACGTGCCACATGACACATGGCAAGTGACACATGGCAAGTGCCACATGACACGTGCCAAGTGCCACGTGACATGACATGTGCCAAGTGCCACATGACAAGTGACACGTGCCAAGTGCCATGTGACATGTGCTAAATGCCAATTGCCTCGTGCCACCTCTGGCATGCTCCTGGCACACATTACACCTGCTGCTGCTGAATTGCCCTGCTCCTGCTGCCTGTGCAGCTCCCACTGCCAGGCCAGGGTGCCACAGGCCACTGATACCACCTATATTTAACTCAAAACACAATTGCTGTGTAATTTTTTGGAGGTGTCTTGGCTTAAAACTGCTATGTCCCAGTTGTGCGGTTGGACTTTGGACACAATGTGGGCTGCACGACCGCTGTCTGGAACCTAGGCCTTATGTTCATTGACAGCCATTTTTTTTGGGGGGGGGATTTAAGTCCCCACATCATCAATTAGTGTTCCCCTTTACAAAATAATGATGCTACATGCCTCATATACCCTAAAAAAAAAGTTTTTTAAAGCAAAAGGCCACTTCCGGTTTTCTATCCGGATATCCGAATTTGCCTGGATATCCCGGATGCTAGGGTTGGATATCTGATTTGGATTTATTTGGATCGGAAAATTTTGAAATCGGATATCGGACCCAACCAATTAGCAATGTAATCAGGGCCGGATTTCTAGTTTTTACCACCCTAGGCCAACTGTTAACCACTGCCCCCCCCCCCCCCAAAAAAAACCAATACCACACTACCAGGACAGGTGAGTGGAAGAGAAAGAACAAGGTGGGAGGGAGGTGAAAAAGACAGGGACACAGAATATGAGAGGGGGGAGAGAAAAAGACAGGGAACATGAGATGGGAGAGGAGGTGGATGAAAAGACAGGGAGCATAGAATGGGAGAGGGGGAGAGGAAAAGACAGGGAACACAGGATGGGAGAGGGGAAGTGGAAAAGACAGGGACCACGGGATGGGAGAGGGGGAAGTGGAAAAGACAGGTAACACGGGATGGAAGAGGGGGGAGTGGAAAAGACAGGGAACACGGGATGGGAGAGGGAGAAGACAGGGAGCAAGGGATGGGAGAGGGGGAGAGGAAAAGACAGGGAGAATGGGATGGGAGAGGAAAAATCAGGGAACAAGGGATGGGAGAGGGAGGAGAGGAAAAGACAGGAAACACGGGATGGGAGAGGGGGGGAAGACAGGGAGAATGGGATGGGAGAGGAAAAGACAGAGAACAGGGGATGGGAGAGGGAGGAGAGGAAAAGACAGGGAACACGGGATGGGAGAGGGGGAAGACAGGGAGCATGGGATGGGAGAGGAAAAGACAGGGAGCATGGGATGGGAGAGGAAAAGACAGGGAACAGGGGATGGGAGAGGGAGGAGAGGAAAAGAAAGGGAAAGTGTGACACAGAGGAAAGTGGGAAAAAAAGAGGAAGAGGAAAATCCGTTTCACTTGTCACAAGAGAGTAGAGTGACTGAGATTAATGGTGCAGGCATGCTGAGACAGAGCATTGGAGAGCAGAAGGCAAGTCACCTTATATAAATTGCAATCATTATTGTTTGCTTACTGGTAACTTGTCCCACTCCCTCTTGCATAAGCAAATACTTCGCCTCCAGAACTCTGCAGAGTCCAGTGTTAAATCTCCCAGCAGTAAGAAAACATCATGGAAACAGCCGGGAAGTAGAGGAGGTGGGCGGGGCATATCGGGAGATTGTGAGCTAAGCTGCAGCCAGCCAGGCAACGCATGTCATGTGTAAGTTGCCTGCAGGCTGGCTCATGGCTCCTGGGAATGAGCGTTGCCCACCTGCAGGTAGCACAGCACAGCACCCTGCCGGCATCTTTTATCATTAGCTTCTGTCTGACTCACATCCCAGACCAGACCATGTAGCCTACCTGCGGCCACTCGCTGCTATAACTCTAATGCAGGGTGGCCGTGAGTGGGTACCAGATCTGTCTGCCTCAATGACTCATTTACTGGTGGTGAAGGAGGAGGAGGATTGTCTCTGAGGAGACAGAGTGCGGCTGGCAGCTGGGCGGCAATGACTGAGTGTCTGATAGCGTGGTCTGGATCCGGACCTGATCTTCAAATCTTCCGCTATGTTCTGCTCTCTGCCTATCTACCCACTGACAGAGGGGCGGGATGGGTCAGAACACACAGCGTGCATGAAAGAGACAAGCAGCAGCAGGGCGTCCCTGTACAAATAGGTAATTATGGAAAAGCTGATCTCCTGTCAGCTGCAACAGCGCCCCAGCTCAAGCCCCGCCCTAGTCCCAGGCCTATTCGGCCTGCCCACAAATCCGGCCCTGAATGTAATTGAGTGTAGACTCTTAGTATTAATAGAAAGGACCAAAAAATACAGAATGTTGCAAGGTCATATGGTACAAAAATATCAAACAACTTTATTGGCATAGATACAAAAGAATTCCATTAAAAAGTCTCTGTAAGAAGCTCCTTATTGATATAAACAATCATCAAGAACAAGGATATCAAAAATTGGTAGTAGAGTAGGCTTAATATGTTAGCAAAAAATATTAGGCCTAATGTTTTTTGCTAACATATTAAGCCTACTCTACTACCAATTTTTGATATCCTTGTTCTGGATTATTGTTTATACTAATAAGGAGCCTATTACCAATTGTCAGGCCTGTAGGAATATCCACTCACAAATCAGCTCCAATTCTCTAATCTACCTCCACATGCTTCACCCTATGTGGCACATCTCCGCTTGAAGGTGGGAAGACAACACCTACCCAACTTCGGTTACACCCAGTCCTTTAGTGTGCAAGGTATTGGAGCTGAATGCAGGGTGAGCAAATAAACTTCCAGGCCTAAACAGGAACACAGAGTAGCAAAATCCAGCAACAGTCCAGGGTCATACACGGATAAACAGAAATATCACAGCACAGAAGGGCTAGGCAGAAGAGAGGTCAAAGAATGTATCCGAGGTCAAACAAGGCAGCAAACTGTTGTAACCATAATCCAGGCAATAGGTTGATTCAGGCAACAGACAAGGGAGGTCCAGTAAACAAGCAAAGGTCGAAATCCAGATAATCCAATGTAACAAGAGCAGGTATACAGAGCACCCAGCAACCAGTAAGCTAGAGCTATCACGGGAAACATGCAACTGTCACAGCAAGGTTTAAATACTGACAGCATCCAATCAGTGGCTGGCTGGCCACATGCACACAACAGCCAATCCCATGCAGGCATTAATCCTGTTTAAGTGTCAGGTGACAGAGAGATCAGCTGACACAGGTGGCAATACATGTCAGCTGACTAACCAGTACTAACCAGCAAGAGCATTGCCTCCTATGTGAGAGACCAGGGTTCAATCCCAGCCAGGGTCAGCATCCATTATATTCTTATTTATTACATTATTATTTATTACATAAACCCCTGCCTAAGTGTCAGTTGACTCTACATCTGTCGCTGCCTCAGACCATACTGGGGCCAAGAGGAGCGAGACATCTGCCCATCACTATGCGCAGAGTGATCCCTTACACCAAAATACTAATATCCTCATCATATTTTAATATAATGCTTCAATACAAGCACAATCTCCACAATTTTCAACATCATAACCCACTCATTATATTAACCCCCTTGGCGGTATGAAAAATACCGCCAGGGGGCAGCGCAGCAGTTTTTTTTTATTTATTTTTTTTAAATCATGTAGCGAGCCCAGGGCTCGCTACATGATAGCCGCTGCTCAGCGGCATCCCCCCAGCCCCGCCGATCGCCTCCGGCGATAGGCGATCAGGAAATCCCGTTCAAAGAACGGGATTTCCTGGAGGGCTTCCCCAGTCGCCATGGCGACGGGGCGGGATGACGTCACCGACGTCAGCGACGTCGGGACGTCATTGGGAGACCCGATCCACCCCTTGGCGCTGCCTGGCACTGATTGGCCAGGCAGCGCTGGGGGGGGGGGGGCGCGCACCGCACCGGATAGCGGTGATCGGGCGTGCGGCGGCGGCGATCGGGGTGCTGGCGCAGCTAGCAAAGTGCTAGCTGTGTCCAGCAAAAAAAAAATATTTAAATCGGCCCAGCAGGGCCTGAGCGGCACCCTCCGGCGGCTTACCCCGTGTCACACACGGGGTTACCGCTAAGGAGGTTAAAGTATATTCCTTCCTCACTATAAGGGATGAGCTTCAGATCTTTTGGGATCTTTTTTTCTGCTTTCTCAATTTCCAATTGATAACTGGCTTTCCGCAGTGTAAATTAGTATGTGGGAACCAGTATGCGAAAACCAGAATTTTGCAGAAATGTTAGACCAGTAACAAGACTCGTACGTACTGGACCAATGAGAGAATCAGTATTGTTGTGGAAATCGGATTTATGTAATTTTTTTAGACTTGGAAGCACTAGACCAATCAGAAAATGTGGACATTTGTCACGGTTGCTAATTAAAAATGCAGATTACGCATAATAATGTACATCTAGAAAAAAATAGATTCCACTTTTTTTTTCTTTTTTACAATTAACTAACTTTATTTTAAAAAATTACAAATAAAAACAACATTCAGCGGAAATCAGAAAGTCAGAAATTGGAAGGAAATTGAGAAGACACTTGTTGGAATGGGGAATTACATCGGAATCAAAAATTGGCATTTCCTACCTTCCCTACTATTATAGTATTAGAGAAGTATAGTTCAACATCTACCAGCAATCTTATCTAATAAAGTTATCATTAAAATTCCTCTTAAGCAATCTTATATCTCCTAGCCACCACGACTTTCCCCCAGACATTATAGCGTAATTTAACCTAGGCCTTATTAATACCACTTAGCAGCAAAAGATATTACATTACTAACAGTTATTAAAAAAATAAATAAATAAATATTGCTTCACTCTCAAGTTGAAAAAATCACAGCAAAATTATACACATAAAAAACTGCCCAGCCGAACTCAAACCCATCTGTCATGTTTACTTTAGGTACAAACAAAGTAGTACAGATGTCTGAACATACAGAAGACACACTCCATATTACACAAATGTCACTGCAGCCTTAGCTCCTAATGCAATGTACTATGCTTAGAAAACATATGGTGCCACAGTAACATCATTTCCGAGGCATCCAGGGAATAAGACATTCAGAAAAATTATTTCACTTAGATCTTAAGTCTTTTGGCTGGCAAGTACGGAAATAGTCAATAGAAAAATCCAAGTCTGGTGCTTCTTTTATGATCTATACATATATATATATATATATATATATATATAATAGGCTACGTGCCTCAACCTTCAAGCAAGAAGAAAAAGTAGCACCCTGCCCCCAGGCTGGTCCAAGCAAGAAGAAGAAGTAGTGCCCTGCTCCCAGGGGCGGTCCTAGACTTGCCGCCGAGCTGGAATGGGGAAGCGGGCAGGAAGGGGGTATTGGGCACAGTGGCGGGGAGAGGGGTCAGACCCCCCCTCACCTGGGTCCCCATCTGCGCCATCCCTCTAGATTAAGTTCAGCAGCAGCCGCCACTATTAGTAAAAGGCAGTGGGCGTGAATGACTCACCTCTTCCGTGTTCCAGCGTACGTTCCACTGTCGTCACTTCCTCCAATGCCGTCCACTTACAATACAGTGGGCGGCATTGCAGGAAGTGATGACAGTGAAACGCATGCTGGAACGCGGAAGAGGTGAGTCATCCCCGCCTGCTGCCTCTTACTAATAGCGGCGGCTGCTGCTGCTGAGCTTAAGCAGGAGGGGGAGCGCAGATGGGGACCCAGGTGAGGGGGAATATGCCCCCCCCCCTCTCCACCGCTTAAGCTGGAGGGGGAGCGCAGATGGGGAACCCAGGTGAGGGAGGGGGGCTCCGACCCGCCGCTTAAGCTGGAGGGGGAGCGCAGATGGGGACCCAGGTGAGGGGGGGGTCTGACCCCCTCCCTGCCGCTGTGCCCAATACCCCATTCCTGCCCGCTACCCTCTTATACTTCATATTTGCTTAATTAAAAATGACTTCTCAGAAAGGAAGCTCACCAGATGGCACTGTACATGCTACGCAAATAGGTCCAAAGTAATTGAATCAAGCCGGTGTTCTTTTCCACTATTAAATAAGACATTGTACATATGAAGTTACACTTTTCCTTAGTGACAAAGCATTGTAGAAGCACTTCTATATATCTCCAATTCTCCATATAAATGTTAACAAAATTGAATTTACTGTACATAACTGTGGCTGCATATTGGTCTTTTATGAATCATGTTTTTATTACTTTTAGATTCATCTGACTGTATAACTGTGTCTACTGTAACAGGAGAAACCCCACTCATTGGGAATGTAGGCTCTGCTTTTTTTCACCCTGGGACCCCAGTTAGGGCTGCCACTTTCATTACAACAGAATAGCGATTACTTGCACTTGCCATTATTTACCTCACATGAGGTTTCCATCTTGTGAGATAAGCACAGTTCTGATACGCCTGTCACATGATCTACAAAACTGGGATGGAGGCTCTGCTCCTAGGGCATGCAGACCTTGGCTTTTCGCAGAAGACAACATCTCATCTCAACAATAACCTGACTAGTAGGGTACATAAATATTGAGAAAGAGCGACACTCCAACATTTCATATCTCATCAACTATGACAAAGGAGTGCAAAACGTAATAATATATGATGGTATTTGAAAAAAAATCGAATTATTATCTGTAAAGAAATAATAAACCCATAATAAATTTCTCGCAGCTTTTCTTTTTTGGCCAAATCCCGATCTGCAACACATTGTTTACATTGGCTAGAGTAAAAAAGCACATGGTTTTTCCAGGTAGGAATGCACGTGATGTCTGGAAAAAAAGGCATATGAATGTGTGTGTATGTTTTTTGTGCATGCAAGTGTGGATATTCTCGTTGCCTAGCATCTGGGAAGGGTGATCAGGACACAGGACAGTTGGAACTGTGTCTCATGCTCCCTGTCATTTCCTTTCAAGATGGCTGCCCTAATGAAATCACAAACATTTGCCTGTTCTTTTAAAACAGGGTGGGTAAGAGATTATATTACCTATCTATTTTAATTAACATAACTAATGTAACTTAATGACAGTATGTTTGTTTAGGCTGAAGTTCATCTTTAATGAGAGTAAATATACTGCCAGATTCTAGATCCAGATCTAGATTCCTTGCTTTTCTTTTTCATTTTTTTCTTCATGTTTTCCTACATTTAACTGAAGTCACCACAGTTAATAACATTACATGCTTCAAAAATGGTTCTGTTACACTCATCCTTCCCTGGATCCTGCACCATGTCCATCTTCTTCCAAAGCATCAACCAACGCTGTTTCTGCAACCCATCACTCCAGTCTCCCGTCATTATCTCCTTTCAGTCACTCCTGCCATTTCCCTTATGGGGTAGTGTAACAGTCTACAAGACGTTCAGAAAGATAAGGGACATGTCAGTAAACTAAAGATTACTCTCGGGTATGATGCAACTAAACTCACTTTTATCTAGGTGTTTTTTTTTACAACAAATTTAAAGCCAAGGTTTTGTATTTTAATGTAATATTCTTTTTTTCTTGTTTCTCTATAGTACCCTTTAATACAAAGAGGAAAAGGGTTATAAGCTGCACAAGCTTTAAACACTCTCTCTGGCCAACTAGAAAATGCACTTAAATACTTGACCTCATAGATAAGCAGACCAACAGATTTTGTGCAGCTGCTTTGAGGACAGTAGTGCTGTCTTACATTGGCCCAAAAGTAGCTTACTGTTAATGTTTGCACAGTGCGTTCTTAAACAATATCTTTAAGTCTGCAGTATTTACTATAGGCATGGGTAAAACAATATGTAATACCTGCTATAACTAAGGGGGTATTTTTAGCACATCCCAGAGTTCTCCTTTAAATTATCTTCAAGCTTTAACTGTTAAAGTTTTCAATGGAATACAAATAGAGGCGGTCCAAGAATTGAAAGTGTATGGGAGTTTTTTTAAGTGTTTCTTTTTCAGGCAGCAATGTCAATTCACCCTTGTAAGTTTGTTGTAAAGCACTTAAAGTTTTGAGTTTTCATTCCCCTTAATAGATCTATCAATCTAAATCAATCCAATGGCTGTTCAGATTTTATTACAAAATAACTCTTCTTTTTTCCACAAATCCCTTGCTTTCAGTGTGTAATAGTGTATGCATGGCTGAAATTAATTTATACTTCTAGAGGGAAAAAAAAATGTTTACCTTCTTTCTGGGATTTGTGGCTTAAGCATGAGCAGTCAAGCTGTTGACCGAGTACATTCTCAAGAATATGTATAAAATAAGCATTAAATCATGCCATTAAGATTAATGACCACTGGTACTGGTAGATCTCACATAGTCCTATCATCTCTCTTCATAAAAGACCAATGTTGTACTACTGGATGAGTTGGTGGCAAGGGTTTGCTTGCACCCCCTGTCAGATATGAGCTCTATGAAATAGAAAGTTTAAGAAGCTATCGCCTATGATTTATTGCATTTTGCTGATTCTTATAAGTGTTTTGTACCATTTTTAAATTGCATGTCTTGCATGTCCAATTGTCAGATCTGCATTCTCTATTTGAGTCTATATCTGCCTATACCGGGACTATCTGGACACTAGATGGCACTGAGAGGATTTCCTCACAGTGGTGCTGTAAGATGGAAAGCTGAGAGATAATGCGTCCCATGATGTAACACGGAGGTGCAGGTAATCCATCCATGCAATGGTCACGAACAGCAGCTACGTTCAGATGCGCCATTTAAGTAACTCTAACACATGTGTGAGAAGCTGGACCAGCTCCACATTGGAGGGGGTTATTTGGGTCGAGCTAGACCCTTCTATGACAAGTGTAATCACTGGCTGCTTGTGCATGTCAGAGGGCGTAACTATGGATTCAAATTGATGCAGGCAAGGAAACGGGGTTAAAGGTCTTGACAAAGCCCAGTGTGCAAGCCAAAATAATTCCCTTTTTTCCCACCATGGGCTGATAAATATATGAGTTTCATGTATATATATATATATATATATATATATATATATATATATATATATATATATATATATATATATTATTTATTTATTTTTACTTGGCATGTGAAGCATGTTGCTCCCGGATACTACTGCTCTCTACATTACAACTAAAACTGTCTGTATATCTGGATGTTGCATCACGGCCATGCATTGTGTGATTAACAGGCAAGGTTTTGTGTGCACTGCACTCTGTCCTCATGCTACATTACATCCTAAAAAAAATATTGAAACATAGCCCATGGTTGACATTTCCATTTAATCTATTCTGAGCACTCCGATAAATTTATATTTTTTTCTTTTTTTATTATTATTTCTTGGATTTGCAAGTATTGCTTTACACTATTAATTTACTTTGACACTAGGAATGCTAAAAAAATGGATTCATTTTGACTTTCCATCTTTTTAAAATTAAGAAATATGAATATTTAACATGAATATTCATGATTACTGTTACACTGCAGAGAGAAAACCACAGTGACGTGTGCTTATGGCATATTCCATTGTCTTCATATGTACTCTAGTGGATAGGAAAGAAAACATTGCCTGGGGCTAAAACATAACATGTTCCAATCAGTAAAATCTTCATAAAGCCGAAATTATTTCCACACAAGCAAACACAATATTTGATATGTACAAGCCAGAATTCTATAAACAGACATACCCCCGGGGGATGTGATCGTATCCTATTAAGCCAAAATGCCTGATAACCTGCATTATTTCCATGTGAAAAAACACATGAATATTAGACTTTTTTATGAAATGGCAAAATGATTTTCCTTTAAAAGTGCAGTATAGAAATGAAAGAAAAATAAACAATTTCAAATCTTGTATAAGAAACAATACAAAGTGAGTTGCAATAAATCATGGTTTTTGGAGAAAGAGACAAGCCTAATAATAACAAACAATATCTTATCATGCAGAGGCTTTCAATTCAATGTACTTTACAATTAGAGTTAGTGAACATTTTGTGTGACTCGAGAATGAAACCTGGCAGTCTGTTTCTAGAGATTGGGTCAGCTTGACGGATTTTAATAAGCCAGAGAGAAGAAAGGAACATCGCCATCCATTTAAGAAGCATGATATGGAGCAGGGAAAGTTTAATGTGATTCCTTTAAGATAAGCAGTAATTGCACATAGACACATCTTATAGTGATGCCAAGGTCTTTGCTTTATGTCACTAAAGAAACTTTTAACTTTTTGCTCCACATACTGTATCTGTGTCACAGTGTTTGAATGCCTGCTGGGAGCCCCGATAGAAAAATGCATCCATTGGTTTAGGACCACCATTGTAGTCCATGTGTCTATTTGAGGGGTTTCTGAGAAATTGACAGCTAAGTATACATTTCATGTTGGATGTTGACTCAAAACGAGGATGGAGACTTGTGATAAGAGTCACCCAATTTGGCCAGTTTAACCTGGGCTTGTAACACCCTCAAGTCTCTGAAGTTGTCTCATATCTACCACAGGATGTTTTGAAAGAAATGATTTCTCAAGACATAAAACATAGCTTTTCGTGCTGTAGTAGGACATTTCAGAATGGGCTTCATCCTGATGCCCCCAAATAGAGTGATATGAGCTCACAGAAAAAAATATATAGAAAATATGGGGTTGCCACCATATAATTTATTACTATAGAGTCTGTATCAGATACAACTATTATGGAGCTCTGGGACACTCCCTTTTGCAAAAATACCTGCCTTTAATCAACATTAACAGCTCAGCTATTAGATTTACCTATGTGCATAGGACCAGCAAATTTTCTGAGTATATTACCAACCCTTAGTCTGAACCAGTAGGAGCATCCATATTGTATGTGTACTGCAAGGGATATATGTACTGAAGACAACAATTCAATTGCCACAGTGCTGTGAAGTTGGATGCCAGCTCAGTCTATGGACACTGTAGAGTGCACTAAATACTACATTGGAAAACAATTGAAAATAAATAATGCCACCTGCTCAATATGCTTATAATCTGCCCATTCTCAAAATGTTATGTTTTCATTTGATTTATTGATAACATCAGCCTGAAGTTGTAACTGTCAGATGTGGCTTGTAACTGTCAGACGTGTTGTAACACCTTCTACGATCCTAACTAATGGTGCCAATCGACAATGAAATGTTACCAAATGATCAACCTCCCTGTCCAATAATTGCAATTGGAAGGAAATGATCGGAAAGCAATGATCGGCTCATAAATTGAATAAAAAATATAATATAAGCAATCCAATAATTTCAGATGTAACCAATCTGGAAAACAAATCAATACAATTATCAATAGAAGCATTGTTTGCAGTCCATTGGCACCATCACAATTATCCAATCCAATTGATTGGAAGGTGGATTGTTCAGTAAAATTGCATTGTTAATGGGCACCTTTAGTATCAGCAGCCAGTATTTTCCACACTGGTACTATTGATTTGGTAAATCTCTAAAAGGGCAAGTAAAGTGTTACTTTAACAGCAATTAATAAACAATGCAAAGAGCAAAACAAAATTTCCACAGCAGTCAATCAGAATAATTATACTGTAGTCAGACAGAGATCCTGGTTCAATACGTCAACACATTTATAATTTCCATCCTCAAACTTTGCGTTATGCTATGCATGCAATCACTGTACAGGACACAATCACATCCTGCATATAGGGTTATCCCGCCCCAAAATGCATAGATCCATAGACCTCTCAGCATCTCTGAATTTTAGGAAGTTGTTATAGGCTTTACTGGAATAAACAGGGAATTGTGCAAGTAAGCATGTTTCCTTATGCGTTATTAGGCATCCGTATAATTAGAAAGTGAGTAGTAGCATTCATTGCAATGCCTTGTTTACACTTTTTTTCTCCACATGCTCCTGAGTCCACTAAAATGGGGCTAAAGAGTGGGCCAAGAGGGTCTAAGTTATTTTTTTATCCTCAAAATGAAATAAAAATAAAACATTTATATAATGTTTAATTGACTCAGTTTTATAAACATTTTGCTTGACAAATTCAAAATCTTTATGCTGACATCACTACAGCTGTAATCTAATGCATGGCAATAATAATAATCTGTAAGTGTCCTGCGTCATCAATAGAATGGCTGCGTGTCCCTGGTTTTTCTGTACTGCGCATGTGCGCAGTACAGTCAACCGTTGGGACGGGGGATGGGCGAGCAGCGGGCGCATGGGTTGTCAGGTGCGTGGGTGCATGGTGGGTGGGCACATGCGCACTAACATGGAGTGGCGGCGGCATCACTACCTAGAGCCCGTTTTTAAACAGGCTTAGGTAGACTAGTGATTAAAAATAACTTAATGAAATTCTAGTGTGTCATGTCCAGTGTCAGGCAGTTACATGCATTTTTGCTTTATCCACAGGATGAGACTTTTATGATCGGGGACATTGCTGGCTTTCTAGTGTGGTAATAATAAATGATCATATCGCCACCACTTATGGTCATATCTATGAAAATAAAAATCTGCCAAGTGGAACAATCGTTCTGTAAGGAAACAACCTATTAGCTTCTCTATATTCATGCAATACGATCTGAAAAATCTGAATGAAAACATGATCATTCACAAAATATTGTACCATTGGGCAGGAGGGAAGGGGGGAGGGTGGCAGAGGGAAGGGTTGCTATTTTTGTGATTGTTATATGACTTTAAAATTCAATAACATTAATAACATTCAACTTTTTAAAAAAAATGGTAGCGTAAGTGGGCACCTGATGTTCAAAAGTACATCTTGGCTCTAAAAAATGTTTTACCTCATCAGGTGCTCTACAGTCAAATAAGCCTTCTCTATCTCTTCTAATGTCAAAATGGAATTATTCAGCAAAAGCACTTGCCTTTACCTTCCTCTTAAAAATACATTATTTGTCATCTGTCTATTTAACTCAAACTAAACCGTTCCTGCTAAATGTATTGGAATGCTCAAAAAGACCCCCTATGTAGATGTCAAATAGTGGCCAGCTCACTTCACATTGCAGGAACAGTATCTACAAGGAGCATTACAGTGTTGGTGCTGCAGGTTCCAAAATTCACAAACAAGGATATCTGCAACACTCTAGTTGCAGGATTAAATTCAGACCTAAGCCTCCAGGGAAGCTTTATCAAATAGCTACACTGTACTGTCAGCACAATGAGCAGCAAAACTGCAGTCTAACATGACCTAATAGAGTCTTCTGAGCTGACCTGTATGAATGAAACCTGGATTCAGGAAGACACCATTGCACATCAGCCAACTGCTTTTCTGTACCTTGACAAAGGCAACCCCAACAGGGAGGAGGGTTCCTTCAGATCTACTTTGAAGATCATATGCTTAGCTTAAAGGCATACTGTAGGGGGGTCAGGGGAAAATGAGCTGAACTTACCCGGGGCTTCTAACGGTCCCCCGCAGACATCCTGTGTTGGCGCAGCCACTCACCGATGCTCCGGCCCCACCTCATTCATTCACTTCTGGAATTTCAGACTTTAAAGTCTGAAAACCACTGCGCCTGCGTTGCCGTGTCCTCTATCCCGCTGATGTCACCAAGAGCGCACAGCGCAGGCCCAGTATGGTCTGTGTCTGCGCAGTACACTCCTGGTGACATCAGCGGGAGTGAGGACATGGCAACGCAGGCGCAGTGGTTTTCTGACTTTAAAGTCAGAAATTCCAGAAGTGAACGGGAGGCGGGGCCAGAGCATCGGTGAGTGGCTGCGCGGGCACAGGATGTCTGCGGGGGACCATTAGAAGCCCCGGGTAAGTTCAACTCATTTTCCCCCGACCCCCCTACAGTATCCCTTTAAGGTCACATTTTATCTGTTGAATGATTGGACGCACAACTTTCAGCTGTGAAAAATATAAACATGTTGCTTATCTACTTTTTCCTAGGATATGATTTAATATTAGTATTACCCAAGGAATCTGCTGTTCTTATTTTGTCCTAACCTTTGGAAACCCCAGGTGGATTGTTCTGGGAGACTTTGATGCATAAATAGCATGCTTTTCACTGCTAGGAGTGAAATTTCTACACACTAAATATGTACTGGGCTACTCTGAAGCTGTTACCTCTACTGCCTACACAAAAGGCCATTATATGGACCTTTAATTTCATAGTGTACAAAAAAATTAAACATAGAAGGGTTTGCCAGAGACAAACGACCAATCGGATAAATATAGCAGGAATCTTTATGGGTACAAAGGATCTACACAAAAAAACTGAAACAGTGTAATATGTGATGGGACTGGAAATGGTATTTTACATTTCAGAAACCTAAGTCCTGCTGTTATGAAATCTTCCTACTTTCACCAGAAAAGATTGCAAAATTAAGTACATAATTCTTACAGGAGATCTACAAACCTTACTTCACTGTTTTATTATGTTCCAGTAGGACTTTTGCAATCCCCTTTACACAGGCATTCGAAGTAAAAACCTATAACACCTACAGTTAATATGTATTTGTAATAAAGTAACATAATATAAACCAAAAAAATCACACCTGTATGATGTGAGTAATCATGGGCTTATGGTAACTGGGATTTTATCTACACACAGATCTTTTATCCCTTTTGACAAAAATGAAGTAAGCATTTGTTTGACATTTTCCATTCTAGTTAAGTTTGAAGTGCTGACTTGAAGAACAGACACTTAAAAAGAAAAATTAAGAAATGAAGAGTTGAATCAATGATCTGAATTTCAGAAAATAGTTTTTTTCATTTTCAGTACTTACAAGAACATATTTTCTATGTTTTAGCATACGTTTCATTAGTTGTATTCCTTTTTGGATATTCCAAAGGCTTAAATCATTTTTGTGACAAGATATACTTAACCTGTAAGACATTTGGACAGAATACGCCTTTATTTCATGATCATCTTTGCATTTTCATGTTGATTTTAATTCAATTCATTTAGTACACATGTAATGTGAGAAATGTGGTGATCCAGTACAGGTACTTGATCAGTACTAATCTAAACCGTTCAAAAAAAACACCCTAGACATTTAGCCTTCAATTATGGGTCATTCCTGCTATTACCAGCAATATTACAGTGGTAGACATCAAAGTAGCCAACAGATCTGGGGTCAGGATATAAATGTCCACACAACAGAGTTACCCTATGTGCAGAAAGTAAAGGTAGCCTATACATATTGCAACATATGAACTAGATAAGCCAAAATAACTTCAAGAACTTTGAGGGACTCTATTACACTTTAGTGCCTCAACACTCCTACAAAACACCCAGTAGGAACATGTGTCTTTTTGTAAAAGACAAAAGTCCAGCAACAAACCAGCAACTTTTGGTGTAATGGCAAATGGACAGTTTGATTGACTCTAATGTAAAATAACAGAGATAAGGCGCCAAATCAGAAATTGGGGCCCAAGGCTATTTTTCTGTTACAAAACAGTATTTGCTACAAGACATAGTTATTTTTTTCACTTAAAAAAATAGTATTGGCTTCAAAACATGGTTAACAAAGAAAAATACCATACTAGATCTATTTTTAGAGAAAGGGATGCAAAGTACATGCCTCTGTGGCTCCATTGGAAAGCATTATATGTAAATTGCATGTGATTTGCATACAGTATGTGCAAAAAAGGAAATTGCTGAGTGATTTGAAAACACACATACAATTGCACTGTTATTCGCACACCAATGTATTGTTGTTGTTGTTGTAAATGTAATGTAAATGTAATGCATCGACTTACATTTATGCAATTTCTGCAGAAAAACACTTGTGATTCTAATAAGTGTGCTTGCCTCGTGGATTTAGAATCAATAAACATAGGCATGACTAGGGATGAGCGTAATGACCTAATTACGAATTTCCGAAATTTCGCGAAATTACTACAATTACGATTTTAGCAGTAATCAAAATTTCGTAATTTTCGCAAATTACGCAAATTTTCGTAATTACGATTACGAAATTTAGTATTTTAAAGTTTGCAAAGGTTTCTATCCCTCTAGATGCCTAAAATGAATAACCAACCTTCTCTCTCTCTCTCTCTCTCTCTCTCATTTGTAGTATTTCAAAACCATACTCACATTCATGACATGTCCAGGGATCAAACCCAGGCCAACCACATGGAAGACAGCTATGCTCACCACCATACCACCAAACACACACTAAATAGACTGCTAACCTAAATCTTACTTGTAGACAGTCATATGAGACACATGCTGGGTGCAGGGCTTTGTGATTGGACCATGCGATAGAGTGAGGTGCAAAAATGAAATCATGCCTAGCAGAGGATGGTTTCACAGTGCTAAATGCTAGGCTGGCTGTGGTGCAATTGGTTAGTGTGTCTGGCTGGTAACAGCAAGGTTACAGGTTCAATTCCATCCAGGCATGTCTTTTCCTTTTGCGTTCAACAGTTGTCCAAACAGAGCCAACAGAGCCCCAGATAGCCATGTAGAGTTAGGTCACAGCTAGCCTGGCTGTGGTGCAATTGGTTAGTGTGTCTGGCTGGTAACAGCAAGGTTACAGGTTCGATTCCATCCAGGCATGTCTTTTCCTTTTGCGTTCAACAGTTGTCCAAACAGAGCCAACAGAGCCCCAGATAGCCATGTAGAGTTAGGTCACAGCTAGCCTGGCTGTGGTGCAATTGGTTAGTGTGTCTGGCTGGTAACAGCAAGGTTACAGGTTCGATTCCATCCAGGCATGTCTTTTCCTTTTGCGTTCAACAGTTGTCCAAACAGAGCCAACAGAGCCCCAGATAGCCATGTAGAGTTAGGTCACAGCTAGCCTGGCTGTGGTGCAATTGGTTAGTGCGTCTGGCTGGTAACAGCAAGGTTACAGGTTCGATTCCATCCAGGCATGTCTTTTCCTTTTGCGTGCGCGCGCTGCGCCATTGAACCCCATGGGGTATTTTGCGTGCGTAAAACTTTACGCATGCAAAACTTTGTGCTCGGTGTTTGGACAACTGTTGAACTCAAAAGGAAAAGACATGCCTGGATGGAATCGAACCTGTAACCTTGCTGTTACCAGCCAGACACACTAACCAATTGCACCACAGCCAGGCTAGCTGTGACCTAACTCTACATGGCTATCTGGGGCTCTGTTGGCTCTGTTTGGACAACTGTTGAACGCAAAAGGAAAAGACATGCCTGGATGGAATCGAACCTGTAACCTTGCTGTTACCAGCCAGACGCACTAACCAATTGCACCACAGCCAGCCTAGCATTTAGCATTGTGAAACCATCCTCTGCTAGGCATGATTTCATTTTTGCACCTCACTCTATCGCATGGTCCATGGTCCAATCACAAAGCCCTGCACCCAGCATGTGTCTCATATGACTGTCTACAAGTAAGATTTAGGTTAGCAGTCTATTTAGTGTGTGTTTGGTGGTATGGTGGTGAGCATAGCTGTCTTCCATGTGGTTGGCCTGGGTTTGATCCCTGGACATGTCATGAATGTGAGTATGGTTTTGAAATACTACAGATCTCTGGAGAGAGAGAGAGAGAGAGAGAGGGAGAGGGAGAGGGAGAGGGAGAGGGAGAGGGAGAGGGAGAGGGAGAGGGAGAGGGAGAGGGAGAAGGAGAAGGAGGAGGGCTGGCTGGCTGGCTGTGCTATTCATTTTAGGCATCTAGAGGGATAGAAACCCTTACAAATCTGAAAAAGTAAAATTTCGGTTGGAGACACGAAATTCGTCATTACGGGAGTGAAATTTCGATTACGAAATTGTAAATTACGATTTGAAAATTAATTACGAAATTACGAATTTGGGTCGTAATGTTAAATTTCGCATTCGTAATAAAAGCAGTTCGAAATTTCGAAAATTTCGGCTCATCTCTAGGCATGACATATGTTAACTAAGTTTACACTAAGCACTGGTATCTAAACTTTCACATGAAGTTAATAGTGTACCTCCACCAACTCCACCACTTGCTTTTATGCTTTTTGGCACAATTCAACTTTCAGTAAAGTTTTTTTTCTAGATGTCAGAGATAATTCCAAGATCAGTTCATCTCTAAAACCACTTCAAATTGCCATATTTTTGGCATTCAGCATTGACCACAATGTATTCAGCTTTCTTGTATATAAAGAGCAAAGATTGTCCCTGGGCTTCATCTCTTTTATGCAATAAAGAGCTTAAATACATCTACGTTTGAGGTGTTGCTGGACTACAACACCATATCAGCCTAGCACACGTCTATCCTCACTGGAGTGCCTATCAACCATGACTAATTCAGCTTTCTTTTTGCATTTTACTAATTTTGTGAAAATGCAGGTGAAATGGATTTGAGTCCATGCTTAAGATCGCTGTTTGCAATATACAGGTAGTCCACGGTTAACAAACGAGACTGTACGTTCGTTCTTAACCTGAATCTGTTCTTACGTCTGTAAGGGTTTGCAAGCATAAGTATATACACTGTCAGCCATTTTGTCTTCTCAGCAGCCATCTTAGGATCCATATATATATTGTAGCAATTTTGTCTTCTCAGCAGCCATCTTAGGATCCATATATATATTGTAGCAAGCTTTTAGTTTAGCCAGATCTTGAAGACTGAACCTGTCATGCTACACTGCATTCTCACTTCCCCAATTCTGTTCTATCTTTGTCCATCTCTTCTACTTACAGGAAACTTAATGTACCACCCTGTCAACATGCACCTGCAGAAATGTTATGGGTTTTTTGCTGGGAAAATTCTCTTATGTAAAGTAGTTATTATGAAGTCCACTCATTTAAATCATGTATTATGTAAATATGTTGGAACTTCTATGTCTACTGCGGCTGTGCAAGATGTACAGAATTGTGCATAAATAATGATCAAAGGCAATACATTTTCAATCTGTCTATCAGTCACAACCTGTGTGTGTGTGTCTTATTGTGACTGACCAGATTCAATGCCAGTACTGGCAAAGATATCACAAAGTATTATCTCAGTATTATTCCTAGGTCATTCCTGAAGGTCCAGTGAGTCTGTGAAGGAACCACTTCCTTACAACGTCGTACCGACTTAAGAACAGATTCACACACTATTGTGCCATTTCTGTCCCCTGTACCTCCTCTGTGCCCCCCTGTGCCTCCAGTGTCCTCTGCCCTATGTGCCTGCTTATACAGGTTTATAAGCCATTTTTTCTTTGAATTATTTATAATTGATTTTCTCAAAAACTGCAAGTCCAATTTGAATTTTTTTTTTTTACTTGTTCCCATGGAAACACAGAATTAATGCCGTTCCTATTGGCGGATCGTTCGTAAGTTGGGAATTCGTAAGTCGGGGACTACCTGTACATATCGTCTTCTTCTCTTATAATATCATATCATTACACAACAACAAACTCATTTATGTAAACTGAACTATTTATTCAGCTATTTTCTGGAGAAAAATGCCAAATATCTTTAAAAATAGAATAATTCATTTTGCATCTATTTAATTTATTGTCTTATGCTTCATACACTCTTGAGATAAAAGTCTTTGGAAAAGGCAAGATCACAGACCAATTTTACCCCATTCCATGTAGTATGAGAGCCATACTCTACACAGTCTATTATATGGAGCTGCACTCCCCATCAGATAAAAATCTTTGCAAGATGCTGCACACAAAGATGCCTGCACACACTCAAAAGATCATTATCTGCAAAAGATCTGTTCCTGCAAAAGATCCATTCCTGCAAAATGCATTCATAGTCTATGATATCTGCAGATCATCATACACACCTTGTTTAACAGACTTCATCTGCATATCTGGCAATCATCTGCAGATCTGAAAGTCCATCCTGGTGGATCTGATCTGCAGATGATCTGCAGATGATTGTCTGTTAAACAAGGTGTGTATGAGGATCTGCAGATATAGACTATGAATGCATTTTGCAGTAATGGATCTTTTGCAGGAACAGATCTTTTGCAGATAATGATCTTTTGAGTGTGTACGGTCATCTTTGTGTGCAGCATCTTGCAAAGATTTTATCTGATGGGGAGTGCAGCTCCATAGAATAGACTGTGTAGAGTATGACTCTCATACTACATGGAAGGGGGCAACATTGGTCTGTGATCTTGCCTTTTCCAAAGACTTTTATCTCAAGTGTGTATGAACCATTAGACATACTTAAAGCCTGTGATCTGTAGTAGATCTGACCATGCACTTATAACAAGAATCAGGACCATCATGATAATCAGTTTAAGTGATTTTTTATTATTTATGGTACTTTAAAAAAAATTACATTACATGCCAGTTTAGAATTTTGTAAATCTTAATGTTAGTTTTGAAAATCCAACACATATCAAATCATCTCAATCATATTAAACACCCACACATGCAATTGCCATTGACACACTAGAAGTACAGTCAACCATACTTTTCAGACAACATCTGCAGAAACTAATTTAAAGAAATGAAATAATAATAATTATTAATAATAATTATTAATAAGCTATTGGATTTCAACCTGGTCATACCAAAACCGTACGGTTTCATTTGTGTGACTGAAGGCATAGCTTAAACACAATGCACACTCTCTCTAAAATACAAGCAACAAATTACAAGATTCATGGCACTCTTAGGGCTCGTTTCCACCATAGCGAATCCGCATGTGGCACAAAAGAGTTTGTCAGCACCCCAAGTAATAATGACTGCGTGTGCTGGGGTAGAGCATGTATACATAGTACTAAAGAGAAAAGATACCCCTATACACAGCACCACTGCAGACCATATGTATCAATCAAAAAAATATATTTTTATTACAAGCTTTGCAAACACATATCAATGATACACAAACATTTAAAAACATCTAAAAACAGCATAATATTGTATTTCCAGCCATATTCAACATAATGGGCCTGCTAGATATAATAATCTATTATGTTCAGTCTCAGTGGATGTATAACCTGTAACCACTGGGGGCTCAGAGAATGAGCCCCCTCGTGGATGAACCCGGGTTCAGTAAGAATTATAAAGTGCAAAAAATTGGAACCATGAAAGTGCATATAGTGCTACACAAAAACAATCATTCAACATATGCAATAACTGTGCAACCTATCAGACTAAAAGTGCAGTTTAAATACAGTCAGAGTCACTAATGACCAAGTGGAAGCAGCCTATTAGGATCTGCAAAGAAGTGAATAAGTAAAAGATACTTAGCCGGGTATGAAAAGAAAGGCAGGCAGACTGGCATGGAAAGACGGAAGTATCCCCTCAGGACATAGCCCACATGCTCCGCGGTCGTCACTCCGCTTTGAAAGGTGAGGTAGATAGCCGTGCTGTGTAGCCGCCATTGCAGCTTTAAATAAGAAAGAGAAGGGTGAACCACTCCCTACATCATCTCCAGCTGCCGGAAATGATGTAAGCCAGGAGGAAGAGGAAGAACCAGTGTGGAGAGCAAACCTCAGAGCAATGAAAAAGCCATATAAGGAGATGTCTCAGAGAGATGTGGGCTGCAAATCCGCGCCACTCAGTGGTAGAAAGCAGGAATGCAGATGATACACATCTATATCAGGTTACTGCAATAAGATATAGGAGATATAAAGGATGTAGATAATCAGAACCACACCACCCGGTGGCAGAAAGTGGAATTGCAGACTAACACATCTTATGCACTCTAGTGTAGAAGCTGCAATCCATATTTATGGATGATCTATGACTTAACCAAGTGGCAAAATGTATAATTACAAACCTCACACATCTCTGCAGTCAAATACAGGAATATCACAACAACAAGATATCAGAATATACACATGAAGTAATGCATTAGGAAATCGCAATCTCCTCAAAAGTTCTAATTACTGAATGCGAAGTCCATAGGCGGCAACAGAAATTCCAACCTTCTTATAATACGCATAGAACCAGTGTGGCCATGATGGGCAATCTTGCGTTAGGCCAAAAAATATGCAGTTTTACAAAGTATCTCTGCGAGTCCAACAGCGTCCAAGTACAAAGGTCCACATACAATGTCCACATATGCAGGCCATTACAGCCTGGACAAATCTTGAAAAAAATAGAAAGATAGACATATTTATCCACAAACATCAGAACCTCTACAGCTCCATATACAAGATTATGCAAGACCATGGAAGTTACAGAAAAGGACCCAATTTCAACAGACATTATATTATATTATCCCACAAAGCCCGACCAATTTATTTCCTCATTTAGACCCCATGGGTTCATACTCTTCAACTGAAAGATCCACCTGGCTTCTCTTTTCAAAAGTAAGTTCACTAAGTTACCACCTCTAATGCCAGTTCTAATATGCTCCAAGCCACATACCACCATATCTCTATAGGAACCTCTGTGAAATTGCAGACAATGTGCTGCCACAGAGGTGAGGGGTTTACCTTCCCTTTGATCTCTTTCTGCCAGTCTGATATTGGAGAAGTGTTGCTGTATCCTGGTTTTAAGCATGTTTTTTGTCTCACCAACATAAATCATACCGCATGAACATAGGAGGGCATATATGACACCCTTAGTCTTACAATTGATGTAATCCTTGATTTTAAATGTCTCCAATTGCTGTGTGTCCATGATCTCATTACGTGGTCTCATGTGTATGCATATATTGCATTCTCCACATGGATGGCTACCTTGTAGTCTACCTCTGCCAGTCCTTATACTTCCCCTGGTAAAGTGGCTGGAGCAAAGTTTGTCTTTCAGATTGGGGCATCTTTTAGCTGTGATCGAGGGCTTTGGGCTAATAAAGCGTGCAATCACTTGATCTGTGCATAAGATTGGCCATGTTTTATTCAATAGGCCATAAATATCTTTCCATTGATTATTATAGACTGTGCTGAGTCTTACCAATTGGGGATTCTGTTTATATCTGGTATGTAGTAAAGAGGATCTCTCAGTGGATTTTGCCCTCTGGTAAGCCTTTGAAATGCATTTCCGTGGGTAACCCCTTTCCTTGAATCGGTTGGTTAAATCTGCAGCCTGCATAGAAAAATCAGAGTCATTAGAACAAATTCTCCTGGCTCTTAGGAATTGTCCCACTGGAATATTATCTCTTAATGACCTAGTATGTGCACTGGTATAATGGAGCAGCGAGTTGACCGCGGTCGGTTTGCGATATAGATCCGTATTAATTTGGCCATCTGGGTTCAACTTAATATTTATATCCAGAAAATCAATGTCTGTGGAGGAAATATTTTTGGTTAGATGTATGTTCATGTCATTTCTATTCAATTTATCAATGAATTCCTCACATAGATGTTTTGGCCCCCCCCCAAATTAGACAGACATCATCTATGAATCTATACCACCCCAAAATATAGGGGTGGTATGACTCAAAAGAAGCACCAAAGACAACCTCTCTCTCCCAGTACCCCAAAAAAAGGTTTGCCACCGCGGGCGCACATTTCGTGCCCATGGCTACACCGCAGATCTGTTTGTAGTAGGTACCATCAAAAATAAAATAATTGTGCTTCAATACAAAATCCAATAGGGTAAGCATTAAAGATCTCATATCTCTCTGTTGAGTGTCTGTGGTTTGTAAAAAATAATCCACTGTTTTTACTGCCCAGCTGTGTGAAATATTAGTATAAAGGGATTCAATGTCCAAACTTACTAATAATGCTTCCTTGGGCACCGTGATACCATCCAAGATCTTCAAGAGGTCCGAGCTGTCCCTTAGATATGAGTCCAAACTGATTACATGTTGCTGTAGGAAAAAATCAATAAATTCACAGGCAGGTGCAGTAATACTTCCAATCCCAGATACTATAGGTCTCCCTGGTGGTCGAGTGGGATTTTTATGTATTTTGGGTAGGAGATAAAAAGTCGGTACCACTGGATATTTAACAGTAAGAAATTCAAATTCTTTCACAGAAATGACTGCTGTGTTTTTGGCAACAGCCAGTATATCATCAAGAAGAGCCTTATAGTACTCTGTGGGGTTACCTGGTAGTCTCACGTAATTATTCTGATTCTTCAGCTGTCTTAGTGCTTCTTGCATATACAGATCCCTGGGCCAAAGGACGATATTCCCACCCTTGTCAGCCTCCTTGACAAGGAAAGAATCACTGTTAGATAATTCGTGCAACGCTTTGGTCTCCTCTCTGCTAAGATTCTGTCCATAATTACGGGTTATGGGTAGCTTGTCAATTTCCTTCCACATACTCTCAAAAAACAATTTGATCACTGGACAGGAATTGAAAGGTATGATAAGTTTGGAACTAGGTCTAAACAGTCTATTACGTTGACTCACCAGGTCACTTTGTTCATTTTCTCGTAATAGATCCATAAGGTCATCAAAATCCTGTCTATCTGTCCTTTCCATGTGAGGAATAATGTCCATTCCACCTTCAAAGTGTTTCTTAAACATGAGCTTCCTACAAAAAAGAAAAATATCCTTCAACAATTCAAACTTATCCAATTGCTTGGTGGGAGAAAATGACAGTCCTCTGATTAACACCTTTTCCTCAGTTTCCGTAAGAACATGGTCGGATAAATTGACAATCTTTAAGCCACATAATCCTGTACTCTCGATCTCTTGACCTGTGGGGTGACTTCGGCTCTTTGAAATCTTTGTCTGATAGCGCCTCCCACCCCTCCTTGTTCGTTTTCTATGTCGCTTTCGCATAAAAAATCGTCCTCACTTGTAGAGGCATTAGTGCTGCTAGCGCCATTCATCCCTCTTGGACTGCCATTATTAAGTGGTACTCTGGGGTGTCCATTTTTGGGTTTAGGGGGTCTGGGATTCTTCCTATATCTCCTCCTATTACCTCTATGCTTCCACCTATAGGCTGCTCCACTGTCATAGTCTTGTCGGTCCCTCAATAGTTTTTTCTGTTTACCGTCTATAATAAATTTTTCAAAACCATCCATATCCTTTTTAAGCTGGTCCATAAAGGGTTTAATAATAGTGTGTTTATCAAAAGTTAAGAGGGCTGTTTCTAATTCCTTAATTTCTTGTTTCTTTTTGCTTAATAGTTTTTCATCATGTTCAATAAGCATGTCAATAATAATCACTGAGCATTTACCCAGACCAGCCTCCCATGTGGCTTTATAATCATCTGTCACCTCCCAGGTGGGAAAAATTTGTACTCTAAGGCCCCTGGGATAAATCTTTTCCTCTTTATATTGTTTAAGACTATGTATATTCCACCAGAGTCTTAGGTACATTTTATTACTATCTTTGTATGTTCTGCACAATTGTCTAGCATCATCTGGTATGGCCCCCTCCCCTCTGGGACAATTCCGATTAAACACTGTCTCAAATCTCCTATTCCACCCTAATTCAAGGGATTCAACAAACCCTTCCATAGTGGACCAAGATATATTACTGGGTGCTTGGACTGAACGGGCAGTATAGGGATAGACCACTACCCAAAAAAATTAGAACACAAAAGAGTTTGTCAGCACCCCAAGTAATAATGACTGCGTGTGCTGGGGTAGAGCATGTATACATGGTACTAAAGAGAAAAGATACCGACTTTTTATCTCCTACCCAAAATACATAAAAATCCCACTCGACCACCAGGGAGACCTATAGTATCTGGGATTGGAAGTATTACTGCACCTGCCTGTGAATTTATTGATTTTTTCCTACAGCAACATGTAATCAGTTTGGACTCATATCTAAGGGACAGCTCGGACCTCTTGAAGATCTTGGATGGTATCACGGTGCCCAAGGAAGCATTATTAGTAAGTTTGGACATTGAATCCCTTTATACTAATATTTCACACAGCTGGGCAGTAAAAACAGTGGATTATTTTTTACAAACCACAGACACTCAACAGAGAGATATGAGATCTTTAATGCTTACCCTATTGGATTTTGTATTGAAGCACAATTATTTTATTTTTGATGGTACCTACTACAAACAGATCTGCGGTGTAGCCATGGGCGCGAAATGTGCGCCCGCGGTGGCAAACCTTTTTTTGGGGTACTGGGAGAGAGAGGTTGTCTTTGGTGCTTCTTTTGAGTCATACCACCCCTATATTTTGGGGTGGTATAGATTCATAGATGATGTCTGTCTAATTTGGGGGGGGGGCAAAACATCTATGTGAGGAATTCATTGATAAATTGAATAGAAATGACATGAACATACATCTAACCAAAAATATTTCCTCCACAGACATTGATTTTCTGGATATAAATATTAAGTTGAACCCAGATGGCCAAATTAATACGGATCTATATCGCAAACCGACCGCGGTCAACTCGCTGCTCCATTATACCAGTGCACATACTAGGTCATTAAGAGATAATATTCCAGTGGGACAATTCCTAAGAGCCAGGAGAATTTGTTCTAATGACTCTGATTTTTCTATGCAGGCTGCAGATTTAACCAACCGATTCAAGGAAAGGGGTTACCCACGGAAATGCATTTCAAAGGCTTACCAGAGGGCAAAATCCACTGAGAGATCCTCTTTACTACATACCAGATATAAACAGAATCCCCAATTGGTAAGACTCAGCACAGTCTATAATAATCAATGGAAAGATATTTATAGCCTATTGAATAAAACATAGCCAATCTTATGCACAGATCAAGTGATTGCACGCTTTATTAGCCCAAAGCCCTCGATCACAGCTAAAAGATGCCCCAATCTGAAAGACAAACTTTGCTCCAGCCACTTTACCAGGGGAAGTATAAGGACTGGCAGAGGTAGACTACAAGGTAGCCATCCATGTGGAGAATGCAATATATGCATACACATTAGACCACGTAATGAGATCATGGACACACAGCAATTGGAGACATTTAAAATCAAGGATTACATCAATTGTAAGACTAAGGGTGTCATATATGCCCTCCTATGTTCATGCGGTATGATTTATGTTGGTGAGACAAAAAACATGCTTAAAACCAGGATACAGCAACACTTCTCCAATATCAGACTGGCAGAAAGAGATCAAAGGGAAGGTAAACCCCTCACCTCTGTGGCAGCACATTGTCTGCAATTTCACAGAGGTTCCTATAGAGATATGGTGGTATGTGGCTTGGAGCATATTAGAACTGGCATTAGAGGTGGTAACTTAGTGAACTTACTTTTGAAAAGAGAAGCCAGGTGGATCTTTCAGTTGAAGAGTATGAACCCATGGGGTCTAAATGAGGAAATAAATTGGTCGGGCTTTGTGGGATAATATAATATAATGTCTGTTGAAATTGGGTCCTTTTCTGTAACTTCCATGGTCTTGCATAATCTTGTATATGGAGATGTAGAGGTTCTGATGTTTGTGGATAAATATGTCTATCTTTCTATTTTTTTCAAGATTTGTCCAGGCTGTAATGGCCTGCATATGTGGACATTGTATGTGGACCTTTGTACTTGGACGCTGTTGGACTCGCAGAGATACTTTGTAAAACTGCATATTTTTTGGCCTAACGCAAGATTGCCCATCATGGCCACACTGGTTCTATGCGTATTATAAGAAGGTTGGAATTTCTGTTGCCGCCTATGGACTTCGCATTCAGTAATTAGAACTTTTGAGGAGATTGCGATTTCCTAATGCATTACTTCATGTGTATATTCTGATATCTTGTTGTTGTGATATTCCTGTATTTGACTGCAGAGATGTGTGAGGTTTGTAATTATACATTTTGCCACTTGGTTAAGTCATAGATCATCCATAAATATGGATTGCAGCTTCTACACTAGAGTGCATAAGATGTGTTAGTCTGCAATTCCACTTTCTGCCACCGGGTGGTGTGGTTCTGATTATCTACATCCTTTATATCTCCTATATCTTATTGCAGTAACCTGATATAGATGTGTATCATCTGCATTCCTGCTTTCTACCACTGGGTGGCGCGGATTTGCAGCCCACATCTCTCTGAGACATCTCCTTATATGGCTTTTTCATTGCTCTGAGGTTTGCTCTCCACACTGGTTCTTCCTCTTCCTCCTGGCTTACATCATTTCCGGCAGCTGGAGATGATGTAGGGAGTGGTTCACCCTTCTCTTTCTTATTTAAAGCTGCAATGGCGGCTACACAGCACGGCTATCTACCTCACCTTTCAAAGCGGAGTGACGACCGCGGAGCATGTGGGCTATGTCCTGAGGGGATACTTCCGTCTTTCCATGCCAGTCTGCCTGCCTTTCTTTTCATACCCGGCTAAGTATCTTTTACTTATTCACTTCTTTGCAGATCCTAATAGGCTGCTTCCACTTGGTTATTAGTGACTCTGACTGTATTTAAACTGCACTTTTAGTCTGATAGGTTGCACAGTTATTGCATATGTTGAATGATTGTTTTTGTGTAGCACTATATGCACTTTCATGGTTCCAATTTTTTGCACTTTATAATTCTTACTGAATCCGGGTTCATCCACGAGGGGGCTCATTCTCTGAGCCCCCAGTGGTTACAGGTTATACATCCACTGAGACTGAACATAATAGATTATTATATCTAGCAGGCCCATTATGTTGAATATGGCTGGAAATACAATATTATGCTGTTTTTAGATGTTTTTAAATGTTTGTGTATCATTGATATGTGTTTGCAAAGCTTGTAATAAAAATATATTTTTTTGATTGATACATATGGTCTGCAGTGGTGCTGTGTATAGGGGTATCTTTTCTCTTTAGTACTATGAATCCGCATGTGGCGACGAGATGCGGATTCGCTTGTTACACTGAAGTGGCCGAGGCTGTTTCCATATGTGCGGGAGCGATTTGGCGGCGGGCCAAATCTGCACGACGGGACCCACAGAATTCGCCTGCGTCGGGAATCCGTGCGGATCGCCGCTAATGTATTTAATAGTAAAAACGCATGCGTTTGTTACATGCGTTTTTACCCGCGATTTCGCGTGCGATTTCGCACCTTTTTCAATGTTATTTTGCCCTGGCAGTGTCATGGTTAATTTCGCATGGCACCCTGCCATGCGAAATCGCACGCGAAATCGCGGGTAAAAACGCATGCGGAAACGCATCCGCATGCGTTTTTACAAGCGTCAGAATGCCGGCGAAATCGCGTCGCAACAGTGGAAACGAGCCCTTACTGTTAGAGGGCTAAGTTTAGTAGATGCTAAAATCAAATAGGCGAATGACACCTCTGACACCCTGTCAACAACAGTAGGTGTGGATCTACCACCACTCAATGCAGAATTTAATCTAATACGGTTAAACCAATCTATGTAAGATACCTCTGGGTGTCCCCTCATTAGCAAGTAATTATAATCAATAAAAAGGACTGCAGGAATACATTGCAAGTAAAACATTACTATGGTCAGTACACTTGCTACACAAGTCCTATAGAATTCATTGTAAATGGAGAATACAAATAAAGTAACTACCATTGGACTGAGGTCCAAAACCAAACACACTGGCCAGAATAGAAAAAAATCTTCACATAGACTATTGCAACCACAAGCAAACCTCAACATTGCACTGAAGCACAAGCTTTGCTAGTAATAAAGAAGTCATGTTTACATCATGCTTAGCTTATACTTCACAGCAAACCTGCAATGGGAAGGGGGAGTCACATTTGGACTCTTACTTCAGTAGTGGGCAGCCTCCAGATTGTCCATAGGCTTTCCAGATCCTCTTTCAGCCCACCTTTACTCAACAGGACTCTCTTTATCTTCTGGAAACACCTCTGGTTGCGCACTAGTGCATTGATACTGGGTATGTACAAGTAAGGCCTATGCATGCCTAGTTGAACAAAGTCCTTGTGTCCAAAGAACATAAGCTGTGCATACGTGGCTTTGTTCTACTGGCCATGCGCAAACCTTAATTATACAAGTCCGGTCTTGATTTGCTCATGAGTTCTGGGATCACAGCCACAAGAAACATATTCTTGTTGAATATGTTTAAAAGAACCCAGTGTTGGAACAGTGGGCTGCATGAGGATCTGAAAAGCCTGTGAATACTTACCTCAGTAAGCGTCTGGATAATCCAATGTTTACTTTTTTTTGTTTCAGGTATGCTTTAAAGAAAGCAGCACTGTGATTAGAAAGAGCTAAAAAGAACACCTTTCCATTTTTAAAATGGTCACATATAAGATTTGTTCTTGCTAGGCTTCTCGCTTAGCATTTTGGTTGCATGGGCAACAGACTGAAAATGTCATATGCCTCTGAACCATGTTCATTTTATTTGTTATATTTCCACACTGGAATGATTTTTTTTCCAGACGACAGACTTCTTTCCCATTCATCTAATAGTGTTGGTCTAATAGTTCCCTGTTTGAGTAATTAGCCATTTGATTGAATAGGTCCAAGTTCTTTAGTTTGCCCATTTTAAATGCAAAATTTTCCCCACATTGGGCAGGTGCAACTTACTTTAAGTGATAAGTTTGCTTGTGAACGTGCTGAAAGGTTATTTTTTATTAATTAGGTCGGTGATAAAAAAAAAGTCATGCAAGAGCATGAGCAGCATAGCTTGCACATTTTCACATTGAAAATCATATTTTTCGCAAAAACACAGAAAATCAATATATTTACTGCAAAAAAGGTGACCCAGAGCCTTCCCTCTCCGTAGGTGAGTATCTGTTTTAAATTTTTAGTTTCACTTTAAACTTTAAGTACAAAACCCCCCCACAAAGCATCTTTAAATGTGCCACTTGGGCTCCCCATTCTCTCTGCTGCCATTCGCCGTCTCCCAATCGGTTGACTTGCATCGGTCAGCAGAGAGTGGGCGGCTGGCTATGATGCATAAAAGAGACCTGTAGCTCTGGAGAAGGTAAATATTACTTCACTCCCTGCACTACTCTACATGCAGGTGGGGAGAGAGAGGAAGAATGGGCTCTTACAGCATGCCCCCCATGATTGTGTGGGGACACGGGAGCTATTGATATGCCTGTGGACCATGGGTAATATGCAGAAGGTCCTGTGGGTTGTTTCGGTCATCTAGGGGCCTCTCAACGTCTATGGGCCTCTCAAAGTGTCTGTCTCTGCCTTAACATTGAGTGTCTATCTGTGTCTAAAAAATATAGCTCTTTCTGTATACATAATTTTATTGAAATAACATAGGCCAAAAACATGCAAAGCAAAAGTTTCTATTAGCTTTTGGATACCAGAGTCATTTCTATGATGTTGATCCTAGACTGAACAATGTATCATTTCAAAACCGATTTCTGTTGAGACCAAATAATTCAAGAAAATAAAAAAGCAATGACACATCAAATGTGTCAGATACTGTACAGTCAGAGAGACACATCAGGAAAGCCAGCATAGTTGTGCCTTTAATAAATTGCATTACATGAATTAAATACTATTTCAGTTGATTGTGTTGCTGCATTCATTAGATATATTCCTGTGCACAGTAAATGGCTTTAGGGAGCATGAACACAGGTGCAGTTACTCAGCCCTGAAAACTCCATGGTAAATTTACTAGCATGTCCATGAACATGAAGGTGACCTGAATTCCTACAGACTTTAGTTTATCTAATTCCCTTTCCCCTGCAATTGTTCTCTTTTAGTTATAACAAAATGCCCATTTAACTAGCACTCCTTTGTTAAATTGTATGCACTCTATTTTACAGGGCACTGTATTGCTAGATTACTGTTTATGTATCATACAGACAGTCATGTGTATGTACTGTATGTATCAGACAGTAATTTACATGATAAATAAATATGTGCACTGTTACTTATTAAGCAACTTTTTGCTTCCATGATAAGAACAGGAAAAGTAAAATAAGGCTGTGATAAGGCTAGTAATCGTTAATATTTAAGAGGCATAGATCTGTACTAGAACGGTGTCCAGCACTTCAGGACCCATACTTTGGCTTCCCTAAAATGAGAGGAAAAATGCATGTGTGTGCATGCTGCTGTGTAAGTTTCCAGATGCGCAATGACCCTGCAGTGTGAACCAGAGCTATTTTTTTTTTTTAGTCTGTAGAAAGAAAGGAAAAAATGTTAATCCTTCCTGCAAGCATTATTAATTCTGCATTACCCATGCAGGCTGTTATTGGCTAGGGAGATTTAGACCGTGGTCATGGTGGTCTGTAAATGAGGATCTTGTAAAGGGCGTAAAAAATATTTTTTTTCTCTCTTAGCAAAACACATTACAGTTGTCCAAAGTTAAGCATAAGAGTCTCTTCTCCTTCAGTACCCAGGACAAGGCGGTGAGAACAGTTTAGTTGGCAGATAAACTTAAAATATTTGCTCCTATTAAAGACAATAAGTTAGAGGGACACTGAACAGACGTCAAAATCTGGATAGTGGACCTACTTGGGGTTTCCTCCAGTCCCCGGTAGCACGCAAGGTCCCTTTGCCTCCTCTGGGTATTCCATTTTTGACATCTGTTCAGGGTCTCTTTAGGTGTTTTTCACACTGTTCTGATGAAGGGGACCCTTGCTGGCCCTGAAACAATTGTTAACCTGAGTGTTGACACATGATTGAAGAATAAAAGATTTGCTCACTTGAGAAGCTGGAGTGCTAACCTATTCTTACTACTTCTCTCTGTCAGGCCGCCACACATCACCTAAACTCCCTATGCAGCTGCGTGGTCACTCTTGTCACCCCTGTCTATTTACATACCGCCGCTAAACACCCACCACCTCTTGCCACAACAATGCTGTGATTGCAGTGTACTCTCACTGTAATTACTGGTATCAGAGCCCCAGCAAAGCATCTTAGAAGCTCCCCTGCCAGGGCTCCCCATTGACCCACTGTGTATGAAAATGTTCCAGACAGTGGACCAATGGGAAGCCCTTTGAGGGAGCTTCAAAGACTTCAATACAGATACACTGTAATTACATTGTGGCAAGAGGCAGTGGGTGTTTAGTGGCTGTATGTAAATTGACGGGGTGACAGCGCAGCTGTGTGGGGTGCTTTGGTGATGTGCGGCAGTCCGTCAGGGAGCTCTTGGGTTCTCCTTTAATCAGGAGAACCCAAGAGCTCTCTTACGGGCCACTGCACAGTTGCAGTAGCGATGACGTAAGTTAGCTGGTTTGGACCTGCTTTTTGTAGGCCAAAGCTAACACTCATGTCTGCCGGGAAGCATTGCTTCCTGGAGGCATGAAAAGGACAATTGGATAGAGTGTAAAGAACTCACTGAGTTCTTTTCCGCCGGGGTGTTTGTGTGTTGAATTTAATAGGATTAGGCAATGCTTCCCTCACCTAAATTAAGAACTCGCCAGGGACCCTTTTTACAATATTCAACAATAATGTTGAATATTGTTCATGGCCACACTCCCTTTTGTGTATGAGCATGACCACACTGTGCAGACCCAAAGTACAGCCTATGCCTGGGCAGAAGGCATAGGCTGCATGGAGCCACTTGGTCATGTTTTTTCTCTCCTCTCCCGAGCTGCTCCATGCTTCTACACAGGTGTGGACCCTACTGGCCCCTAGCATGGAGGGGAGCGCAGCCACACAGAAGAGGGGCCCGGGTGGCAGCAGAAAGGTTGTAATGGATGGTGGAAGCCTCTTAACCACTTGCCGACCAGGGGTGATTTGCCTGATCTGTACTGGGTGGGCTCTCCAGCCCGCAGCACAGATCAGTATTATGCCAGGGCGATCATACTTCCCCCCCCCCCCTTTTTTCCCCACTAGGGGGATGTCCTGCCGGGGGGGGTCTGATCGTCGCCGGCCATCTGCGTTTTGCGGGGGGAGCTCCTAAAAGCCCCCCTCCGCAGCCATTTCCGCCCTATGCCTCCTTACTTCCCTTCCTCCATCTCTCCGTAATGCGCAGGACGGAGTTCCGTCCTGCGCATTGAAGGATAGGCTTCCGCCTATCAGATGCCGGTGATCCCCGGCCAATCAGAGGCTGGGGATCGCCGATCTGCCCTACGGCGCTGCTGCGCAGCAGCGCCGTACGATGTAAACAGCGGGGATTTCTTCCCCGCGTGTTTACATTTTGCCGGCGAGCCGCGATCGGCGGCTCTCCGGCTGTTCACGGAGACACCCTTCGTGAACTGACATGGAAAGGCCGCTCGATCGAGCGGCCGTTTCCATGGTAACCCGCAGACGACCAGTTTACGCCAATCGGCGTTAGCTGGTCGTCAAGAGGTTAAAGGGAACTTAAGCTGAGAAGGATATGGATTTTTCCTTTAAAAATAATACCAGTTGCCTGACTCTCTGGCTGATCCTGTGTCTCTAATACTTTTATCCACAGCCCCTCAACAAGCATGCAGATCAGGTGTTCTGATGACTGAAGTCAGACTGCATTAGCTGCATGTTTGTTTCAGGTGTGTGATTCAGCTACTACTGTACTCAAAGAGATCAGCAGTACTGCCAAGCAACTGGTATTGTTTAAAAGTAACCATCCATATCCCTCTCAGTTAAGATTCACTTCAAGCATTCAGAGTCTTCCCTCCACAGTGGTAAGTGTCTAGTTTTTTTGTGTGTGTGTGGCTTTAGGTTTGCAGAATCCAAGGTGAGAAAAAAAGTATTCCCACTTAATAAATACTTGCTGCAATATACATAGAGAAGGCCCAAACAGTTCGCCGGCGAATGGTTCCAGGCAAACTTCCGTGGGGTTCGCGATTGCGGAGAACCGCAAACTTTACCGGAAGTTCGGTTCGCCCCCATAGTGCACCATTAGGGTCAACTTTGACCCTCTACATCATAGTCAGCAGGCACATTGTAGCCAATCAGGCTACAATCCCTCCTGGAGCCACTCCCCCCTTATAAAAGGCAGGCATCGCCGGCCATTTTACTCACTTGTGTGCCTGCAGTAAATAGAGAAGGGACAGCTGCTACAGACTCTCTCATAGGGAAAGATTAGTTAGGCTCTTGCAGGCTTCTTAGCTTGCTCCTTGCTGATTTCTATTGCTAAAATAGCACCCCACAACAGCTCTTTGAGAGCTAATCTTGTTCTTGTGATCAGTTTTTTTTTCTGTGTGTTCCACTGACACTTGTGTTGCATAGACAGCCTTGATAATTCATACTGTGTGTGCCACTGCCAAGCCCAGCACATTCAGTGACTACCTGTGTGTGTGACAGGTGCACATTACCCATCAATGCATATACCTACCTGTTGTTCACTGTGCACCCACCTACGTGAGAGCACACAGTGTCACTGTGCCTGTCAGCTACCTGTCTGTGTGTGACTGGTGCACATTGGAATACCCATTACTGCATATACCTACCTGTTGTGTTCAGTGCACCCACCTACCTACGTGAGTGCACGCAGTGTGATATACCACTCGTGCATACCTGTTAACTGCACATTGCATTAGTCAAGTCAGTGCATACCTTTCACTTCATCCTCCCCCAATATGGACAAAACAAAAGGCAGAGGCAGGCCTGCTGGCAGGTCTGTTCGAGGTCGCACTGTCGTAATTTAGTGTGGCCACACACAGGTAGTCACTGAATGTGCTGGGCTTGGCAGTAGGTTGATGGCACGTGCCTTCTTCTGAACACTGGCATGAAATCACGACAGCGCGACACCGAAAATTGAGTCGTGGAAAGACCAAGACTCGCATAAGTACAACTACCTTATGAAGGCACATGATTACAAAGCACAAACTGCAATGGGATGACCACCTGAGGAAAAGCAGCACACAAAAGCAAAGCCACACACCACAGTGGAAGATAACAGGCCACAATTTTTTCTCAAAAAAGGCAATACCTAAACTATACCGTGATATTAAAAGGCAAGTGGTGACATCTCTGGCACACAGCGTTGGGTCAAGGGTCCATCTGACCACGGATGCCTGGTCTGCAAAGCACGCTCAGGCCTGCCCAAAGACTTAGTCAGTCCCCACACACAGCATCTCTGCCTGCACGCTTTGTGACTGCCTGCCCCAAGATTAAGTCGCTCCCCACACAGAATCTCTGCCTGCAGGCCGCTTGACTGCCTTCTCCGCCACCACCAACAGGGTCCAGGACTCCAGGCGGATTCCTGAATTTTTAAGGCCGTTGCTAGCAGTAGCCACTATAATAATTTTTCTGGTGCGTGTACATTCCTGCCTAATTTTTCTGGCTGCACTGCAGGAGCAACAACAAAACAAAAGGCATGTACATGTGCCCATTCCCCTTCATGATCATTACCTTGCCGTGGTGAAGGGGCTTGCGTATCACAATGAAGCAATGACTGATGGCTATATGAGTGTGACAGGGGGGGGGGCACACCCACGATAATAAGGTCATTGCTTCACTGTGGACAGACCAAATTTGATCAGCTGGACAGTCACTGTTCTGTCATTGAGCTACCTCAGCCTGGCGACCATATGGGCTTCAAAACCTCCACGGCCTGCACTCTCGCCATGGTGCGCACCAGTCCAGCATGGCTGTCACTACACAAACAGCTGTTTGTGGTGCGTAACAGAGTGCGTTTGATGTGTCAGTGTAAAGCAGTACTCTAATTCCACTCCCTGATTGATGTATATACATGGAAGATGTTTTAAAGCACTTTAGGCCTGCAAGTTAGCATTCAATGTGATTTCTGCCCTTAAAACGCTGCTTTGCATCAAATTCAGATTTTTCCCTGGCACTTTTGGCATTTATCTCGCTCCGTCATGCCCCCCTCCAGGTGTTAGACTCCTGGAAACATCTTTTCCATCACTTTTCTGGCCAGCATAAGTGTTTATATTTTTCAAAGTTCACTTCCCCATTTAAGTCTATTGTGGTTGGCAAAAGTTAGCGCAAACCAAACTTTTGGCGGAAGTTTGCAAACCCGCTTCGCGAACCGAAAATCAGAGGTTTGGGCTATCTCTAAATATACACTGAAATATGAGCTAAAAATGAATCAAGCTACAAGATGCAGAGTAGAAGGCCAGCATGTCTTTTAACAATCAACTATTCTATGCGCATATAACAACTTGCACTGGGGAAATTACATATTATGCTGGTACACACATACATGCATACATATGCCTGGTACACACATCCAATTTTAATTGGCAAATGATTAGCCAAGTTTATGTCCTCCAATAGTTTCAAGGGGTCAACAGATTTTGAATACCATGAATAAAATGTGTAGGTGAGCTGTGTAGGTAATACTACATGGAAGTGGTAAAATGAACCAATCATTGGCCAATCAAAATTGGATGTATGTATGCACCCTAAAGCATTGTAAGATTTTCACAATAAACAGTGCTGCTTAGTTGAAAATCTTAACATATTCACTTATGATAAATTTTCCCCTTAGATTTTAGTGCAGTCAATTCTTTTTCTGAAAATTATTATGAGTTGACAATGGCAGCATAGTGCTACAAATTATATTAATTGCTCAATTGTGTGTGTGTAACAAAATGCTAGGCATACCCTGACAGATTTGTATTATTATTATTTTTTAGGTTCCACACCATATAATTCACCTCAAAGAGAATTGTTCCAAATGTCAAACGTGAACCAATAATTTTGAAAATGATTTTTTTATTTTTCGGAAAACTTTATGAATTCTATATTTTCCAAAGCATCCTCATTTAATGATCACATGATGCATGTAAGTTCATGGAGAAATTTGAAGCTTGATATTAATTATCATTTTTTAAATTGATATATAATGCAGGCATAGCAAAGAGAGCTTATAGTTTGAAATAACTACAGTAGATCCTGCATGAATAATGTTACATTGGCTGCATGGAGTTTGTATGGTTTCCTTATGAATGTGTGGGTTTCTTCTGGGCACTCCGGTTTCCTCCCACTTCCCAAGACCATACTGATGATTTCATTTGCCGGCTCTCAAAATTGGCTTTAGACTGTAGTAGGGTTTAGATTATGAGCTTCTTTGAGGGACAGTTAGTAACATGATTTTTATAGCTGCAAAATATAGTCATCCTATAGCAATGGATAATAATAACAAGGCACTGAGACAGAGGCAAGTAAATACTTTTTTTTGTGCAGTGGAGATTGAATCCCCATCAAGTCTTCATTGCTTTCCATCACCAGAGTTTATATTAAAGAGAACTCGAGATGAAGCAGCCCCCTCCCCTGTGTGATTTGTGATTGGCCGGTTCAGCCCTTGTAGTTGTGTGCACGTACTATGTGAGGCCATGCCCCCCTGTGGAAGCAGGAAGCTGGCGAAACTGTTGTGAGCGCCTAAAACCCGCATGGGCCGCCCCGCCGCCCCGACCTTGGACTCCATATCAGCCAAGGACCTGTAAAAGGACTTTGCCATCCAAGTCATGCAAGCCGCTCAGCTTTTCTTTTAGAATGACCAGAGCTTGGGTCCATATCTGCTGCTGATCGCTACCTTTCTGCACCGCCTGGGATTTTAAGTATGTGTATAGCTTGGCGGATGAGCTTTTTGTCCCTAGGCCTTCTCAAAGGACTAGAGGACATGATCTGCGCATGGAGGAAAAACGTTTTAGCCATTTATTTAGGAAAGGGTTCTTTACAGTAAGAGTGAATAAGATGTGGAATGCATTGCCACAGGAAGTAGTTATGGCAAACTCTATACCTGCATTTAAAGGGGGCTTAGATGCTTTCCTTGCGTTGAATGACATCCATGGCTACAATTACTAGGTAATGCCTAATGATGTTGATCCAGGGATTTTATCTGATTGCCATCTGGAGTCGGGAAGGAATTTTTCCCTTTAGGGGCTAATTGGATCATGCCTTGTAAGGGTTTTTTCGCCTTCCTCTGGATCAACAGGGATATGTGAGGGAGCAGGCTGGAGTTGTACTTTGTACTGGTTGAACTCGATGGACGTATGTCTTTTTTCAACCAAAATAACTATGTAACTATGTAACTATGTAACTATATACACTTGTCTATCTACCGGGATTACACTGCCTGATATATCCAGTCCTTGAATCATGTGATCTGGTCTTAAAGCATTCATGTGACTGATCTTAAAGCATTTGTTTTGGTGGTATTAATGATATAAGAACGTTATTGTAGGATTTAAATTGAACATGTACGCTCCACTGTCTTTCACCACTTCCAGATAAAATTGTATCGAACTCGAGATGAAGCTCGAGTCCAGAAACAAATACTTAAGGAGAGGGAAGTGGTTAGCGCAGCGGCGGGGGACCGGAGGATCCGTGAGTGACTGCGAGGACACGGGATGGCTGCAAGTGGCTGGTAGAAGCCCCAGATGAGTAAATCTAATTTGTTTCTAACTGGCTTAAGTGCCTCTTTAATGTGGACACAAACAGTGGTAAAAACTCAAAAGAAGTTCTAACTCATTTGGTCATAAAATATTTATATTTCCTAGAGTTGGGTTTCAAAGTCAATCTAAACATTGCAGCATAAAATAGAATGCTCCATGCATAATGTTAGTTTATGACAGCTAGGAACAATAACAATAGGCATAATAAATAGAGCCATACTGTGGTCCTCCTGGCTCCAGAAGTAACAGCCAGTTATGAAGTAAAGATGAGGACTCAAAGCTATACATACAATAAGGATTCATTTTCATTTAAATCTACATTGTGCTATTAGCTGACTGTGTAAACTGATGCCTACTAGAATACATTTTCTCCCAAGCTGTTGGGAAGAGTGATCAATATTTCGTATTTCTGAAGTGAATGTGTAGTAAAGATATTCTCATTAATATCCTGCTACTATTGTGCGTTTGGACTGTAAGAAGAACCATGGGACCAGCTTGTCAGGAAGCACTTAATTTACTCTGGCATTAGAAAACCTAGTAACAAGCATCATCTTACTCCAGTGACAGTATGTGAAGCTTATCATTAGAACTGTCTTCTTCCATCAATACATAATTTAATAGTAGAAATAAAGAGTTTTGCAAAAAGAGTGTTAGCGAATGAAACATTGTCTCTGCTCAGAACAATGTAACTATAGAAATAAATCTAGGACTTTGGCATGAACTGCTGAATTGCAGTTGGATTGCATATAAATATTACAAGATTTTTCACATTTGGTGTACTTTTTATATTTGTATTAATGGGTAGCGAGTATTATTTACTTGTATGCTTATTTCCAACCCCTTTAGAATGGTGATTGTCTGTAAGCCCCCTTACTAAAGGAGGCTTGCAAACAACACCATAAGTCGCCCCCGAAGTCCATCACCACAAGTGTGAGAGGGATCACTACTATCTCTCCTGAGCCTCTTTTCCTTGACAAAAGTGGTTTGCAGGGCAGAGGAAATAGAGGATAAAAATGATCTATTTGATATTGTTCAGCCAATAGAGCCCCAAGCTAAGTGGCAAAGCTATCAGCCTACATAGGAAACTATGGGATGAAAGATGTTTGAGAAGTGATTCATGCTAGACTTTGCAATGAGTTTTTATGTTTTCCCCATGCCTGTGTGAGTTTCCTCCAGGCACTCTGGTTTTCTCCCAAATCCCCAAAACATTCAGATAAGTTAATGAGGATCCCCTGAATGAGTCATTTATGACGAAATCGATAGGGAGGAGCCACATGCGAAAGTAATACATACGCCGGAGCGGTGGATGCGGTGGTGAGACGGAGCGAGCGGGACCCCATTTGACATCAGTTCGGCAGTCAGCCCGGGAGACCGCACGGGGTGGAGCCCGTTCCAACACGCCACAGGCTTATCTACTGTCGGCATGTGAGTGGAACCTTTTAATAAAACGTCATTTTGGAATAGATGTCTGCGCAATGATAGTGTTTGTTTGTATTGAGGTTGTAATCTGATTCAAGAAGATATAAACAAGAACGGATCGGGTGGTATCAGCCACAGGGTGTGGGGAGCCTTTAAAGTACCCCAGAGGCGCAATAGGGCCACTGTAATACCTGGCCTATCATCATCGGTGAGTGTGGATCCTTTAGGGTGTTCCTGGTGGTGGTGCAGATTCCACAGAATGTACTTTTGGTTGAAGCGCTGATCTGGTATAGAGATTGAAGTTAATTGGCTTCCCCCTAAAATTGGCCATAGACTGTGATGGAATATGACTATGGTTGGGATTAGATTGTGAGCTCCTGTGAGGGACAGTTAGTGCCAAGACTAATTTCTGTGTAACGTGCTGAAGAAGATGTAGGCACTATATGAATACTAAAAAAAATAAATAAATAATGAAAATAACAATAATAACAACATATACAGTACACAAAAAAGATACTCTTCTCTCCCATATTTGTAAATATTTTATTTTATCTTTTCATGGGATGAAACATGATGATATGGCACTTTATTATAATGTAAAGTATGAAAAATATATATAATACCTGCGCCTTTACATATCAATTATGCAATTTGGAGTTAATAAAATGTAAATTTATTCAAAATACACCAATAGTCTTAAAAGTTAATCTCAATAAATCCCACACATAAATTCATACCTATTCAATAAATGCACTAATCAATACTGGCCAGTATCAAAGAACTTGCTGTGCACTGCAGTGCTAAAATATGAAAAAATGACTAAAAAATGCCTAGAAAATGACTGAAGTCTCTTCCCTTGCTGACATACAGCTTCTTCTGAGAGTAATCAGTTTGATATTATATAGTTCGCTGACATGCAACTTCTTCTAAAAATGATCAGTTGTTCCAATGGTAGGGTTAAGGAAGATGAAAGATGAAAAAATGACTAAAAAATGCCTAGAAAATGACTAAAAAATGCCTAAAAACTGCCTAGAAAATGACTGAAGTTTCTTCCCTTGCTGACATACAGCTTCTTCTGAGAGTAATCAGTTTGGTATTATATAGTTCGCTGACATGCAACTTCTTCTAAAAATAATCAGTTGTTCCAATGGTACAGGGGCCGTGGTAAAAAAGAAAAAATAAATGAAAAGGATGAAGTAAACATGGGACCAAAAGAAATAAGAAATGGGATATTTAATCTCAGCAATCGAAGTTTGAACAAATCGGAAGTAACACTGCTAAAGAAGGGATTGAATTTTGCCCCAACTAATAAACTGAACAAGTTTGACACTTTTGTCGGCATTAAGAAATACATGCGACAATTGTGCCTAAAAAAATATTTTTTAAAGAAAGAACCAATAATGAATTTAAATAGAGATGTTTATATGCACACCAATTTGAAAGAAAGATCGAAATTTAACCCCACTTATGAAATGAGTGACTCTATGATCACTTTTGAAAATATGGTTTTGAGAGATATGAGGAAAATTAAATTAAAAAAGAACTCTAATTTGACAGCCGAGGAAAAGAAGGCAATTAAAACTTTGAGAGAGGATCCATCCATAGTGGTAAGACCTGCAGATAAGGGGGGGGGGGGGTTGTTGTTCAAGACACCACTGAATACATGAAAGAAGCGAATAGACAACTGCAGGACAAAAAAACATATGAGATTCTTAACAATAACCCCAGTCAGAAATTCCAGGGGGAAATGGAAACCCTATTAAGAAAAGGTAAAGAACAAGGTATATTAATGGAAAAGGAATTTGATTATTTAATCCAACAACATCCGCGATTACCGGTATATTATCATTTGCCGAAAATACACAAGAGGGTCAGTGACCCACCCGGGAGACCTATCATCTCAGGGATTGGGTCACTGACCTCAAATTTATCAGAATACATTGATGAATACTTGCAGAAAGTAGTAATTAAGACTGACTCATATGTCAAAGATACCGGACATATTTTACGGATTTTGGGGGATATTGAATGGAAACCAGGGTACATCCTGTGTGTAGCCGATATAAGTTCATTATACACAGTTATTGATCATAAGTTGGGAACTATGGCAGTGTCACACTTCCTGGAAAAAATGACAACGATGCAAAAAGAACAAATTGAATTCATAGAAGAAGCTATATTGTTTATACTAACTCATAATTATTTTGTGCATGATTCCAAATATTACCTGCAGAGGGTGGGGACCGCGATGGGGACGAGGTTCGCGCCGGGGTTCGCTAACTTATTTATGGCCTACTGGGAGGAGACTATTTTGGGGGGGCCGGGGGGCCCCGGTGCGGACCTCGTCCTTTGGAAGCGGTTCATAGATGACACGCTTTTTGTATGGAAGGGGGGGGAGGAGAAACTGAAGGTGTTTGTGGAATGGTTGAATGTGAAAAATGATTTCAATTTGAATTTTGTTTGTGAATATAGTGAGGAGAGGGTTAACTATTTGGATCTAGAGATTTATATTGAACGTAATGAGGTGAAAACAAAGACTTATTTTAAAAGGGTTGACACAAATAGTTATATTTTGAGAGACAGTTGCCATTTATTTAAGTGGTTGAGCAATGTTCCGAGGAATCAGTTCACTAGAATAGGAAGGAACTGTACTGATGTATCTATTTTTGATGAACAGGCTGATGTATTGAAACAAAGATTCGCTGAAAAGAAGTATGATGAGCAAAGGCTGCAGGATGATATAAGAAATGTAAGAACTCTGAATAGAAACGATTTATTGAAAGAAAAAAGTAAAATTGAATCTACACCCCCATTGGGGATTTTACTGCAGTACAGTGATCAATCGAGGGACATTAGGAAGGTAATAGAAACCCATTGGCATATATTGCAGCAGGACAAAACTTTAAATGGCATACTGACAGAGAGACCGAAGTTGATTTTTAAGAGGGCCTCTAATTTAAAGAATATGATTGCCCCAACGGTGACTGAAATACAACCAACAGTGGTGAAAAAGGATGGGATATTTAAGAGATGTGGCTTTTGTTTTCCGTGCAGGAACACGAGAAAAGCAGCACCAATCAGTGGTTTTACATCCAATGCTACTGGGGAGTTTAAGATAAGCGGAAATTTGAACTGTGAAACATCTGGTGTAATTTACGTTATAGAATGTGGATGCAAAAAACAGTATGTGGGGAGGACTAAGAGGAAATTATTGGAAAGAATTGGAGAACACGTTAGCCACATTAAAGGTGGTAAAAGTAAACATCCGCTAAGCAAACATTTTAAAGATTGCCCTTTGGGTACACTAAATACCTTGAAGTTTTATGCGCTTCAAAAAGTAGAGAAGGACTGGCGAGGAGGAGATTATATTAAAAAAATGTCCCGAGCCGAATCACAATGGATATTCACACTAGACAGTCTAGCGCCGAAAGGGTTAAACTTGGACATAGAATTGTTTGCATTTTAGCAAACAAGGCGGTACCTATGTGAGGAGTTGAAGGAGGCATGTCCCAGTGGCTATGAAATAGCGGGGGAGTATCCAATAGAGCAAGCCCTGACGAAGGTAGGCGTGCCTACTGAAACCGGTCGGCAATTGGAAGCAGAGTGGTGACGTCACCCACAACTCCAAACACGCATATCGGAGCTCTCCCCGTGTGCTGCACGAACCTCAAGCAGCGGGTCTCCGGCCGGGACCTGTGTAATAACGATCGGTAGTTGCTGGGAACGCAGCCTGACCCACTCCTCCCCAGTCTAGAAAACTGCTACAGACTTGAGTGGACGAACACTAAAGGAAGTATCCAAGCTAAGCAACGGAACCGTGAGTGTGTGGGCTATCAAAAGCCTTAACCCTACCATTGGAACAACTGATTATTTTTAGAAGAAGTTGCATGTCAGCGAACTATATAATACCAAACTGATTACTCTCAGAAGAAGCTGTATGTCAGCAAGGGAAGAAACTTCAGTCATTTTCTAGGCAGTTTTTAGGCATTTTTTAGTCATTTTCTAGGCATTTTTTAGTCATTTTTTAATCTTTCATCTTCCTTAACCCTACCATTGGAACAACTGATCATTTTTAGAAGAAGTTGCATGTCAGCGAACTATATAATATCAAACTGATTACTCTCAGAAGAAGCTGTATGTCAGCAAGGGAAGAGACTTCAGTCATTTTCTAGGCATTTTTTAGGCATTTTTTAGTCATTTTTTCATATTTTAGCACTGCAGTGCACAGCAAGTTCTTTGATACTGGCCAGTATTGATTAGTGCATTTATTGAATAGGTATGAATTTATGTGTGGGATTTATTGAGATTAACTTTTAAGACTATTGGTGTATTTTGAATAAATTTACATTTTATTAACTCCAAATTGCATAATTGATATGTAAAGGCGCAGGTATTATATATATTTTTCATATATTGCTCGAAGGGGATGAGAGTGTAAAACCCCAATTAATTACCTTGCTGCCAATTAAGTGGAACTGTTTCACATTGAATTACAGCGCGGCGACATAACATTTTTATTTTTATAATGTAAAGTAGTCAGTGTACAGCTTGTATAACAGTGTAAGTTTGCTATCCAATCAAAATAACTCAACACACTGCCCAGACCAATCTACTCTCACTTGGTTGGTCTGAGCAGAATTCAAATAAGAATTAGAATTCAACTAAGTATACCAGCCTCATGAACTCTTAAATTGACTTCCGCCTGCCAGTCTATTTAATAGAGGGATCTGCCCAATGATATATTAACGATTCTGCTTTTCTTCTCTTTTTTATAATTTTCCTTTCTTTCCTTTTCCCTCATATTTATGTTTTTCTTTCCTCCTACACTTTCCTCTTGTTCACTTCTTTCCCTCTACTTTTGGCACAGGTGGCGGGACAACAACCTTTGTTTTTGTGTTAGGTTTTATAGTAAGCTTTGAGTTTTGAATATATTTCAACTTTTCTGGTTATAATTATGTTAGCCTTTACATGTATCAGTTATTTTGCTCTTTTGAGTGTTCCTTCTATAGATTCACTTTGAGCATTCATGTTTATTTGGTAGCATGTTCTCACATGTTCTCACAAAGCCCCAAAAGTACAATTATAACATACTGTATATCAAACATCAGAGGTTTATTCTTGTGTCCTCCATTTTTTTTCTTTCAACAATTTTTATTGAAAATAATTTGTGCAAAAGAAAAGCAAAGTATAAACAGTTGAATTTTGCCTAAAGATACACATAACAAGGTCCTAGATAAGCATATTGCCTCACGAAGGAGGCAAACCTCAAGATAACGTAGCTGGATGCCGGCAGTACTATGGCAACATATACCGACACCCCAGAAGGTGACCATGGTCTAAAGATACATCCATCCAACTTAAACAACGTCCAATGAGCAGGGTAAGTGTACAATACAGGAAAAGACCATGTGTACTCGAGATATAAGGACTCATGTAGCGCGGAGACAGGACGGCCTAGGAGGCATTCCTTCTCAACATCACATAAACTGGGCTAGAACCCAACACAATAATAGTAAAGGAAAACCAGGAAGAAAATGACAGGTAATATAAGGAAAGGGAAGAAGAGGAGAAAGAAGAAATAGAAGAAAAGAGAGAGGTCCCCCAGTCTCCAACCGATGTCCAAAATCAATTGTCCCCAGCAAACCCTAAGGGCCTTTTTCCACTAGCAATCGCAATCACAAATCACAAACGCCAGTGATTGCGATTGCGATTTTTCATTAATTCTGTTATGCGATTGCGATTTGCGATTTTCATTTGCATTGCATTATCATTGTAAAAATCGCTCCAGCAAGCGATTGCGATTTGCGATTAGCGATTTCCAAATCGAATCACTGTAGTGGAAAATACTTCTCATGATTTATATGATAAAGTAACAACCCTAGCGATTTAAAAATCACTAGCGATTTGCGATTTTGCGATTCAGCAATCACAATCGCTCTAGTGGAAAAGGGCCCTAATGCTCACAGCAGACAAAATTGTATATGCAGAATTATGAGAACACTAAACTTCTGTTAGAGACTAAGAAGTCCAATGTGAGTACTGAATTATGGAGGGCTGCCACACCTTCTCAAATTTAAGTAGGGTATTGTCTACTATAGCTTTCATTCTATCAAAGCAGAGGGCATTGCTTAAATTAGACTTAAATTGGGCTATTGACAAGGACAGGGACTCTCATGAGCTAGCGATCACTCATTTCCCAGCAAGACATATATGCATAAGTAGTTTATATTGGAAGCTTGATATACCAGGAGGCCGAAGACCCAAAAGGGCCACTTCTGGAAGGATATGTGTCTTAATGGTAGAGTAGATCACTTGATAAATTCTGATGCAAAACCTGCGAACCCTAGGACAAAAACACCACACATGTGAAATTGTTCCCTCATGACCACAGCCTCTAAAGCATAAGCCATTAGATTTAGTGTCAAATTTTGCAATCTGGTCAGGGGTTAAGTACCATCAGAAAAGCACCTTGTGTTGAGCAGTGGTGCTCAGCAGAGCTCGAATATTCGAGTAGCTCGAATATTCGAGCTCTTTTTCAGCTATTCGAGCTCGGTATTCGAGCTCCGAATAGCTGGAGCTATTCGAATGGGCTATCCGAGTACACTCGAATAGCCCATTCACTATTCGAGCTATTTGAGCAACCCGGCGCTATTCGAGCTCGGTACCGAGCTCGAATAGCGTCATAGCCCAGATTGATGTCCTTAGAGCCAATCAGAGGGCTCCCAGGCCCTCTGACGGCAGCCAATCACAGAGGGGGACCCTGGCCAGCCCCTACCCTATAAATAGCGGCCGCCATGTTCCGTTTCTCCATGCTTGCCTGAGACTTGTACAGAGAGAGAGTTGCTCCTTTGTGCTTTGGCTTAGCAAGTGCTCTATTGTGATCATTTACCTAGCGTTTTTGCTCACCTACACCTGCCATATACACCTATATTGTTGTTAGTTAGATAGACATTGTATTTTAGTTAGTAGCTTGTGTGTTACATTAGAGACAGGCAGCTGCTGCAAGCTTACAGGTTTAGGCCTCAGGGGGGCCTTGCCTCTGTGGGCAGCTGTCCTCTGTTTATTTCTCTCATCTATACCAGTATTTCTGCTGTCCTTTACTAATAGTATTGTAGTTATACTGTACTAGGAGTAGGACACTCACTGACTGTCACTGTTTATAGCTCCTGCGTGTGTGCACTCACTCACTGTCTGTGTGTACACACACTCTATTTCCTTCTGATTACTGATAGATTATTGTTAGTTAGTTGTACTTACTTACTACTTACTCTTACTGTACCCGTAGGGACACTCACTGTCACTGTTCATATAGGCTACTAGCTCCTGCATGTGCGCACTGCACTCACTGTCTGAGTGTACACACACAACACACACTCTATTTCCTTCTGATCGCTGATAGATTATCGTAATTAGTTAGTTCTACTTACTGTTACTACTTACTCTTACTGTACTAGGAGTCTAGGACACTCAGTCACTGTCCATAGGCTACTAGCTCCTGCGTGCGGTCACTCACTGTCTGAGTGTACACACACCACCCACACTCTATTTCCTTCTGATCGCTGATTGATTATCGTAATTAGTTAGTTGTACTTACTGTTACTACTTACTCTTACTGTACTAGGAGTCTAGGACACTCAGTCACTGTCCATAGGCTACTAGCTCCTGCGTGCGGTCACTCACTGTCTGAGTGTACACACACTAAATTTACTTGTGATTACTACTGATTATTGTAACTGCTAGTTGTACTTCCTGACTGTTACTACTTACTTACTGTACTAGGGGACACTCACTCAGTCACCTCACCAACCAACCCACTCCATTAAAGTACCCCACTTTTCACCCGCCCTTTTAAAAAACTTTTGTCTATACGCCCAAAACATTGAAGATGTCTGGAAGTGGCAGCCAGCGCGGTTTGGGCAAGGGGAAGGGCAGCAAGGGAATCAGGAGGAGAGGGAGCAGCATTGTGGCAAGCCGCGGCCGCGGGCGCGCCACCATGCACAGTTCCGCAGCAGCAGCGTCAGTGGCTAACATTCCTCCCATAGCCACTGGCCGTGGACGCCTTGGGCGCCGCCCAGCAGGAGCATCTGCAACTCACGCTGCAGAGACACAGCAGCAGCGTGTAGCACCTGCTCCCATTTTCCTCCAGCCGGGTCGGAAACGTCCCATTGAGGAAAAGCATGCAGACACTGTGGTGCAACTCATGACGGAGGATGAGCAGCCCGCCATCAGCTCTGCATCTGAGGCCTCCACCCTCACCACCACCACCACCACCACCCCTGTTCGCAGCAGCCGCCCAGCAGGGTCTGGGGAGGAGGCCAGTTCACCGTCACTCGCCGACCTGTCATTCAGCAGTCTTTTGACCCCAGGCATCATGAGTAAATTGTCTGCTGTTGTTGGCGATCTTGAGGAGGAGATGCTGATGGGCACTTTGGGGGATGAGGGATTGGACAGCAAGACTGTGGCGACAGTCAAGCAGCCCATCCATGCATCAGGAGAGGAGTTTGGGGGGTCCTCATCCCAGCAGGACATGTTTCAGGAGGGGGAGGATGTTGATGACCCGGTGACAGACAGAGACTGGGTGCCACCACCTCCAGGGGATGTCGTCCTCAGCAGCTCGGAGGAGGAGGAGGATGCTCTTGTGGGCCTTGCAAGGAGGCGCATCATTGCAAGCATTGGCAGCAGCAGTAGGCAGGTCCCACAGCCTGCTGGTGTCTCAGGCTCAGCAGCAGCAGCAGCAGCATCTGCCAGTACCACCACCAGCCGCACCCAAGCCCCCCAAGCCCCACCCCCAACCACCACAGGGAGACAGGCAGCAGCGCTTCCATGCCGTAGGGGGATGTTTCTGTCTCCAATCTGGCGCTTTTTCACCATGCCCACAGTGTACAGCAAGTACGCCACTTGCAACCACTGTCAGCGGAAGTTGAGCAGAGGTGCAGACCCCTTAAAGTTCTGCACCAGCTCGCTCATCAACCACCTTGCTGCGAAACATTTCCACCAGCATCAGGAGTTCCAGAGGCTGAAGGCATCTGGTGCTGGCAGTGGCACCACACCCATCACTGCACAGCCTTCAGCAGCAGCAGCAACAGCAGCCACCCGCCCTCCTGCTCCTCCAGCAGCACCAGCAGGAGTGCGGAAACGCACTGCTCCTCCCCCCTCTGCAACTCCTGCCGCCGACACTGAGGCCTGTTCTGGCAGCCAGTCCTCAGTGGCCTCCTCCGCTGTGTCTGCTGATTCCCGTGCCAGCAAAAGGCCACGCCAGAGCCTTTTGAGCGAGTCCTTCCAGGGGGTGGTTAGGGCTCTGCCTCCCAGCAGCCGTCGCGTGCGGCAGCTGAACGGCTTGCTGGCACGGGCCATGTGCTCCCAACTCCTGCCGTACACGCTCGTGCAGGAGGGGAGCGACATTCGTGCGCTGCTTGCTTGCGCAGCCCCAGACTGGCAGCTCCCCAGCAGACACTTTTTCTCCCGCAAGGCCATTCCTGCACTGCACCGCTTTGTGATGGCCAATGTGGAGCGAGGGCTGGAGCACGCGGTTGGTGAAAGGGTCCACGTCACCATGGACTCCTGGAGCAGCCGCTTCGGGACAGGCCGCTACCTGTCCTTCACTGTCCACTGGGTCAGCTTGGTGGAAGGGGGTGAGGATGGGAGAGCAGCAGCGGGCACAGCAGCAGCAGCAACACAGTGGGTGGTGCCACCCCGCAGGGTCAGGGGAACTGCAGCAGGTTCCTCCGATCCTCTGCCATCCTCCGGCACACCTGGCCAAACCCCCCGCCTCAGCAGCAGCGTGAAGGCCCGCCACTGCCAAGCGCTGCTGCACTTGGTCAGCCTTGGGAAGACCAAGCTGACGGCAACCCATGTGTTGGCCAAACTCCAGGAGCAGGAGAGGATTTGGCTGACCCCCAGAGGCCTCAGAGTCGGAGAGGTGGTGGCCGACAATGGGGCCAATCTGGTTGCCGCAATAGACAGGGGAAACCTGACCCACATCCCCTGTCTTGCCCACGTGCTGAACCTGGTGGTGCAGAAGTTCCTGCGCACCTACCAGGGGATGGGCGAACTGCTGGAAACGGCAAGGAATGTTGTGCGTCACTTCCGGCGCTCGGCTGCAGCCTGTGCGAGCCTGGAAGACGTGCAAAAGGAGCTAGATCTGCCACGCCATCGGCTGATCCTTGACGTTCCGACTCGCTGGAACTCCACCCTGGCGATGTTGTAGCGTCTGGTTGAACAGAGGCACGCTGTCAAACAGTACCTTGCCCTGGCCACTGTTTCCGCAGCTCAGAGAAGGGACAAGACCAGCAACATCCCGTTCATCGTCCCCGATGATGACTGGAGGCACATGCAGCAGGTGTGCTTTGTGCTGGCTCCCTTCCTGCAGGCCACAAACATGGTGAGCAGGGACCATGCTATGGTCTGCGAGTGGGTGCCCCTGGTTTCTCTGCTGAACAGGGCCCTCGATGCTTTGCTGGAACAGGGAGCGGCAGCCTTGGACCAGCAGGAGCGGCAACCAGCTGCGCAGTCCACCTCTGAGGGGGAGGAGGAGGAGGACTTGGTGGAGGTCCCTGACCTGGCTGCTGATGAGGGGGATCAGCACAGCGCAGCTGAGTTGGTGCGGGGGTGGAGAGAGGATGAGGCGGCAGAGGAGGAGGATGAGGACAGCACTGACGTCGATGTGCCAGCAGACGTGGCCCGCCTCTTCCCAATGGCAGCGCACATGCTGACGTGCCTGCGCAGGGACCCCAGGGTGATCCAGATGAAGCAGAGGGAGGACATCTGGATCAGCATGATGTTGGACCCACGCCTCAAGGGGAAGTTGAGCCAGTTCCTGCCGCCTGCAGGAGGAGACCCAGCGCAACAAATAAGGAGCTTGCAGCAGGCCCTTGTTGAGCGCTTGGAGGAAGCCTTCCCCCAGCCTTCCACCCCCACTGTCCAGCAGCCAGCACAGAGGCAGCAGCAGGTGCCTGCATCCAGCAGCAGCAAGCGCCCCACAGACCTGCTGTCTCTCAGCCACGAGCTCTACAGGACTGTAGAGGCTCCGGCAGCAGTGACTAGAGAGGAGATGCATGCAGCAGCATCCTCCTCCGGTCACAGCCAGCGCCTGACCCGCATGGTGGCTGACTACATGGGGTCGTACAGCGGGCTTGACAGCGAGTATTGGGTCAAGCGCATGGAGATCTGGAGCGAGCTGGCGCAGTACGCCCTGGAAGTGCTGTCCTGCCCCCCTTCCAGCGTGCTGTCCGAGCGCTGCTTCAGTGCAGCTGGTGGCGTGGTCACCGAGAAACGCTCACGTCTGTCTCACAAGTCTGTGGACAGACTGACGTTTCTCAAGATGAACCAGGCGTGGGTGGAAGGCGAGTTCCTGGCACCTGTTGTCGGCGAGAGGGGGACATGAACTGGCTGCCGGAACCATCGTTAATGTGCCTTACCACCCTTTACCACCTCCTGGCTCCTGCTCACTAAGCCAGCCTGGTTCACTTTGACTATTACGTCGCCTGCAGCCACACATTTTACACCTACAGTGGGCTGCTGTGTACTGCCCTTCTGCTGTCTGTCTGTGTTTCCCACTGCCAGGGTACACAGAATTACCTTCTTCTGCTGCCACTCTGCCACCAGCTATTACGTCAAACAATAGCTATATTGGTTGTAAAACCAAAAACCAAAAAACCATTAAAAAAAAAAAAGGTTTAATTTTTCTGAGGTGCCCGGGTTGAAAACTGTGTTGTCCCAGTTGTGTATTGGACACAATGTGGGCTGCACGACCGCTGTCTGGGACCTCCTGTTGTGTTTATTTACAGCCCTGGTATCACCGCTAGGTACCAGGGCTATTATGTCACGCTGCCTACCTGCTGCTACACTCACACTGCTCCTCCATACCTCCTCCTCCTGCTGCTGCTGCTGCTGTCTGTCTGTGTTTCCCACTGCCAGGGTACACAGATGATTTACCTTCTGCTGCCACTCTGCCACCAGCTATTACGTCAAACAATAGCTGCTCGCCTACTCCTTCATTCCTCCTCCTGCTGCTGCTGTCTGTCTGTGTTTCCCACTGCCAGGGTACACAGAATTACCTTCTTCTGCTGCCACTCTGCCACCAGCTATTACGTCAAACAATAGCTATATTGGTTGCAAAACCAAAACCAAACAAACCATTAAAAAAAAAAAAAAGGTTTAATTTTTCTGAGGTGCCCGGGTTGAAAACTGTGTTGTCCCAGTTGTGTATTGGACACAATGTGGGCTGCACGACCGCTGTCTGGGACCTCCTGTTGTGTTTATTTACAGCCCTGGTATCACCGCTAGGTACCAGGGCTATTATGTCACGCTGCCTACCTGCTGCCACACTCACACTGCTCCTCCATACCTCCTCCTGCTGCTGCTGCTGCTGTCTGTGTTTCCCACTGCCAGGGTACACTACACAGATGATTTACCTTCTGCTGCCACTCTGCCACCAGCTATTACGTCAAACAATAGCTGCTCACATTACTCCTCCATTCCTCCTGCTGCTGTTGCTGTCTGTCTGTGTTTCCCACTGCCAGGGTACACAGAATTACCTTCTGCTGCCACTCTGCCACCAGCTATTACGTCAAACAATAGCTATATTGGTTGCAAAACCAAAACCAAACAAACCATTAAAAAAAAAAAAAAAAAGGTTTAATTTTTCTGAGGTGCCCGGGTTGAAAACTGTGTTGTCCCAGTTGTGTATTGGACACAATGTGGGCTGCACGACTGCTGTCTGGGACCTCCTGTTGTGTTTATTTACAGCCCTGGTATCACCGCTAGGTACCAGGGCTATTATGTCACGGCGAGCTGCCTGCCTCATTGACTGCCTGCTGCCACACACTCATCCTCCTCCTCCTGCTGCTGAATTTACCTCCTGCTGTCTTTGTGTTTCCACTGCCAGGGAGCACATACAATGGCGCTTCCAACATGCGTGCGCCCACCAGCTATTTGTTACGCTCAAAAATAGCTGCATTTCTTTAAAAAAAAATTGAAAAGAGAAATACGTGAAGATGATGAAGAAGAAGATGAAGAAGAAGAAGAAGAAGATGAAGAAGAAGATGAAGAAGATGATGAAGAAGAAGATGAAAAAAGAAGAAGATGAAGAAGAAGAAGATGAAGAAGATGAAGATGAAGAAGATGAAGAAGATGAAGAAGAAGATGAAGAAGAAGATGAAGAAGAAGAAGATGAAGAAGATGATGATGATGAAGAAGAAGATATAGAAGAAGATCTAGAAGAAGAAGAAGAAAGATAAAGAAGAAGTATATACAGTAACACTACTGAACAAAATTAAGGACACAACTTCTCTTTCCACCTTTTTTTTTAAAGGAACATCCCCACATAATCACTTGCTGTTGTTACTTGGAAAAAAAGATGTTTCTTGCATCATTCACCCTCAAAACAAGTGTTGGAAGCTATTTAAGGCCAATTCGAATAGTCAGCTCGAATAGTGAGCTCGAATACCGACTCGAATAGTGAGCTCGAAGTCCGAGGTCGAATCGAATAGTAAAAATTATTCGACTCGAATATTCGACTGACCTCGAATAATTTACTATTCGAATTCGACCAAACTCCAATTTTAAAAAGGGGTATTTGAGCATCACTAGTGTTGAGTATCAAGGATGGAAGCACTTATGGAACATTGGGGTGTAAATTACCAGATTGAATTTAGATCTTCCATCTCGAGGGTGATATTAAAATTATATAGCAGCTGAGGGATGTATTTAAAGTAACCCAAACCAGAGAGCCACATAACAGAATATCCAAATTAGAGACACTTTTTTTTCCCATTAGTCTGAAATGGCCTCAAAAGTCCCCTTTTCAAAGTTTCACATAAAGGTTAGAGCCATGTAAAACTGTAAAAAATGATTTTAACAAAACAACATTGATTTGGTTCACAATATTAATGAATCTATAGTATTTTTTTAAATGTGTAGTGGTCTAGACTTGTATTAAAGAGGCACTGTAACAACTTATGTTAGAATGTAATATATTATTCAGCATTCCCAAATTTATGTTAGATCAGAAATGCGTCCTATATGTGTATATTGCTGTACATTGGTATGAAGCCCTTCCCACCCAGTGATTTCTAGCTTAGGCTATGATGTCACAGCATTCTACCGCAGAGAACTCTGGAACTAGGTGTTTTTTCTGTTTGATTTCAAACAAACATCCAACAGTCATGCACCTTGCCAGCAGTAAAGATGTCACCATCTGTGATACATGTAATAATTTAAATCAGTGTGAATAAAGATTTCTAATGGGCAAATATTGACTAAATAATTACACTGTAGAAAAATAAGCCATATTAATTAAGTTATTTACAATAAAGTTTAGATGACTTGCTCATTCACAGTCTTGTGCCAAGTGAGGGCAAGTGGCAAGATATAACCAGGTAAAGAAAGTGAAAGTTAACCTATGCAAAACTAAAGCCATCTACCCACAGAAAAATGGATCAGGGAATCTGTGGCGAACAATCCATCTTTCAAACGCATAAATGAACGACGGGATATGAACGATTGTTTAATCATTCATATTGTCACTAAAGTCCATTGACTTTAGCAGAAATCGACTGTAACAATCATCCCTGATGTAACCCATCAAGTAATTCAAAACAAACAATCATGACTGCTAGTCTGATGTCTTCAAACATTGTTTAATTAATTTTATTTAAACAATGTGGTGCACAATAACTGGAAAAATGACTGTTCGGCGAAGGAAAATTGGGCGAAATATTTTCCCATGGGTATGGACCTTAAGGTTGTCCTTCCAACGATAATTTAAGTTCAGTATCAACTGCTTTTTTAAAAGATTTTTTTTGTATCTTCAAATGCTGGTTTTGTGTCTTTACAGATCCAGATTGCAGAAAATTTAATTTGTAAAATCTATTATAATATGTATTTTCTTAAATACTATTCAAAGATGAGATCTAGTAGTTGGCTCAGATGCATCTTATCTTGGGAGACTTTTTAAAGTTTGATTATCTCTAAAGCAAATATGTTTATACAGCCTGATTTAACATAGGCATCTTTGAAGATGACTGTGCCATTCACAGTTGATTCAGCTGGAGAAGTTACATATTTTGCCAAGTTTATGCGCAGGCTGAAAAATTCCCCTTTTCCATAATTTGTCATGTTAAAGCATCTGATTGCAGAATCAAATGAGTGAAGAAATAAACACAATGATTTGTATAGAACAGCACAACAGAGGAGAATAATAGGGGCTATCAGTGAAAAATGATTGCGATTGTCCTCATTTTAGCAGCACATGCATGCCCGGAATATCCATATCTTCCCAATTCTCATTCTAGTACATGTCGTCAGAGCAGCTCTCATTTATTGGCATATTATTGGAAATAATGGATTGCCTTTGTCCTAATTGTGCCATTTGTGCGTTATTATAAATGTTTAGAAGTGCATCGGTTAACATATGCAAAGTTTGTTTGTAGACAAGCACAGCATCCACTAAATTAAACTCACATACTTTTTATTACCCTTTCAGTTGGTAGTTTCACTTATTTAATGTGTTTATGATATGTTAGCCTCCTCCGTTATGAACAGATAAAGTCATACATGCATACATGCTATACATACATGCTAAATATGCATTTGTTGGTGTCAGGATATCAGACATGTCTCTTATCCTTCAACCTGGTCTCCAAGATTATCTAGAGGTGGGACACTATGTCATAGCCTCAATAAAGCATTCCATACTGTCTTACGATAATAGGGATAGGGCACAAGCGCCACCCTACTTCCCTTGCCTCTGTTTAAGGGGGATAGGACTATTACAGACAGTAACCCTTCTCTGTCATGTACTTTTAAATAGGGGATATTTCTATACCTTAAGAACAATGCAAGAGGTAGCACATAATTGTGAGATGTTCAAGAGATGTTGTGGAATGGAGCCTCGGTGATAGTGGAAGACAGGATAGGGGTTATTTAGATAGTCAGAGGCCTAGCTAGTGCACCCCTGATATTGCTAAACACGCATAAAAGAGTATGAGTCCATATTCCACAAATGGTGTTGAAATCCCCGCTTCCAGTGTAAAATTGGGCCCAGACTTTTTTTTTCTTTCCAAACCATAGGTGCAGGATTGATGCCATAACTTGACCCTCTATGTCCTGCTCCCAGCGACAACTAGTGATGGGCGAACACCTGGATGTTCGGGTTCGGGAAAGTTCGCCGAACATGGCCGAGATGTTCGGCATGTTCGGGCCGAACCCCGAACTTCCCGAACATCCCTATTTTGGGGGCCCTATGGGGTCGCAGGCATAAGGGGGGAGCATGCCCCGATCGCGGGGGGGGTCGGAAATTCCCCCCACCCCCTCCGCTAGCGCTCCCCCCTCTGCCCGCTTCCCCATTCAAAAGTTTCAAGAAGTACCTGTATAGCGGATGGCCTGGCAGTGGGCGGCACTGTGGAGTGAGGAGGAGGAGGAGTCCGGAGAGTGACGAGTTGAGGGAGGCCGGGCAGCGGGCGTGAGGTCAGCGAAAGGGCGGAACTTCCGCCCTTTCTCTGACCTCACGCCCGCTGCCCGGCCTCCCTCAACTCGTCACTCTCCGGACTCCTCCTCCTCCTCACTCCACAGTGCCGCCCACTGCCAGGCCATCCGCTATACAGGTACTTCTTGAAACTTTTGAATGGGGAAGCGGGCAGAGGGGGGAGCGCTAGCGGAGGGGGTGGGGGGAATTTCCGACCCCCCCCCCCCGCGATCGGGGCATGCTCCCCCCTTATGCCTGCGACCCCATAGGGGGGCCGTATTGCGGCCTGTTCGGCCGAACAGGGCCCTGTTCGCCCGAACAGGGGCCCTGTTCGGCCCTGTTCGGGGGCATACAGAAGTTCGGGGCGAACCCGAACTTAAAAGGCCGAACACCATGAGGTGTTCGGCCGAACTCGAACATCACCCGAACAGGGTGATGTTCTGCAGAACCCGAACAGTGGCGAACACTGTTCGCCCAACACTAGCGACAACCACTGTGACAAGAGATGTGATCTAATCCAGGTAGGCAGACAAGACATTTGAAATAAGACATGATAAGGCAGGCTACAGCTGTTATATTGTGTATCCTCTCTCCTACACACTATGAAAAGAGATGTAATTTGATCCAGGCAGGCAGAAGGCAGGGGAGGGCACCAGGCTGAAGGGGAGGACACAATGCTGAGGCTGTACTTGCTAGGCATCATCATGAGGAATAAGATGGAGGAGCTACTACTGATATAAATGTGTCTATTCTATGCACTATGATGTACCAGATGCAATCTTTATATTTTTATGCACTTTCTACAGTTACATGGATTACATATATGTATTGCCATTCAAACTTTTTTTTTTGTCCGGAGGTACTATTTAAGTGCTTTGCTCAAGTAACAACACCCCCAATCTGCAAGACCAACACAGCCATTTGAATTTGACAACAGAGTGGAAGGTGTATGGTATTGAGATGCTTATTTTGTAATGCCCACAGTCTGACATAGCTGTAAAGAATAATATGAAAGTTGAAGCAATCCAGATGAACGATTAAGTAGTTATTAATCCTTTATCTTTAACTTCACGGATGTTACGCCATTGGTTGTTTTGTTTTACAGTACTTACAGTATATTGTTACTGTTCCTTACACTGCTGTTATCAATGCATTGCTGAGGAAGAAAAGACAACCTTGGAGAGGTACATGACCTTTTTTCTATACTGTAAATGAAGCCCAGACTGTGCATGGAGGTAAATAATAGGTGTGTTGTGATAGAAAAGAAAAACATACTGTTTGTAGTTGCTTACACTTTTGGCATGAAGGAAGAATAGATGAGCATTGATGGACCACCTGAGCCCATACTGAAATATCCACACCGTTAGCTCTGTACAAAAGGCAGCTGTTGGAAGGAACTATGCCATTTGTTTTGCTTTAAACTGTCCATTCATAACATGGTCTTCGGGGCAAATGATCATGAACAAAGAATGACAACATAATCATACTCATTTGCTTATTATGCTTTGGAAATGTTAAAGTGGAATGGCATCTCTTTTGAAAGGAAAAGGAAAGGCGTACATTGATTAAAGCCAGGCATGATGAGGAGAAAAGCTTTCATGCTTTCCAGATCAGTATACTTGCCAAGGTATGGAAATGATAATGCTCCTGAGTGCTTTCCTGTCTGAGCTGAGCATTGTCTTCACAGAGAATGCATTGAGTAAAGGCGTATTATTGTGTCATGTTTAAAATTGGAAAATCAATAGTCACTGCCTCTTCGGGATGCAGGCCATGGGATCCAATTGGCTGACACTGTGTGGGAAACACACTTCAGAATGACATCATTAACATTTACATAAATACAATTAAAAAAAATCATAAAAAGATACTTGCACATAAAGTTTAGTTTTTTTTAAAACTCCATCTGTTTGACTAGTTTGGCACAACAGGCCCCAAAGAGAAGGGTTGACCAACTCAGGTGTCTTGATTCCTTCAAGGTACATAGAGCAATTCCCTTGATTAAATTAATACTATATTATAATATAGCAGTTGAAGCTGTAAATTAAATCCAGACTGTACAGTGTGTTATGGATTTTGTCTCATCCAACTTTTGTTTTTACCCTAATAAAATAGCACATTCACTTGTGGGTCCCCAATGTTAGTACTGAAGTTAATCCACAAAGCAGCCAGTCCTGATTTATAAATTCCGAGAATTATAACAATGTTATTATTCCTGGGCTAGAAACGTACTGAGCAGGTCCCCCGTTTGGGCTGGAGGTCACTTAAAGCATGTTTCAGCAGTTAGCGAAAGTTTGACATCTTGACTGTGAGCTCCCCTTAAAGGAAAACTGTAGTGAGAGGGATATGGAGGCTGCCATATTTATTTCCTTTGAAACAATACCAATACAATGTCCTACTGATTCTCTGTCCCTAATACTTTTAGCCATAGACCCTGAACAAGCATACAGCAGATCAGGTGTTTCTGACATTCTGGTGTTGTTCAAACACTACTGCAGCCAAATGGACCAGTAGGGCTGCCAGGCAAATGGTTTATTTAAAAGGAAATACATGTGGCAACGTCTATATCCCTCTTGTTACAGTTGTCCTTTAAGAACAGTTAAAGGGGCACTACAGTGAAAAATTGTAACATTTAAAATATGTGCAAACATAGACAAATAAGAAGTACATTTTTTCCAGAGTAAAATGAGCCATAAATTACTTTTCTCCTATAATGCTGTCACTTACAGTAGGCAGTAGAAATCTGACATAAGTGACAGGTTTTGGACTAGTCTATCTCTTCATAGGGGATTCTCAGCAAGGCTTTTATTCTTTTTAAAGATATTCCCTAAAAGGGATTCATACAAAGATGATGGCCGGCTTCCCTGCTCACTACACAGTTTTTTGGCAGTTGGACAGAGTAACTGCAATTCACTAAGTGCTTTTGAAAATAAATATATCCCTGAGAATCCCCTATAAAGAGATGGGCTAGTCCAAAACCTGTCACTTCTGTCAGATTTCTACCACCTACTGTAAGTGACAGAAACATAGTAGAAAAGTAATTTATGGCTCATTTTATTCTGGAAAAAAAGCACTTCTTATTTGTATATGTTTGTACATACTTTAAATTTTACAGTTTTTCGCTTTAGTGCCCCTTTAAAGACATGAATGTACTCAATCAAATGCTGTGGAAAATAGTGCTTCATAAATACTTAACAATAACAATGTTTTCCATTATAGTGAACTTTCTTGTGTAAGCCCTTATTTTGATTGCCAGCTAAATAGTAATACTGTATATCCTAAGCATTGGATCTATATTGGATTTTCATCATTAGAAATTACCATTTGTGATCACCTTGAGGAAAAATGAAAAGAACCTTCATGGCAGGAACTTTTGAATCAGGATGATACTATTTCTTTTCTTTCTTTAAAAGATTTGGAGAGTACGCTCTCAGTCAATAGACCATCTTCAGACTCTAAATCCATTGTAGAGTATGAAGAAGGTCTATTGACTAACAAAAGTTAATCTGAAAGCTAGCCAATAAATGGTATCAGCCTGATTCAAAAGTTCCTGTCTTAACTGATGACTAAAATGGTACAAGCAATACTCTGCTGCTATTAAATCGTTAACAACCAAATACAGAATATGATATTTTTTAAAGGTATATTTATGTCTTAGCAGCCATAAGATGCATTTTTAACAGATGTGTTGTGTTGCAACTGTGTATTACATATTTTTCAAGGGACCTTGGCTGTGAATTGTCCTTATTTATTTTAAGATGGGTGTTATAAGAACGTATGTTGTTATGTAAAATATTGGTCAGTTACTTTTTGTTTTATATCACTTTGTATTTATATTTCTAATCATTTTTTTCCTTGTTTGACTGTGCTTTTCAAACACTCTTTCCAATTTCATGCTTATACTCTGTGACAATAACCTTTTGTGTTGTCTGCTGTCAGTGATTACAAGTGGCAAAATATATAAGAAAACATAAGATATGGATGAGCAAGAAAACAAGAATTGTAGAAAAAAATAGAAGAAGCACAGGGAGTCAGTATTATAAAAGCAGAAAGAGCCCTGAGCAGCCTGATCCTGAAGGAGCTAGCAAAATATTGATTATTAATATGATGGAAGCTTGTATTTTTTATCATTGCAGGATCTAATGGGACGTACAGTATGTCCCAGGAGACACTGGGGTTTTCTGGAAAAAAATGTTTCAACATTCATTTTAGAAATTATTTGAGAGCAAAGTTTTTAGGCCAAGCCTATTAAATTAAGATGACACTTTCAATAAAGTAATACCTTGATAGATATATTTTCAAAATATAGAGCATATTAACTATTCTAGGCATTATCTCAATTTAGACTAAAGGCACAGGCTAGATTAAAGTTGTGAAAAACAAACAGTGTTATTTGAGTAATGTATGCATTGTGCAATTCCCATTATGTTGTGTGTGTATATGCTGGTAAGATGTACTGTATTTGTGCTCTTTGTGCATGTCAGTTTAACTGGTGTTTTATGAATCAGGGCCTATGAGATCTATAATATAGCAAGACCTCCTAAAAAGCACACAGCATTAAAATCTTCTGGTTCATCTAGTTACTTTCAAAGTGTCTGTAATTTGTTAGGTTTAGTTCTTGCAGGTGTTTTTTTACTGTTTAGAAATGTTAAACAAACATGAGAGGATATGGTAGGCTGATGAACCTCTCTGTGAACTTCATAATCATTTGATAACTTAGGAGCTGCTGGGCAGAGTGTAGTGTAATGCAATCTACTATCTTTCTCAGGGGCATAGCAATAGGGGTTTCAGAGGTTGCGACCGCATCGGGGCCCTGGGGACAGAGGGGCCCCGAAGGGCCCTCCCTCAACTGCAGTATTATCTCTCTATTGGTCCTGTGCTCATAATAATGACTTCTATACATACTTTGAATAGTGGTAATCATTAACAAACTGCTCCCCATTCCCTTCTTGCACTTCTGACACTGTAGTTGCCATTGGCATGTTTTAGTGCGCTGTATCAATTGTTACTTATAGAGTATTTGGGGGCCCCAATGTAAAACTTGCATCGGGGCCCACAGCTCCTTGGCTATGCCACTGATCTTTCTCCCTAGTGTGATGATCAGAGCAGATGTCTGCTTGGTTCTGACCTGGATGTGAAGGAAAAAGTCCTGGATAATGACTGTTGTTGCAAGTTAGCAACAACATTATCCTGTAGGTTTGTTTGGGATCCAGAGCTGGCCTGTATTGGGAGAAGGGTGGGCCTTACACACCACTACTCCAAGTCCAAGCCTGAGTCTGGCAGGCAGAGTGTTAATGAACTCACCTGTGGGAATTTGCATAAGTACCTGCATCAGTCAGTATGCAGTGGGCTGTATGTGGAGCAAGCAGGCTCCAGAAAGGCTGTGTAGCCAAGAGGGCTGCCAGGCCTGTAGCAGCAGGGAAGCTGCTGATGCGGAAGTGCTGGAGGGGAGTTGGACTCCAGTACTGGTAAACCAGGAGAAGCCTGGAAAAAGGTGAGTGGCACCAGGACTACCATTAGGCCCGTGGCAGGGTGTCACTGAAAAGCCAGTGTGGCTGAAGAAGGCTGTATATTTTTGTGCTGTGCCTACAGTGTGATTACTGAATACCCAGAGTGGTTTATGTTGTTGCTGTTTATGGACATTGTTTGACTTACAATAAAGCTGGATTGTTTTATTTTTACCCTAAAAAGACTCACTGGCTGGTGTGTTGTGACCCTTGATGCTGCTGACCTACTCTACCAATGAGTTAAAACCTCCAGAATATCTGCTCTGCAAATGGA